>NC_083319.1:58133304-58465080 GCF_963455315.2 Globicephala melas | reverse complement strand
GTCTCCTCAGTTCCCCATCCTTTCCTGTCCTTCAAAACTTGGTTCAAATGCCACATCATCCACAAACCAACACACCGTTTTTTTCTTGTGTTATAAATATTTATGTAAAGTATTATCTCCGTTGATAATCTGAGCTCTAGGTAGGATCTAAGTCACCTTTAATGTTGTAACCCCTACGTTACTTAGCAAAATACTTCACTGCTCATTGAATGAAGAGATGGATGTATCAGTGCACAGATGGACAAATAAATGACGGGGAACACTGGTACGTAGTGAATGAAGGAGGCTGTCTGTTGCTTGGTGTCTAAGGTGCTGATACATAACCTATTCCTGTTGATTACATGTTTCCCAGCCAGGTAAGCATCCATGATCAGAACGAGAAAAAACATTTGGATTCAGCCATACGTGACACATAAGTGGACTCACCCAAAAGGGTCTGATAAAATTAGAGACAATAAAAGGCTTACCTTGGATTTAAGAACACAGATGTGTGATTTTGTTAGTATTCTTTCCCACACTCGAGGAAATTCCAATGTTCCAACCACCGGACTCCGTAATCCAGTTCAGTGAATTAGGTCATCTCGTTGGCGGCAGAACTTGTCACTGTGCTTCGTTGACCTCTCACCTCCTCTTCTTTGAATCAGGTCCCACCAACTGGAGAACAACCCAGAAGTCCATATAAGTAATGGAGTTTAAAAAAATGCCTCAGAGCTTCTTCAGTAACAAAGACTGAGGCTTTTATTTTCCCACACAGAATACTTGAATTTCACCTAAAATTTCAAAATACATTCAACTCTGGAAGAAAAAGGAGTAAAAGCGAGAAGCACACCCACACTCTCTAGTGATTGCTTTTTATTAAGAATTTCTTTCCATTGAGAATACACTCCACTATTTTGAGTATGCAGCAACATTTTAATATTTTAATTACACACTTCCCACTAGATTGGTTTTAAAACTTCCTCGCTGAGTTTTAGAGTGTGAAATGTTTCAAGTTGAATGATTTACTAGTTTTCTTTTTTTTTCCTTTTTTTAATAAATTGAACTAAAATAGACTGAAATAGTTTGTAAAAAGATAAAGCCTAGTTCGATCTTGACCAGCTTTAAAATATCTTTTAATGTAAAAAGCCTAAATGTGTTTTTTTCATAATAATTTCAAACTAATGTCTGCTTTGTGTTACGTGATCAAGGAGCACAGTAGTTATAGATTTAATAATTTTACATTTTGAAACCAATCACCTTTTACTTGTTAATTTGTTCCCTACCCTTTGGTTTAGAATGCCCCCAAATCATCACAGTAGCTATTTGAGTAGAATTAATGGATTTAAAACGTCGTTAATTAAAAGTAATGAGAATAATGTTATGATGTGTTGGTTCCCCAGGAGATTCATTTGGACGTTTATTTTCTCTGTTTTCCTTGTAGCGCGGGAGTTGGCCGGACTGGCTGTTTCATTGTGATAGACGCCATGTTAGAAAGAATAAAGCATGAAAAAACTGTAGACATTTACGGCCATGTAACTTTAATGAGAGCCCAGAGGAATTACATGGTTCAGACAGAAGACCAGTACATCTTTATCCACGATGCACTGTCGGAGGCAGTGACTTGCGGGGATACCGAAGTGCCGGCTAGAAACTTGTATGCCTACATTCAGAAGCTGACACAAAGAGAAACAGGAGAGAATGTCACAGGGATGGAGCTCGAATTTAAGGTATGATATTAGATGTGATGTGGTAATTCAGGAACAGTCATTCTGGAATTGTCCTTCTGAACCTTTCAAATTTGTGAAGTTACAAGATTCACCTGACCTTCTCCCTCAGGTGTCTGACTGTAAAACACTTTCTTCCTCCTTCCCTTTTCTATCCTTTGCTTCCTAATAATACCTAGAGCTCTTTTGTACCCTAATTTAAACTGAGAGCTCGTACTCTCAGAACATAATATTTAAAACTTCCATAGTCTATATGGACTCATTAGGTAGAAGTGAAAAGCAGTACAGTTGGAAGAGTCCTTTGCTTAAAAGCAAACAAAATCTTTGTATCTAATGAGGGAATCTTGGGTACACTGAAGTCACGCTACAGGCTAAAATTATCTTTGATTTTTTCTTTTTTCCTACAACAGCGTCTAGCCAGTTCTAAAGCTCACACCTCAAGATTCATCAGTGCCAATCTTCCATGTAATAAATTCAAAAATCGCCTTGTTAATATTATGCCATATGAATCCACGAGGGTATGCCTGCAGCCTATCCGAGGAGTAGAAGGATCTGATTACATCAATGCCAGTTTTATTGACGGATACAGGTATACACTCTTGCTCCCCTGACAGTCCAAAGCCTTGATATTTACATGTGCCCTAGTTTCACAGCCAGCATGAATTTCATCTCAATTCAAAGTGTTTTCTTTCTGCAGAGGTCAGCATCCAGTCCCTTGGTATTCGCTTTTTTATTATTTTAGAGAGGACTAAGAAGAAGCAGTCACAGAGTTTTTAATCTGTCCATGTGCACTCTTCTTTCAGAAGTCATTTGGATGTGGAAGGAGTTAATAAAGGCACTGTTTGTACCATATTATATAAATTCAGTAGATTGTGTAAGAGTCATTTCTACAAAATGAAGTTGCACAACTAAGTGTTTCTTAAGTGATTGGTATGACACATGAAATTGAGCTGTTAGCATTGCTCTGAAGTTTAAATAACAATGATAAAGACATACATCATAATATTAACAAAGCAATTTCTTTTGCAAAATCCCCCAAATGTATTAAATGTTCTTATTTGATTACACAATCCTAATGGGAATTTACTGCAATAGCATTAATAATGTTTTCATTTTTTATTACCTGGTTTGATGTTTACATATCAAATGCGAAGACTTTGCATGTTTTCTGATGACTTCAACATGCTCTTTTCGTTCTCTGTGATTCAGACAACAGAAAGCTTACATCGCTACCCAGGGGCCCTTGGCAGAGACCACCGAGGACTTCTGGCGGATGCTGTGGGAGCACAATTCCACCATCGTTGTGATGCTCACCAAGCTGCGTGAGATGGGCAGAGTGAGTGTCTCCTTATAAGACACTCAGACCACAAGAGAAATGAGGATTTCATTTTAAAAACCCGAGTGCCAGCGTCATTTCTTTGAAACACAGAGTACTCCAGACGTGTTCTGGGCCATTCATTACTGTGTTGAATTTTAACTTGCAAAGCCATATCAAGTTCTTTCATTTGTGTGTTTTGAAGAAAGAACTGGTACTTTTGTTCCAGTGAAACACAATCATAGAGACAAATACGTCTGGCTTGTTTAGACTCTCAATGTGTTCTTACTTCCTTTCGCTCTGGACAAGCTAGAGCTTGGGTGCCATCATTACTCTGTATGAAGGAACTTGACTTTTTTCATCTCTGAAGCAAATTTTTACCTGCGCATCTTCCACTCCCATTAAACTGTTGGAAAGTTACGTAGTTTTTCTAAGGATATAATCTGGTAACCTCAGGTTTACTTTTAAAAAATGATTCTTCTGAAAAATATATAAAATAGCGTTAGAGACACCTAAGGACCTACCACTTAGATTCAATAGATACAAGCATTCTGCCATATGTGCTTGAGATGTTTTCTTTCTCGTCTTTGTATAAACTCAATGGTAGAGATGCATCCAAAACCCAACTTTTTAGAGCCCACAGAGAGAGTGAAAAAATACCAACTAGGAAAGTAACTTGACTTTTCTGATTTAGTTATTGAAGTCATTAAAACTGCGTGGGCTCCAGGTTCCTCAGCTGACGGAGACTGGACTAGGTCAATTCAGAGGTTTCTTTCTGTGTTCACACTTGATGGTTCTCTTCATTCCAAAACACAGTGTTGATCAATGCATGATTAACGTGACTAGCATTATGTCCGAGGACTGATGTAATTAATTGTCTAACTTGTAAGTATGAAGATGCTTACCCTATTGAAGAATTCAGTCAACTGATGTGTATTAAGCACCTACTGTATGCCAAGTACTATGCTTGATAACATGCACAAATATTGAACCACATGATTTCCCTATCCTCAGGGAACCTATGGTTTCAAAGAGAAAATGAGTCATATGCGATTGGAATCACCTTAAATTCTAAAACTGTATTAGTGAAAGAAAGACATTAAATATATAGATACATGATAAACAAAACTTTATTTACACTTTACGTAGCTTGACATTAATCTTTTTTTTTTTTTTTTTAGGAGAAATGTCACCAGTACTGGCCAGCAGAACGATCTGCAAGATACCAGTACTTTGTTGTAGACCCCATGGCTGAGTACAACATGCCCCAATATATACTAAGAGAATTCAAGGTCACAGATGCCAGGGTAAGTTGGCACAGTCTTATGCTCTTAACCATTAACTGAAAAGTAGTCTAAAATGCATCCCTGGGAGAAATATTTTCCAAGTGACCATACTCCCAAAGTGAAAAGAAATCACTCATCCTGGAGGATTTTTTTTTTTTTTAAACATAAGAGTAACTTCTCCTGTCCTGTAAGGTTTCTCACAAGCCCAGGCTTGGCTCACATTCAAATGTAGCATCTGGCAGCCCAACTTTGGGGACGTGCTTGGTGAGTGTGTGTGCCGGGAAGCATTTATTGATTGGTTGGCTGTGCTTACATTCACCTCCTCAGCTTATTCTCTTTGGAGCTTTTTTGACTTCTTCATTACTTGAGGCTGTAAATATGTTGTTGTTTTGCTAAGCCCTTTAGGTCATGTTGGCTTGGAGGTTAATTTGGTATGATTTTAAAATTGCTGAGCAAATGGCATTCTTTAGAAGAATCTGACAAGCTTTACACATTCTAATTTGATTCCTGGCATGGTTTATTCCTCGGTGTGCTAATGTGTCTGTCCATGAGAGCTGTGCACCCACGACCCTTGTTGGCTAATTTTCATTCTGCATTTCTTATCTAGATTGCTGAGTGCAAGGTTCAGCCCTGATGTAAGATGTTCTATGCATAAACTTTAATATCCTTGCCTTTGGCCACTTTCAAACCATGATTACAAAGACATCTTAGGAGAGAGTGGGGTCAGTCCAAAGCCCTGCTTTGTTTTTGGAACTGTCACTGTGGGTGGGTTGAATAAAACTGTAGGGTAGAGCTATTTACTTGATCCATTGTTTTTGTTGGAAAGCAGCTTTCTCAACCAAGACTCATGTTTAGAGATTGTCTACTAATCCCCAAAGCCTGGCCCTGGCTGTTGACCTAAAGTGAAAGAGAAATTGGTTAGCAGGCTGCTTGGCCCAGGTGACAGACCTGTTAATCCCAGAAAGTCTGAAGTTTTAACTACTCTGAAGGTGACTATACTCAAGACAACAGTTAAGTCCCTAGGTCTCGTTTTGAGTTGCCCAAGCAAGCATGCCTTGGTGACACATTGTTTTAAAAAAAAAAAAGGAAAAAGCATCCCTTTCAGAATCTGAAGCTAGATATGTGAGTGAAAACTCTGAGTGCATTCCAAGCGAACTCACCAACCATTTCTGACGGCAAAGTGTAGGAGCCAGGCCCTGCAAATGGCAGAGACAAGAAACACTGAAGCAGGAACTTGTTCCTATGTTTTGTTTTGAAGCCTCTCTGTGATTGTATAATGTTCTTAGCTGCCATAGCATTTGCTGTTTGTGCTCCTAGTATGTTTCTAATCTCAACTTCCCAGTTTAGAAAGCAAGTTGGCACTTGAGAATACAGTATTGTTAAACAGGTAACCTTTAAGTGGAGTCAGGTGGTCTCTCCTCTAAATCGTAAAGGTCTGTACACATGCTGTTAAAAACAACTATGGTCAGAAATGAAATCCCCAGGACAATCAGAGGAAGACAAATCTGTATTACCTAGCCTCTGGCTTCCCTTCCTGTGCTTTTCAGACCTTTTCTAGAATCAAAAGGAAGTAAATCATGCTTCCATGGTAACCTTCCATAAGTTTGTTATGGGGCCAAGCAGTTACTTTCATATTCCTCAGTATTCTCACAAACTTGATGTGATCTCCCAATTTATTTCTATTCCCAAATGATTCCAGTCAGGAATATGCCCTGTTCGTATGGAAACCACCAGGCTGGTTGATATATGTCCATCTTGAGTTGGGCCATCCCCTCTTCTCCATATAACTGAACGAGAAGGATTGGGTCTTTGTCTACTTAACCAAAATCTTGGGAACTTGCACATCTATATCCAAAATGACTTTAATGTGGAGAGAGTTGTTACAGAAGTGGAAAGGAGGACCAAACTGAAGCCTTAACTAGGAGCAGGGACTCCTCAAATAGAATCAGCCCCTGTAAACTTGGAATTTGGATTCTCTCTCGCTCTGTTGATTGAGGGAAGAAAGTTGATGGTCATAATCGTTATTCCTGCTTCTGTAAACAGAGGGTCCCTTCTGCTTTTGTTGTGCTTCCAAAAACACTGTGCAATTCCAGAAGGAATCAGAAGTCCCTTAGTGTCTTCTTTTGAAACCATTTATACTTCATGAATCAGAGAAATTTTGCCAATCTCTTTAGGAAAGATAGACTGCTCCTGTATCTAGCTTTTGGTTTGTCCGTGTTAAAGCCCCGCACAGACACCTCAGTTCCTGTGGTCAGCCAGGAAGAGTCCTTTTTCAGAAAACAACATTTATCTACTAATAGTCTCTCCTGTCTCCTTGAGGGACACTTCACTTCCTGCTCAACAGCACAGTCACCTGGTACACGCTGTGTATACTGCCTTGGCTAGAAATATACCTCTGAGACGTGTGGGGCATCCAGGTTAAATCCAGCTACCCAATTTGCATCAGATCCTTTCAGTGTCACTACTTGTCATTTGACAATGTTGCAAATAAGCAAACACAGCAAATGTGAAGGTATCATGACAATAGCAAAATCTCTGGTCTGGATGACATGCCTGGATGTTCCTTTCAGTATTAAGAAGTTATTGGATTCTGAAAATTTTGAAATGGAGTGTACATGTTCCACTTCGGTTTTGAAGGCAAACTTTGGGGCTCAGAGCATTTACTAACATGGGAACTAGGTGGCTTTTTATGAAAGCTCAGGTTTTTAATGGGCATTGTGAGAGTAAAGGAATTTGCAATTTAAATATATGTGAATGTAGACAGTGTTGATAGCAGGTAAGATACTAACTGACTAATTTTCTAGTTAAACATGTTTCTAACTTTTTCTTCCCTTTTTTGGAAAAAATCATGCCTGCTGTTGTGGTCTGTGCACTGGCTGAATCCTCCTGGCGTCCTCCTTTGCGGTTGGATACGTGGCTTTCTCTCTAAAGGACGGGCAGTCCCGAACCGTGAGGCAGTTCCAGTTCACTGACTGGCCAGAGCAAGGAGTGCCAAAGTCTGGAGAAGGATTTATTGACTTCATTGGCCAAGTCCATAAAACAAAAGAGCAGTTTGGCCAAGATGGACCCATTTCAGTCCATTGCAGGTGAGAATCAGGAATGATGAGTTTCCATTTGTGCTGAATGCAATAACTTTGAAAGTATGTACTGTTGTCTATTCATTGTTGGTACCAATTTATTGTGAATCTGCATAACTGAAATTTTATTTTTATTTTTCTCAGAAGTGTATTGTAAACCCTAAAGCAAGGACTCATTTCTCTTTCTTTCCACAAAGTGAAAATAATCAGAGGAAGATTTTTATCTTCAAATTTTGCCTCTCGTAACAAAGAACCAAACTGTGTTTTCTTTGCCTGTTTTACCGTAACAGGAATTGTTTGTACACCACCGAGTGATAATTTGTTCAGTTTATCATTCCTCACTTGTTTTGCTTTCATAGCATTACCCTGATAATTATCTTTCTGTATCTTTCTCCTATGTTTGCCTTCTTGAGAAAACCATAAATAGTTATTAAGCCTTAATAACAATACTAATTCTTTTCAGTCAATAAGTGATTAGAATGGTACCTCAGTTAAAATTGCAATTTGCTTGAAAATTGTTGCTATATCAGAAAATGAAGCACCTTCAAGTTAATTATTTTCAATAGTTTCCACGGCATTTTATAATTCAAGTCATTGAAGCTAACAGAAATAGCAAGTAAACAGTTCAGAAAGGACAATTACCATAAATTTAGTGCTTTTGGAAGTTACTATGCAAAAACCTTCTAGCAAAAGGAATTCACCTAATATGTTTTAGTTTCAGTTTGTAATCTCTTTATGGTCAAAATCTTGAAAGAGTTCATTAAAAATTTTACTTTGCTTCCCCCCCAGAATCCCAAACTACAGTTCTTAGTGACATGGGAGACAGGTCGCGAAACAGGAGAAATATTAGACATGGGCTTCAAAACATCTGAGCTCTAGTCCCACTACTATCATCATGTAGCTCTGTGACAGTAGGGAAATTTCTCTAGACCTCAGTTTTCTCAGCTGATCTCCAAGACCCCTTCTGGGACACACAGTGTGCTATTAAATGAGAAGCAGACCTTGTTTATACACATTTGCTGTGTGTTGAGCTTATCCAAAGTTCTTTGCTCTAGACCACCAAAGAGCATGTAGGAAATGATGCAGGGACTCGATATTCAGACAAAGTGGGTGGTATATACGGGACTTGAATTACCTGGATATCCCCCTTAATTTTCCACATAATTTGCCCAAATCCTAATCCAAATTTTCCAGTATAAGCTATAAAGAAAAGAATATGTTCAACACATTTTTCTTTAACTTCAGGCATTCCCATAAGTATAAATAAGTGTGTGTATGCATGTGTCTCTTTTCATTGCTTTTGTCACAAAATTATTTGTATATACAAAGATTCCTTTGTATACTATGACATGTTATTCATATACCTTAAAGACTTCCAGATATCTTCTCTTATCTGGGGATATTTTAAAAATACCACTCATTTATAGCTTATTAAAAACAGGATAAAGTCAATAAATTTGGAAGTTGTAAGGCCAGTGTCTGTTATTTTCTTGAAAGCACCTAGTAGAAAGCCAGAAACCCTATATTTTTGTTACATTTGAGCGAGCAAAGCAAGGTAAGATAGACTCTGGAGTACCTGGACCATTCAACAAAAAGATCATAAATCACAGTCTCTCAGGATTAAGAGAGACTTTCAAGGTTGAAAGGGACCTTCAAGGTCATCTACTCCAGCTTAACAGAGAGCCTTGACTGCTCCTGGTTATCCTTAGTCACTCCGTAAAACCTGCCTATGGATTTTAAAGCTTCACTTACATTTCTGTTAGGACTCTTTAGAAAACCCAGTTTATAAAGGGACACACTATTTATATATCAACTACATCCCGAAGTAAATGAATCCATCCATTTTCTACAGCCTGTACCCAAGCATTACACGTGCCATTTAATTAGGATCCAAAAATGTAGGGATTTTTCAGATTATTCACTCTTTTCCTCATTACCTAAACCTCCAGATGCTTTCCTACTTCCTAAGAGCACAAAAGCTATGAATTAATTTTCTTCTCTTGCTGCTGTTACAATTCTGGAATCATCTTAAAACATTAAAGAAAACAGAAACTCAAAACCTTGCTAACGTGGTGGAAAGAATCCTGGTGTTTTAGCTACTGAACATCTAAAAATAGTAGATAAGTGTATAGCTCAGTGGCTCTTAACCACTGTGTTTTTTTTCTTCTTCTTCTTTTTTGATTTTTTTCCAGTTTAGAGACCCCTTTGATAATCTGTTAAAGTTGTAAGTTTCAGAAACAAAAAAATATATATATATTTACACAATCCATACATATAAGATATTCATAGACCCTTCCAAAGACTAAATGAGGATCCCATGTCAAAAATCCTGTTATATTGATAGAATCTCCTTTCTCATATCAAAACTGATGTCTGAATTTGAATAGTCTATATACCTTCATATTTATTTTTACGTCTAGGTGATGGGACATGTTGCACAGATTCTTAAGTGACTACAAGAAAATCTGAAGGCACCCAGTTTGTCTTACCTTATCTGAATTATTTCAAATGTAGAGAACAAACGTATGGACACCAAGGGGGGAAAGTGGCGGGGGAGGGGGTGGTGGTGGCATGATGATTGGGCAATTGGGATTGACATGTATACACTAATATGTATAAAATAGATAACTAATAAGAACCGGCTGTATAAAAAATAAATAAAATTCAAAAAAAATGAATTATTTCATACTTTAAAAATATTAAGCAGGCAAAGTCTAAAATTTCAGGATCTACGTGAAGAGTATAAATCTGTATTTTATTTACCATTCCTTTTATCCATTTATTTTATGTTTCCTGGCCCTTTCCAAAATGACATATAATCCCAGTTGAAAGGTTATTATATTTTATAAGACTTAATCCTAATTACTCCACATTCATTCTCACCTGTTATCATGGCACACTGTCTTAAGAGTAATCATTTCATGAACCCAACACCACATTTTCCTGAACATTGCTGTAGTAGAACCCAATGTAATATGGAAGCTGGTGGACATACGTCCACTTCCAAGCAAATGTGGCCGAGACCGTGAGTGTCTCATCCAGTAATGTTGTCTTTGTTATTATGACAGTGCTGGCGTTGGAAGAACTGGAGTCTTCATAACACTAAGCATTGTTTTGGAAAGAATGAGATATGAAGGAGTAGTAGATATCTTCCAGACTGTCAAAATGTTAAGAACGCAACGACCAGCCATGGTGCAGACAGAGGTGAGAAAAATCTCCAGGAGTTTGTTTGTCACATCTCAAGAACCAAATAATACATTTTGTTTGCCAAGATCTCCTAGAGTCCAGAGACTCTCAACACCAGAGGCAAAATGCAGGAAAATACTGCAGGAAAAGCATCCAGTTGTTTAATATTTTTGAACCTCATTTTCCCCCTTTGTAAATGGGAGTGACAGTGTCAATGTCTTAGAGCTGGTTTGGAAGTTATCTAAGATGACGTATTAGATTGAACCATGTTAAATTGTCACTGTTTGGGGCCTATAAAAATGGCAATTTCATATAATTCATTATATATATACATACATTAATGTGATATACATTGCACGAATTTAATATATGTAAAAAGCCCAATGGTAGATAATATACCTGGTAGATAATAGACCCTTGGCCCATTTTATGCCTCCATTCTCCTTCTATATGCCTAGGTATTATCAACTGCTCTATATTTCATTTCTTAATAATGGTATTTTAAAATATTTGCATCCTGGATATGCACTAGAGAAATTAGCCTTCCATTCTCTACTCCAAGAATTGTTATGAAAATTCTGATATTTTTCAGAATAATAGGAATTCATGACTTAGCCAGTCTGACCTACTGACTTCATTTTAAGGATAATATAAGTGATAGATAGTGTTTCTGTTTCTCAAAAGGCCAACAAATTATACAATTTATATGTATTCCTAAATTCATAACCCACAGTATCTTCCAGACTTTGATTTCAAAATAGTGCAAGCATTTGGCTTGCAATACTCAAAACATTATGTCAGCCTGACAAACTTAATGGGTGTTGGGGGTGACGAGGGAAATTGGACGTTTAGAAAGCCTTAACACTTAGCCAAGCAACTTACTGTGACAAGATAGGAAAGCAAACTCCATTTATTTTGCATTACCATTTTTATTGTAGAAAAATGCACATTTAAGCAAAATAGAGACTATCTACTTTCAGCCCCATTGGCTACTGAAAATAAGTTTCTTTTACGGGGAAAATCCTACTTTTTCTCACCCCTTCTTCATCTGTAAATTATAATTTTTCTATCTTATAATGCCCCCACTTATTCCCATTTGACAGTGTTCTTCCCTGTCTGAAAAAGGACATGTTTCATGCTGTTTTAGTTTAGTGTGGGTCTTTCTAGAACAGGCAACTAACTAGCCATCACAATGAATTAGGCCAAATGGCACAGGTACTTTTTGACATGGGCAGCCAGTCTTGTGATGCCATTTTCAAGGGATGAAAAGCCTAAAAGTTCAGCGCCCTGTGTATTCGGCTTTGTGTGCCTGATGTTCATCACAACGATACCTTTTGGCCGCTTCCCTCACTTATATAAACACATCAGAAACAATGGAGAATAATTCTGATTGCAGGCAACAAGGTCTACTGTCTGATAAGATTTTTTTTTTTTTTAAATTCAAATGTTTTTGGCAACAGCCCAGAAGATAAATGAAACCACATTTTCCTCAGGACAATATGTGTCTGCATAGGCCTCTCTTAAATATGCGAACTGAAAATTACTTACCTCAAATAATTAGATAATTTTAAAAGACGGCTGTGACATATAAGGAGTTCCCATGTTTAGCTGGTGGTAATTGTCTGGTACTATCCTTGGAGAACAGTTCACATATGTCTGGAAGATAATGTTCACAGGAGCTGTTACTACTTTGGAATTAGGAGACTATTTTAGTCGAATTGAGTGGTGAAGTTAATAAGTACCCCATGTGGCTAATGGTTCTTTGCTCAAAACAAAACAATTGGTCATTGGATTGAATTGATTGGCGAAAGCAGTGATTTTGCCCCCATCTAGGTGTAACTTTGTCTTCCAACATCGATTTCCACTTTTCTGTTAAAATGTACTCATGGCCCCTTTTCTTTCTCCCCATGCTTTGTCTCCGGCAGGATCAGTATCAGTTCTGCTATCGAGCCGCGCTAGAGTACCTGGGCAGCTTTGATCACTATGCAACGTAGAAACCCCTGACCCACTTTGGATTTTTACTGCAAGCCCTTCAATATCCATGGAGTCTCTTCTGAGCCATACAGGGCATTTGAGAAGTCCTTCTTAACTTCTAGCTAACAACCACTTAGTGGGACTATCACACACAAAACAAATTTAAAAAAACAAACTCTTCCGGGTGGACCAAGAATTCACAGTTTAATAATCTAACCTGAGAAATAATAAAGAGAGTCCTGACTGATGAGGCATCTGAAGGATTTTATTTACAGATACCTCAAGGATTCAAAATAAAGGGAAGAAGAAATCACAGCAAAGAACCGCCATCTTGTTCAGGATTGCTTGATGGGTGCAAAGAGAAATGGCCTGAGTGCAGCAGTTCAGGGCAAGATCTTTGCTGGCTTCTCATGACAAAATGGACTCTGCTTTGACATCGCCCCTTCCCAGCATACTACTCATGATAACATTTTAGGGGGAAAGGGGGTGGGGAATGTTTAAAAAGAAAGTCTTTGATTTAGTTTTTTAGTATTGTAAAGATACTGCTGACCTGTGCTTCATTTTTAACTGTGTAAACTTTTTTTTTAACAAAATGTATCATTCGATAAAGTGAATTTTAAAAAAGTTACATAACTCTTCATTTTTTATTTCCAAATTGTAGGTTTTTTTAAGCTGTAGAACTGTTATCTGTGATACCTTGCTGTAGAAATATCAAATAATTGGAAAATTTGCACATTTTTGTGCAATACTCTTAATCTACAGTATCGGTCTCGTCTGGTATTACTTTTACACTTCTGTCTGGTTTTCGTTGCTGAGAAAGTACCCATTTTCTTCAAATAATCAAAGAGAACTTTGTTTTGTTCTTTGGAATCAACAGGGAGGCGCAAAGTATAAAGTTGCTGCTAACATATATACATATATATCCATATTTTATAGGGGTGTCTATGTATATATAGTGTGTCCACACAAAAAGATAGATATAGCTATCATTCAGTTCTTCCATGATTTAGTTCTTAAATTTTTTAAGGTAGAGAAGCTATTGTAACACCTTTTTCAATTTGTTATTAATTTTATGACATACTGATATTTCTCAATATCACACAATTTTAATTCTTAAGGGAAATGAGGAATGCACATCAGTGATTGTCAAACCTCACCCCCTTAATTTCCTACCCAATCTCCCCCCACCCCCCTAACCATATTCACAAATACTATTTTGTTAGCCAGGCTTCCAACAAAGTTCAATATTTCTAACACTCTAGTGCAATAAAACATTATTAAATATCTAAGAGGTGTGCATGTGGGAAAGGTCAGTGCATATCCCTTTAGGAGGAGAGAATGTTGTAATATATCAGCTATCAAGATGTTTAAAAAACAGTGTATTCAATTGTATATTGTCTATAGTATGTGCTATGAAATTTGCATTTATGATATGTAACAGGGGCAAAGCCAAACTCATGTTACTCTGTTCAGTCAGAAACATTTTTTGTGGCATACAGCATTCCTGGGAAGTGCTGTACTTTGTTTTCTTTTGGTTTTAGTTTTGCATTTAGAGTGCCTTATAATTGATGCCTATTTTAATAGCATTTCTTTTCAGCTTTTGGTTCATATTTTCATTATTTGTTCGTATGTGTTTCTCTTCCAATTAAAGCATTATCTGTTTACCACATGTACAAAAACTCTTTGAATAATATGCATTCCTAGTTTTCAACCAAGTCGGGGATGTTAGTGATTGTACCAGCCCAAAGCACTTGGATAATCAGGGCCCTTCTTCCTTTCATAATTGTCAACATCAGGAAAAGCTACTTGTTTTATTTGTAATCCCTTCCAAATCTGCTCTGGAACATTCAGTAACTGCACCAAACTTAATTTATTAACAAACATGATTGTCAACTTTGAACATATTTACTATTTCATTAGGATTTTTCTAAAAGGAGAAATTAAAAAATATATATATATGTATATATATATATCCCCCCCAAATTTTTCAACATAATTTCTATAGGAAGCCATGGACAATGGCATGAGTTTGCCATATCTTACATGATTTTAAAGAACACTCAGAATATCCAAGGAACTCTTATTAAAGAGTTTTGGTAAAATATTTTGGTTTAATGTTAGCTTCATTGATGTTCTGCATGGAAGGAGTTTTGTTTTCTACATTTTCCCATCACTAGCAGAATGAAATCCAAGAGACCAAACACTTGCAAGCATCATATTTGAGCACTTTTGTAAAAAAAAAAAAAAGAAAAGAAAGAAAAAGAAAAAAAAAAACTATAATACTAAAAAAAAATAATAATAATAAGTATCTAGAAGGCTACCTCAGAATGAGACTCTCTAACCTACATCAGAACAGGAGAAGAATGTGCACTATGTGGGTCTGTTGTTGTTTTCTTTTAGTTTGTATCTTTTGGAGATTTATCCAAGTGCCAGATTACTCAGTGCTATGATTTTCGTTTAGTGAAACAAAGGGGGTCGGACAGACATTGCATCATGCAGACATGCCATGTTGGACAGGTAGAATCCGATGGTGTACTGCACACCAGAACGATTGGCCAATGAGCAGTTTCTCTCCCTGAAACCAAAACTGCCCATTTGGCAAAGGGAAAGGGGAGAATAATCACAAGAAGAAAATGAACGGGATGCATACCATAGACGAGCGAGGAGGAGAATATTCCAGATATCTTACTGTTCAGGAGCTGTTCTGAGAGCTAACTCCCTTACTGTCATTGATGTGCATTCCACTCTGCTTTTCTGTACAAACATTCTATCTTCTTTTCCCAGGTAAACATCTTTATCTACCATTACCATAAACTTTCAAGTTTCCAATTATTTTCATCATCATAACCAGTACGGTGCTATTATTTACCTATGTACGTGTAGTTATGTATAATTTTGTAATTAGTTACAAAGGTAAAAAAAATCAAAATATATAAAAAGTGATTTGTACAGAACTTTATTTTAGCTCTTTTTTAAAAATGATTTGCATGGTTAGACAATGGCGAGGACAGCCAGGGGAGGGAAGGGCCTCTAGGGAACTTTGCACTTTCTATACCTTTATACTATGCACTGCCCTATTGATTCTACACCCAATAATGTTATTACTTGAACCCATCTGTAAGAAACTGCTTCAGAAATTCGTTTGTGTGTATGTAAATAACCCAATATAGAAAAAGGAAAGGAAAAATTCTGCAGTAATGTACAGATTTTTTTCTTTCCTGGTTTTGTTTTTGTTTTTTGGTTTTTGTTTTGGTTTCACTTTGCTTTAGGCCTTGCTTTTTATTTTTCATTACCTTTTCTTTTTCCTATTTTGGATTTTAGTTTCCTTTGGGCTTATGGGTGCCCTGATACTCCAGCAGAGATCAGAAGGGTACAGATCCATCCTCTCCATCTGTTATGTGGCTTTGCCATCCAAGCTTGGAGTGTCTTTACAAAGATAATAACAGTTGTGTTCTTTGCTCTCGTTTTGGATGCATAGACTGAAAAATTTAAAAAAAAAAAACAACTTGTAAAATGGCTTGTTAAAAAAATACAATTACCTCTAATTAGTAGTACGCGTAAATGTTTTACAGAATGAAAGGCGTGCTTTTTATTTTCTTACATCGTTACATTGGTGGCGAAAGAGGTCTGTATGAAAATCAGTTCTTTGCTGACACAAGTTCCATTTGTTACAAATGAATTCTAATAAAAATGTCAGTGTTATGCAGCCCTGGCCTTTGCTTTTGTCCACTCAAGCACTTTGGTTTTGAACTAACTATGTATGTTCCCTCTTCCCCCCTGGTTATCTGGTTAGTTCCTTTATACTAATAGTAATTCTACTTACCAAGAGGCTGCTATCTACAGGTGCCTGCCTTGAGGTGAGCACCTTTCACTGGTAAGCAAACTGAGGCTTAAAGAAATGGTTTGCCCAAGTTCACACAGCAAAGAAAGAAGCCTTGGTATCATTCAAACTAGAGATCATAGGCAATCTTTAATTCTTCATGATGACTACTATATAAGTGCATTAGGATGTATATAAGTATTATCATCTTGAAACAACTGGCATCTCTCAAGTACATAAAAACTCTTTGGGAACATGGCTAAGAAAATACTTGGCTTCGATTGTTTATTCAGTCATTCAATATTATAAGTCAGAACTGTTGTAGGCGTTGCGAATGCAACTGTGAACAAATGAGATACTGCTGCTTCTCCTATGGAGATTGCAGCCTAGGGAGAGAGGTTTGCATTAAATACATAATGATAAAATTACACTCTGACAAGTGTTATAAGGGAAAGGAGAGATCCATGAAGTTAGGACTTTCTATTGTGAGGGACAGAAACTCTGACTCAGCTTAAAAGACAAGGAAAGTGTTTTTTGGCTCATATATTTAAAGATCAGGCATGGGCTTATGTTGAGAGAGTAGAAATATATAATCTTCAGAAACAACTGGACTCAGAACTCAGGTGATATCTTCAACACTTGGCATCTCTCTCTTTCTCCCATCCTGGTTTCTACTTTCTCAGTGTCAGTTCTAAGCAATCTATGTGGTCCTTGGAAACTTTGGGATCATAACATCAAAAAGCAGGCAAGTGGAAGAGTTAATTCCCCAACAGCACAAACAGAAATCCCCGAACAGAATGGATGCTTGTTTGCCCCCATTGATAGGACTTGGAGTAAGTGATCATCTCAGGATCACAGCTGTGGATAGGAGGAGAGAATGTGCTCATTGAGTTGCCAAATCAAGAAGGATGTGCAGTAGCTGTCACCTTGCCAAATAGTGATGAATATGGTAGGACCAACAACTGACTGCCAAGCAACCTAATGAATTAAGGTAAGGCAAAGCACAGGTATGCTGGGTAATGTTACAACTACATGTTGCCACGGAAATGATGAGGGAATGAAACAGTCCCATTATCCAAAAAGTATCTTGGAAAACTTGATACGAAATAGACAATTAGACTCTTTTTTTCCTCCCTCTTTCTTGCTCTCCACCTAAATTGTCCTTTAATTTTATAGATTCAATCACCCTATTGATTGATTGTGTAAGCACACAATCCCTAACCAGAAAAACAGGACAGAAATTTCAAGGTGAATCATACTTACTATTCTGATCATTGTGATGCATTATATTAAACAGATGTCTGATTGGAATGCCAGAGATGACAAAATAGCTCACTTCACACATGTACACACACGTAGGAATTATTAGTTAATAGTAACTCACTAATAGTTTAGGTTTCTTTTCTTAGTCATATTTATGATTAGACTTTATAAGTTAAGAGAATTTCGATAAAGTATAATAATTTGTAAAATTATAAATCTGAAAGGTGTTTAACTTTATGATTTTTAAAAAGGGTTTCTGTAAGTTCTAAGGAAATAAATATAGTAAGGAACAACTATGAATTTGAAATTGTAGATTGTATCATTATTTGTAATAGCAAAATAAAAGTGAAAACACCCTAAATGTTCACTAATAGGAAATGATTACAAATAAAATGTATATATGTGAAATTGTATATATGTAAAATTTTAGACACACACACATCACAATACCATGAATAATACATCCTAATTTAGCCATTAAGTGGTTAAGTAGTTTGTGGGAAAAAGTTATGACATGAAAAATCATTAAAAGGAGGTATAAAATTATGTACACATATTAAAACAAAGAATTAAATGACTGGAAAGAAATGCATCATTTACTAAATGATAACTATGTAATAAAACTATCTTGTACTTTTTTCTAAAATTTTTATAATAAGTACTTTAAAGTAGGGGTGCTTTAAAATATATGAGAAGATGGATTAATTTTTAAAAATCAATTTAAAAAGGCAAGAATGGAGAGAAAAAGAAAGAACTCAGGAAAGAACCAAGGACAGGTGGGACAAATAGAAAGAAAATAATAATATGATAGATTTAAACAAAACAAAAATTACATTAAATGTAAATGTAGTATACCCAACTTAAAAATACACATTGTAGTCTAGATATGTAATGCTCATAAAAGTATAAGAATGCTGAAAGTAAAAGAAGGTCAAGAAATATGCCATGCAAACATAGCCAAAAGAATGCTGTGCTGTTATTAATTTCAGCCATAGCATTAGCAAATAAGTCAATTCACAAGGAAAACAGCTCCAATGCACCAGGAAGACGTAACAATTCTGTTTGTATGCACTTATCATACAGCTTCAAAATAGAGACAACAAAAATAGGCAGAAATAAATAGAATTACATACATATCCACGATCATAATGGGAGATTTTAAAACATTTCTCTCAGTAGTTGATAAAATTACTGTTTCAGAACAGACCAAAACTATTTAGTAATGATATAAAAGATATAAATAACCTGATTAACAAAATTAACCTAAGTGACCTATGTAGATCACTACTCAACAACTTAAGAATATAGATTATTCAACAGCTTAAGAATACATTCAATAAGAATTGAATACATTTTCAAGAGCACATGGAATAGTTACCAAAATTGACTAGGGATTGGACCATAAAGCAAATCTCAATAAATTTTGAGTGTTTTTTTTTGTTTTTTGTTTTTTGTTTTTTGCGGTACGTGGGCCTCTCAGTGCTGTGGCCTCCCCCGCCGCAGAGCACAGGCTCCAGACGCGCAGGCTCAGCGGCCATGGCTCACGGGCCCAGCCGCTCTGCGGCATGTGGGATCCTCCCAGACCGGGGCATGAACCCGTGTCCCCTGCATCGGCAGGCGGACTCTCAACCACTGCGCCACCAGGGAAGCCCTTGAGTGTTTCAATTATGTAGAATATATTCATTCGCTGACCACATTACAGTTCAACCGGAATTCTATATCAAAGATATTTAGAAAATTCCCATATGTATGCATGGTAATTAAAAAGCCTTCTAAATAGCAGGTCAGAGAAGAAATCACAATGGAAGTAAGAAATTATAACTATAAAATTATGAAATACTGCATATCAAAACTTGTGGGATAAAGCTAAACTGTGCTTTAGACAGAAATTTATAGCCTTAAATGCATATGTTAGAAAAAAGAAAGATTGAAAACCAATGATCTTGAAATTAATTAGAAATTAGAAAATTAACAGTTAATTATATCCCAAGAAAGTAGAAGGAAGGAAATAATAAAGAAAAGAAATAATAGTAAAATTTAAAATACATACATAATAGGGAGTATCAACAAAACTTACAGTTAAAAGCTGATTCCCTGAAAGACAACAATATTGGTAAACCCTAGCAAAATGATTTAAACAAAAGAGATGGACAAGCAATATCAGGAATTTGAATAGGAGCATAATACTTCAGAACTTACCAACATTAACCACTCTAAGTAACAAAGGGTCCATATTCACAGTATATAACCAACTCCTAAAAATATATATGAAAAAGGCAGGTACCCCCACCCCCAGAAAAGATTACGCACTAGGCCTGAATAGGTGTGTCATGTCACAAAAAAAAAAAAAAAAAAAAAAGTAGCCAAATTGCTCAAAACAAATGAAAAATTATTTAATTTAATAAATAATCATGGAAATGCAAGTTAAAGCCACAATGCAATACCAATATGCATGCACCAGAGCAGCCAATATTAAAAAGACTAACAATATTAAAGGTTGGTGACAATCCATGAGTTCTGAGTGAATGGTCCTTACACGTATAAAGCCTCTATGGAATTCTGCGCCATTCCCTATTATGAGCATACACTCTGCTTTTTAGAATGCAATTTTACAAACGCTGTACAACACGCTTAAGCGTTCCCAAGTGAAGTGGAATATATACATAGCTTATCCAGTAGTTTTACAGGTTGTAATTACATCATAAATAGAAATGCATGCATATGTGAGCAAGAGACTAAGAACAGAATAAAATTCTGTCCATTGAAACATTAATCATAGAGCCAAAAATTCTAAATAACAGAAATGTCCATCCACAGTAAAATGGATAAATATATTTTGGCAAAATGGCACAATGGAATACAGTGAATAAGTATGATCAACATAACATAAAGCAAACATAACATACCATACATAAAAAAATATGCACTCTATGATTCTCAAGTGGTTCCCTCTTGGGAGGAGGTAAGCAGTGATTAGGAGAGCAGAAAACAAACTTCTTGGGTGCTGACAATATTTTATTTCTTGATCTAGATGTGGTTCCATAGGTATTTGTCTTTTGATAAATCTCTGAGCTATACGTTTACTTTCTTGTGTTTTTCTCTATTCGTTGCATGTCAATAAAGATTTATTAATGGCTATTATTTACTTATATATATACACGTGTAAAATAAATTCGTTTTCAAAATATGAATATTATAGCAGTGTTTGTCAATGTACAGGATCCAGCCCACTCTTAGACTACAGGAATGACATGCAATTCCATAGAAAGTTTACACGGGTAAAGAACACTCATCATAACCTAGTAAGCTATTCAATGTTGCTAAAATTTGATGTAGAAATAACTGTTGTTAAATTTTAGTGTAACCATTATTTACAACAGCCAAGACATAGAATCAACCTAAATGTCCATCGACAGAGGAATGGATAAAAAAGATGGAATATACAATGGAATATTACTCATCAGCCATAAAAAAAGAATGAAATAATGCCATTTGCAGCAACGTGGATGGACCTAGAAATTATTATACTAAGTGAAGTAAGTCAGGCAGAGAAAGACAAATATATGATATCACTCATATGTGGAATCTAATTTTTAAAAAACGATAGAAATGAACTTATTTACAAAACAGAAACAGACTCACTGACTTCAAAAAAAACCTTATGATTACCAAAGGGGGAAGGTGGGGGGGGGAGAATAAATTAGGAGTTTAGGATTAACATATACATACTACTCTGTATAAAATAAACAACAAGGACCTACTGTATAACACAGGGAACTCTACTCAATATTCTGTAATAACCTATAGGGGAAAAGGATCTGAAAAAGAATGGATATATGTATACGTATAACTGAATCACTTTGCCGTACATCTGAAACTAATACATTGTAAATCAACTATACCCCAACATAAAATAAGAATTAAGTTAAAAAAAAAAGTTAACTCAGAAACTTTAATCATATTAATTGTCATTTTTAAAGATATTTCTCAAGGATCTGTGTGTTACATCAGTACAGTTTAGAAGTGTGTAGACACAGTCTGAGGAGGGCATCAGCTGCTCAGACTCAGGGTAAAGACAAGGACCTCCCACTTCAGCTTTGACATTATGTATATTAATATATACAAAAGTGTATATAATAAAGACTTTATGAAAAAAAGTTTAGTGAAACCAAAATTATTTTGGTCTCTTCAGTTCTTATCTTTTTCCTACTGGGACTGGAAATAAAAGAGCTAGATGGGATAAAGCGACTTTTACTGTGGCTTAGACCACTAAAGTTAATAAAGTCTTGGGTATGAACTGCCTATCGGTTAGAAGGATTTAAGTGTGTCTCTTGGTCCTAGATTGTGCTGGTAGCCTATCCAGCAAGTTGAAAGCGTGGATCATTGGCTACCAAGACACACAAGCACGAGAGTATAGATGGATCGGAGCTGGATTTATATCATTTCTGGAAAATCAACTTAAAGTGCAAAGCCTATTGATTACAACAATATCATGTATCAGGAAGAAAACCAAAACCCTGGAATCAGATTTGGGTTCAAATCCGGCCTTCATCATGTATTAGCTGAGTTGGTCCTAATCAAGCTACTTAATTTTCTAAACCTTTATTTTCTCATATATAAAATAGAGATGAATTATCTACCCTCCAGGTTTATTATACAAATTAAAAATAATGTATATAATATGCATACTAGTTATGCTTCATGGAGGATTGATGCTCATTGTGGATAAAACTCAGCATTTCCACTTTCCCATTAAAAAGACACACATGTCTTTAAAATACAATATTAAAGAAGAAAAACAATAGTCATCTACAAAATATCTTGTAATAAATTAATATGCATAGTTTGAATCTTTTTCCTGGCTGCGGGACACTCTTTCAAGATACAGAAGAAATGGTCGTTTCTGCAAAGTCATCCAGGAATTGCTCTACTGATTTCTCCCTTACTGAATGCCAAGTTAATTACTGTGAAATAGACTTGGTTGTGCCATGTTGGTGTTTGGACAGCGCTGTGTATTGCAGAGTGTCTTATAGCTATTAATTATTGTCCTCACAATGTTGGGAAGTGGACCACTGCAACCTTCTTGGAGCACTAATTAGCCTCTGGCACAGAAAGGTCATATAACTTGCTGAAGGTCATTCACTGAAGAAAGCGTTGAAGACTGCAGGCAGAAGAAGGGACCCAGTTTGCTGAACTGTGAAGAACCACAGAATGGAAATCCGGAGGTCTAGTATCTAAACTCAGCTTTGCCACTCACTCTGTTATCTGGGCAAGTCACATAATCTCTCTCAGCCTCATTTCCTCATTTGAAAAATAGTAAGAATGACTCATAGATATTATTGAGATCTAGATTCTAGGATTATAATAGCCTAAAATCTCTTGAATGGAAACATACATTGACAATTTTATCACTAAAAATATATCTCGTCATTTTTTCAAAAGTTAATAATCATCTGAAACATGTTGGACTCAGTTGCCAAGAAGGAACAAAATCCAAGATTGAGTGAAACAAGGCTAGAGGGAACCCTATGGAACTGCATTTAACCTTCAAAAGACAGTTGTGTGTAGGAGATACGGGATTTAGAGCAGGTCAATCAGGCTTCTGTGCATCTAGGCTCCTCCACTTAGTAGCTGCATGACGTGGGCAATTAACTTTTCAAAGCCTGTTACCTCCTCTATAAAATAGGGATAATACTTCTCTTAGGAAGTTTTTGTAAGGAGTAAAAGAGATGGCACAGACTAAGGACAAAGTAAATAATAACTAAGAATACTTGTTTTCTTTCTAGTAAGGAAAGTAAAACATAGGAAGGATGAATTTCTGCTCATTTACACCAACACAGCAATGTGTAACACTGAAAATATTTTTCAATGTATTCAGTAAGAACACACAATTCTTCTGCTCTCCATTTGAAATGTTCTGAACTAAGAAAATATGTTTTGAGCTAACAAAGATCATCTTGGCATTCCAACTGCATACTCTACCTGATGGTATTAGCGAGGCGCTTGTGATTACTGATAAAGTCGCCTGCATGGTCATCTGGACTGTTTATTCCTTCCTTCCTTCTTTCATTTATTCAGTTATTTAACAAACACTCATCTCTTTTCCTTAATACTGGGCAAGTAATTTGCCAGACCCTGAAAAGACCGTAATATCCCTATCCTCAAGATGCTTCCAGACTACAAAGGAAAACTTATATCAACACATCATTGCATCAGAGCAACATGAAGTAGGTTGCCCTTGAATAACTCAGTTCTACACAGGAAAGTCAGCTTGGACATCTTGTCCCCTGCAAAGTTGCACTGCATCTTGAAAGATGAGTAGGATTAAATCAGTTGGCTAAGTTTGGGGAACACATTATGGGCAGAGAATAGTGTGCTAAAGGGCAAATGTTAGCACATGAGGTTAAGGAAATGACAAGGGCCTTGTCATCAGGGCTGCATGGGAAGAGGCAGTACTAGCAATGATAGAGGGACCATGTGCTGAAGAGTTGGTTTTCATCATGAAGTTAATCAGGTGCCATGGGAGGAATTCATAACAGAAGTGGCATGAATGAACCAATGGAAAGACCCCAAATTCTTGCTCAGAATTGCTGCAATCACAAAACTATCATCAGCAAAGGAGAACTTTCAGTCCTCTCCCTCCCTCCACCAGGGTGGCCTCTGCCCCATCATCTCTGGGCCATGATAGGGGAGAAAGTGTTGCTAACTTGACCGTGGTTGTACCCACAAGTAATCATGCCAAGATAAACCTTTGTGACCTCACCCTCCATATCCCCTCCTATCATTCCATTTGTATCTCTCTTAAGGCTCTTGCCACATTAGACCCTGTATTAGTTATCTTAGTTCCATTACTACATAAAAAGTTCTGTTAAGGCCATAATTACTAGTGAGCACAACCACTGTGCGTTATGAGGCAAGAACCCAGGCTCCACTCACCATAGATACATCCTTTTCTGCTCCAAGTGGCTCTTCGGTAAGTGAATTTAAGGCTTCTCTTGGGGTCCAGCCATCTCGCTCTCCCTCCTTAAGCACACTTGATTATGCCAGCCTCAAGATATAGATGTGAACTGACAGGAGGTAAAGGGGAAGGAAGGTAAAAGGTACCACCTAGGCTTTTTTTTTTTTTTTTGTGGTACGCAGGCCTCTCACTGTTGTGGCCTCTCCCGTTGCGGAGCACAGGCTCCGGACGCGCAGGCTCAGCGGCCATGGCTCACGGGCCCAGCCGCTCCGCGGCATGTGGGATCTTCCCAAACCGGGACACGAACCCGTGTCCCCTGCATCAGCAGGCGGACTCTCAACCACTGCGCCACCAGGGAAGCCCCACCTAGGCTTTTTGAGTCAGACTGTAATCAGGGCTTTGAACTGTGCTGCTTTTACTTAGTGGTGCCCAGATTCTCACTTAGCTGTTATTCCCTACAGTGATACCCAAGGATAGTTGAGGTCAGGGTACAATTCAGGCTTTCTACTCTGATCATACTATCGTTTGATACCATCCTTAACTTTTACCCGCATCTCATAGATACTCACTGAATCCCTTGAGGATGCACTGGTGCTCTATCCCCTGATCGTTTTTTTTGTTTGTTTGTTTGCTTTTAAATCTAATCCCAACAGAATGGGAAATGAGAATTTAAAAAGCTCACCGGATAATCACACCATGAGGGATAGACATTGCCACATTTAAATCCCTCAGATTATCTGCTGTAAAAAGCACCCTGAAGATATGTTTTAAAAATTATAGAGAATCTGACAGTAGATACCCATTAAGTGGGCGCTATTTACCAGACATGTTTGCTTGGCTCGGATGCAAAGATGAGTTAAATGCAGCACTTGCATTAAAGGAACTGTTTATGTAATAGGGGTTACTAAGATGGCTAATACAGGACTGAATGTGACAAGAGCCTTAAGAGAGATACAAATAGAATACGATATGGTACAGGGGATATATAGGGTGAGATCAGGAAGGTTAATCCTGTCATGACAAACATCCAACTCTGAGATTTGAATCTCTTTTAACTGAAAATGTTTATGTCATGCACAGATACCCCCAATCTCAGCATTACTGTGAGCCCTAAAGAATGGACAGCATTTTAACAGATAAAATCTAGGGAAGAGGGAATTCTAAGTGGAGGAAGTGAAGAAAAAATTTTAAAGGCAGGAATGTGGGATCAGTTCTTATAGCCAGAAAGTCATGGGCGTGAAGCCCCGATACAGAATATTTCTTCTCCCTGTTGCCTCCCATCCCACCCTCACTTCTCCACTAGGTTCTCAGTTTCTCTTCCAATTGTCCCATAGTATCTACAACAGGCTGGTTTATCCCCAGGCTTTCTTCCAGTTTGCATCCAGATGGTACTTTATTGCTTTCTACCTCTCCTGGATTTCAGGAAAGGACTTCAGCATTAGATAAATATTTCTTAGGACTGTTCTCTCAAGCTCTTCCTCTTTCTAACCAGATCACTGGACGATGTGCAGAATAAAAGGTTTCTGCAAGATAAGTTTTCTGTGAGCTTCCAAAATAAAGTCTCCTTAGAGAAATCAAATAAATTCAAGGAAATAACAAATCATGGCTTATTCTAAAAAACACTTTATTCAGAAGTGCACCCGTGACAGATATCAAGTTCTTATGTTAAGATAGGGTCTGTAATAAAACTGAAAGCCTTTGACCTGGGAGAACTCCTCTGGGTGGACCCGCAGCCTACCTGGTCTCTGTGATTCAATTCAATGTCAGCTCCTTTCTTGATATAGTTGAAAAGACTTTTGTTTAACCTCCAAGGATATTTCCCAACCTATCCTCAAAAAGTAGCTAGGGAGCAGACAGTCCCAAGATTTCCCCTTCCTGCCTCAGCCAGGAAGGCCCCTCGCATGCATCTGTGCCTGCTTTCACAGATGCAGAATGAGAACCTGCAAATCCAGCAATGCAATGAATAGAGATTATTGGGCAATGGGGCTATAAATAGAGTGCTTTAGAACCCAAGGCACATTCAGCCTGCTTCTGTCAGCATAGACTAAGAAAGGAGGCTTTATTATTATAGCAGGAGCAAGTATACAGGCTTTCCTTGCCAGTAAAAGCAGCACATAATACACTCAACATGCCAATTGGAGATAGAGCATAAATCACAGGTCAGTTCTGAACAGCATAGGAAGAGCTTTCCCTCATCATAATTATTAAAGCTAAAAAGCACACCTGGGAAGCTCGTTATTGTGAAAGAGAAATCAGTCAGTTGGTCTTCTATATTCTCTTGTGGTGCTTTTAGTCAGTGGGTGGGATGGATGTAGATGTTTCTCTACAGTCTTCAGTTGATATTTCTGAGAGAAGGAGAGGGTTTAGGTGAGCAGGTAAGACACAGTAAATCAAAGTGGGACTTCTGAATACAAGGGGGATGTATCAGACTGCTCTAGGTAGCTGAGATGAGTAAAACTAGGAGCTCAGGATAGAGCAATAGATAAAAGGATTTTCTAGAAATCAGAGATGTCCAAAGAAGGACAAATCTTCACTAGAGGTATTTCAGAAGAAAGTGATTGGCCATTTAGTCAAGGATGCTAGATTGGTCACAGATGCTAGAAAGGGGAATGAGGTAAGAATGGGTAGCCTAGATGTTCACATAAGGCCCCTTCCATCTTCATATGCTTTAATAAATCAACTTCCCTCAGAATACAAATTAAATCACAGTCCCCATGGAAGAGCTCATTCCTATTCATTCAGGGAAATATGCTCACTTTGTCCATAGCCCCCAGTAGGTTCAAATCTCCCTCGACTAAACACCATCAAAGGCAGGCCCCTCAACTGCTCTCACACTCAAGAGTACGAAATATTTTCTTCTTTTAAAAGAAGGGTGGCATTGCCTATGTTTCCATTATGAAAAGGATGAGTTCTAGGAAATCTGTTTGAATTATAAGTGCTATTTTGAATGCACTAAGGATATTTATTACATAAATGAATCCTGTGATAAATTAACCAGGATTTTAGTGGGGGGGGTCACTTTTTTATTTGCCATTTTGTTAATCCATATAATGGTCACCTGCAGAGGCAGCTGGACCCTCAACCAGGTTTGGTTCGATGTCATGAATGATGATACCAAAAACACAGCAAGAGGGTATGAAAAGGTTTACTACTGGCATAACTGAGGTCCCTGGGAAGGCAGGGCATTCCTCTCAAGCAGGTCTGAAATGGTTTGAGAGAGCAAGGGAGGGAGGCAGGCCTGGGTTTACTGTGGTTAGGAGGTGGTACCAGGGTGAGAGTTCCCACGTGGCAGGGGTCTCGTGGTTTGAATCTCCTGCTGGCACCAAAGGAAGGAGTGCCCAGGATTTCTTATCTACTTGTCCAGATGTAAGGCACAAGAGGCAGAGGGAGGGGTGAGGCTTAAAAGCTGTCAGAAGTCATATATCAAGAAAAGGAGTCAAACTCCTCATTACAATCTGCTAGAGTGGACACATGCCGCCTTTGCTTTGGTCAACTCACAGCTGAACCTCTTCCTAGGTTTGGAGAGTCCACCATCTTGTGAAACTTGTACAGAAATAGGAATTTGCCTTCTACCCACCAGGAGCCAAAAAGCCCAGACATTGGCTCTCTCTGAGGCCTGGAAGCTTGAGCGTAGGTATATAGCCCAAACTAATTCAAGGAGGAAACGAGGTTCATTCAGAGGTCATGGTTAACGACCAGCATTGGCAAGCGCAGAGACACTAGTACCGGTGGGTGACCTGCTCTAGTGGCGCTGGTGCCCTGACCAAACTCTTCTCAAGGTATGATTTTGGCTGTAGTCCTGGCAACAAGCTCCCCTTGATTCTTTCCTATTTGTAAGTTTGATGCTCCAGGCCTTCCATCTGTCTGTGAGCCAGATAACATCTTCCCACAAATTCTTTCCTGCTTAACCACCCAAAGTCAATTTCTGTTGTTTGCAATGAAGAATCCTAACTAGTCACACACACACGCACGCACGCAGAGGCATTCACATGCAGACACGTGCACACTCTGAGTAGGGATAATACACGTATAGAGTAAACATAAGTATAGATCAAGGAAATAAATAGCCTAACTTTGGCATTTCAACAGGTCTCTGGTACGTTGCTCAATAATTGGAGTGGCTATATTTCAGAGACATTTTCTAAAAAGGAAGTATAGAAATAGAAAATTATGAGCCCCCAATTTTAGATTCAACAATTTAAAAAACCCATTTTGTATTAAAACCATTGATCACAAGTTATAATTGCAGTTAGTAAGAAATTTTGAGAGGATAAGAAGACAGATGACACAAGTACCTTTGAGAATGCACTGGGTGTATGAATATCCTGACAGAGGCACATGTAAACATCACATATACCTCAACAATATGAGACTGAGTTTATAGGCAGTTTATTTGCCAAGAATGACTAGAACTTCTCCTGTGACATTCTGCTCTTTAAGTACATGTTTTCATTTTATTTATTATAGAATATAAGAAATGTATTTCCTTAACCTTGAGGCTACAATTACTGCAAAAATGCTTTAGGTATTTGTTACTGGATATTGAACTTACTCTCTGTATGTTGTTAGAGGAAAATGCATTTGTTAGACTATGTTTGCTGTAGCAAATTGAATTTAACCACCTAAGATGAAATGTACACATCAGTTCTGTGATAATTTTCTCATTATAAATGATTGTGCTAATTTTATGTTCTACACAATATAAATGTCTCGAAGTTACTCCTTAGTCAAAGAGCATTATGACCCTCGTTTGAGCTTAATCCTTTACGCAGTTTCAGAAAACTAAGCTTGTGGTTCTAAAAGACTTATTCATAAAAGCAATGAGAAGCTTCTTTCAGCCACAGAAGAAAACAGAAGTCATTGTCTTCTAATTGTAAATAGTGAAAAGTTAAACACAGCCACAAATATTTCTGAAAATTTGTGTATTTCTATTATTCTAGAGACAAGAGCAAAATCCACCTTGGGAGAAGGATGTTTTTTGAGCTGGTACTCTACTGGGCTTTCAGGTTATCAGATGTAAAGCCAAGATCCTATTCTGGCATGTTTATAAGGGTAATCATGTAAAAGGCTGTCTTAATTGTGAGGAAAGTTGTTAATTCTGTAAATTATTATGCTGCTGATAACCACTGCCTACTGGAGACAAGATAAGCTGGTTTTCCCCTTTGAAACTGGTTACTTGCTCACCAAACCTACTTTATTTCCCTCCTGGGCACATATTTGAGCTACATTTCCCAGATTTCCTTGCAGGTAGGCGTGACCATGTAACTGAGTTCTAGCCAATGGAAAACAAAAGAAAGTAACTTTCCAGGCCTGATGCCTGAAGGAACTCCTAAATTGACCCTCTCTGCTACTTCTCTTTCCTCTGGCTCAATGCAGATGAGCACAGTATCCTTGGAAGCCATATAACAAAGACGGTAGAGTCTCAAGGTAGAAGAGTCAGGATCTCTGAAACACTGGTTGAAGAAGACCCACCCTCATTTGTAAAAGTCAACTCTGAATTTTATATGAGTGGGAAATAAATGTCTATCACATGTGAATCACTACATATTTCTGGCTCAGTCTGTAGGGTAGACTGGCCTCAGCAATGTATGGTGGAGGCTGGGGACAGATATGGCTACTGGAGAAGCTGTGCAGAGGAGCAGTGATGTGTCCTCTCCAGTGAAAAATGGTCTTTTCTCCTTTGTAATTTTGTGTTGTTAGATATTATCACCTGATCTTAGACATGTTTTGGGGGGAAATGAGAGGAAACTGTCTCTAGTCTGTCTCAGAATTTTGGGGTAGATGGCAGAAAGAACCTCCAGGACGATGGTAGCAGTCCAGAGTAACAGGCTGTCTGTAGAGATAAAAAAATGTTGGTGACAAATGAAAGAATTCTCTGAAAAATGCTCATAAATACCTAGGGATGGAAACATGATAAATGCTGCAGCCACATGACTTGGTTCTCCATTATTTGTGTATTAAAAGGAAGGTGGTTCCTGAGGACTGGAGAAATTAGGATCTCAGTTACATAGTTGTCTATATGGGGCAAAATGCTATTTCAAAGTACACATTGCCATAATTTAGCCTGATCACCAGAGCTTCAGCCTTTAGCCTTTAGCCTGACTCACCCATTTGGCAGATTAACAAAGGCCATCTCTGCAGTAGAGACAGCTCCACAGGGAAGTCACATTCTAAGCTTCTGTGTTCAAAAGGCATCAACGTGGTGTGAATCAGAAGCAATTTGCTCCAAGATATCTAGAGGAAAACACTATTTTCTTTCTGCCCCAGATGAACTCATGAAACCTCTGAGCAGGAGAGGGGGGAAATGCACAGAGTACAGGAAGCAAGAAAGAAGCCATACAGAAGTGTGTCTTGTCCACCACCCGTTTTCTGTACAAATAGAAGGGACTGAGGACAACAGTAGAGGCTATCTCAGAAGTTTGGGTACTTCTAGAGTAAGGAGATTGGCAGCTTGCTCCATTTATGGAATGTGTGTGTTTTTTCTTGTTTGTTTTTTTTTTTAAACATCTTTATTGGAGTATAATTGCTTTACAAAGGTGTATTAGTTTCTGCTTCATAACAAAGTGAATCAGCTATACATATATATACATATATCCCCATATCTCCTGCCTCTTGCATCTCCCTCCCACCCTCCCTATCCCACCCCTCCAGGTGGTCACAAAGCCCCGAGCTGACCTCCCTGTGCTCTGCGGCTGCTTCCCACTAGCTGTCTACCTTACGTTTGGTAGTGTATGTATGTCCAAGCCACTCTGAGTTTTTCTGTTTGTTTGTTTGTTTACTTGTTCTTTTAAGAGCTGCAGTTGCCAAGTATTTCCCACACCACTGCCCAAGTGATGATAGAGATCAACAGAGATGGTGACAAGGCAAATCTTGGCATCAGAGGGGCCTAAGAGAACCATCTTGTATTTTCCTCCTATTAATGAGAGACAAAGAGAGGTCCATTGTACCCAGGAGCAGAGGAGTTTTTTCAGAGAGAGCCTGTGGGACTGCCTGGGGATTTCCTCAGCCAGTCCAGGGAAGATTCCACATTAGAATGCATGAGTAGATTACCCAAGCTGGGGACTGAAGGATAGCATGGCTGCAATTTACTAAAGATTGCCAGTGTCAGACAAATGAATACATGCTGAATGAACATTTGCAACCTATCCAGTTACTGCCTTCTCCAGCAAGCACTGGGCATTCCTGGGGGCAAAACACATGCTAGACATGACATAATCCATGACTGAGAGGAGATAAAACCAAGAGGTAGACCCTTTCCTCTCCAACACCATCACTGGGCTGTCACCAAAGCTCTTTAAGAGTCTTGGTGGACCTACGTATATACCCCAAAACTTATACATGAATGTCCACAGCAGCATTATTCATAGTATCCAAAAGTGGAAAGAACTCAAATGTCCATCAGTTGATGAATAGACAAGCAAAATGTGGTATATCCATACAATGGAATTGTATGGAATTGTGGTATATCCGTACAATTCAGCAATAGAAAAAAATGAAGTATGGATAGAGGCTACAACATGGATGAATATTAAAAAACATTACACTAATTGAAAGAAGCCAGCCATGAAAGGCTACATACTGTATGATTCCATTTATATGAAATGACCAGAAGAGGCAAATCCACACAGTGAGAAAGTATTTGTGGTTGCCAGGGGCTGGAGGTGTTGGGCGAAATAGGGAGTGATTGCTAATGGGTATGAGGTTTCTTTTTAGAGTGATGAAGATGCTCTAAAATTGATTATGGTGATGGTTGCACAGCTCTGTAAATATTATAAACATCATTTTATTGTATGCCTTTAATGGATGAATTGTATGGGATGTGAATTATATCTCAATATATATTATTATTAAATTATTGGAAAAAAGAATCTTGGTGGGGGTTAGAGGTGTCTCTGGGGAGGAAGGAGATGGGAGGGCTGATTACAATTAATCATAAACTGGAAAAAACTAAGTTACTATCGAATCAGCTTTAAAAAAAACACTTAAAAGTAATTTAGTATTTTCTACTATTATCAGAAATGGGAACTCATCAGGTACTGGCCCTTTTAGAAGGCTGACTCTGTGACACAGGAGCCAAATCATTTGTTTAAAGGCAGAGAAAGGTGGTATTTTTATAAAATTCTCTGGAGCTAAGGAATTTTCTAGAATCTCATGTTAAAGCCAGATTTTTTTAGTGAGGGGTGTGTGCGTGTACATGTGCGTGTGCATGTGCGTATGTGTGTGTGTATGTGTGTAGTAATCAGAGAATGAAGGTATACAGAAGGAAAGGGTAGAGAGAAGATAAATACCTCAAACTCAGGCTTTCAAGATGGCCCAATCCTGAAACAGGCAACTGAGAAAGTCAAATTTTTAATCTCCTTCTTTCTTTTCTCCCTGTCTTTATATTCCTCCCCTCCTCCTGCTAAATTTCCCAATAGGAAAGACAACTCAAGACCTGCACTCCAATAGTTTGAGTCTATATGACCTCTCCTCTATCTTGCCTTCTCTACCAGATGACTTTCAACCTGTCAAATTCCATGCACTCTTCTTTGTGGCTTCACACTCAAAAACACTACCAGCGAAATCGCTCATTCTCCATTTAATCTGGCAAAGCTACAAAAGCTCCACTCGAATGGATTTCCCCAGTCAGGAACTCTATCAGCAGAAAATACGCCATTCCTCAGCTCAGGTCCAACTCTCACTGTACAATCCTGAGATGTTGCTGCTCTGGGACATAAATGGCAGCGCCAAAAGGATCACTAAAAATTCTTAGGCATGAATTCCCAGAACTTGGGAATCATCTCAGAGAGACCTCACGAATGGACCTGCACACTAGTGCTGAGGTGAGGGAGGAAAGGGGCTCCCTCTCTTCGGCCCCTTCATCCAAAGGGATGACAAGGCAGTGTCAGTTCTGAAAAGAAGTTATATGGCTGGAGAGCATGACAGGCAAGGAGCAGAGGCTCTAACCAAGGAAAGGCCCTTTGTTCCCAACAACAATCCTTTCTGTCCCCTTAACGCTCATCTTAGGTGTCACCATGAAGTCATCCTGAGTCTCCTGTTTAAATATGTCTTAGTCAGAATTCTTTTCTGCTGGATATCTTAGCACATCTAACGTGTTAATAGGTTACCCCTTAACATCTTAAAATGCTGAGATACCTAAAATGGATTGGAAACCTTAGTAGGAGAAGGGAGTATGAAGTTTCTCTTAATCCCAAACTTTTTTGACCTGAGAATCCACAGTGGCCCACAATGCCGATGAAACTCATGTGGAAGTCCAGTGCTCCAAGGCATGTAGCTTGGAAAGTATTAATGAATATCAAACTCCTAAGGGAAAGAGTAAATCCAAAAGCTTGACTGCAGCATTTCCCAAAGAATATCTCTTGGAATTTTATTCATGCATAGTATTCCTCTGCAAAGGATGCTTAAATAGGTTTTGGGAAAACTGCCCTTGCTAGAAATTACTTGGCTTTTTGTCCCCCTAAATATTTATAGATTAATTTATATCACCTTATCTTTGTCTCCAGGCATTACTTCATCTGAGGAAAAGGGTTTTAATATTTGCTTGAGTTAAATAACCACACATATTTGAGACTGTTACAATTAATTTCCATCTAAGCTACATCAGCACCAAGTCAGATGATGAGGCTTCCCCCACCCCTTTTTAATTGAAATAACTTGTGTTTCTGCTAGTTGCAGGAGAAGTTTTACATATGACTCATCCCTGTAGCTACTCTCCTGCAATAACACCTTGAACACAGAGGTATGCAAGAGAGTTTTGTTGAATAAAAGAACAAAAGATAACATGAGAACCACAGCTGACAGAAGAATACAGTCCTAGATAGAGGACAGGTTTGACACATATTTTTCCTGATAATCCAGTCATCAGAGCTCTGCCGTTCATGACTGCACCCAAGCCCTTTTAAAAGCCACCATATAGTCTGCCACTTCCTCAGAGGTGTGCATTCTACATATACCTGGAGAAAAATAGCAAAACCCTTCGACTGAGATTAAATGATGTCCAGAGGCTAAAATCAAGCTCCTGGGATGTTGTCCAAGGAAGGCCTAGCATGCAGGGTTTTTGCCTTGAGGACTGGCTGCAATATCTCCTCCTCCAACTGATACCTCGCCCAGTGAACAGATGTTACTAGAAGGATGATGTTTGTAGCAAAGGACTGCCCCAGGCCTTTGATAGCTTCCATGGTGGTTTCAACAGGAAGCAAAAGAAACTGGCACTACTGGTCAACCGTTCCCTGCTTCTCTGCATCATCCTTGTGCTAAAAAATCTACTCTATTTAACATGATAAACTTCTAAAAGTAAAACTCTATCACCTACTCTCGGTGTAACTTTGTCATTCCACTGTTCAAGTATGGCTGTGAAAGGAGAACACTTTGCCATAATAGTCGTTATCTTGCCCAGCGGTCAAAATTATCCCAGGGTGTCATGTTTCCTGCTATTTCTAGTTATCAAGTTGTTGCGAAGGAAGAGAAGGCAAGGGTTGATCAATTCATTCACAAATGCAGTTATTTGCTCATTCAGCAACATTTACTGAATGTCTGCTATGTCCCAAGAATCGCTAAGTTGATTCCTTAATTAAATCTGACTGACTCACACAAACCTTAGACACATAAAAAGTCTTTACAAGTGCTTGCATTTCATATCTGGAAGTTATATAGTTTTGTCCAATCACTTTCTCTGCTATTTCTTGTTTCTTACATTTCTGGTTTCTTTTCCCCACTTTGACTCCATACCTCCGCTTCTACTCTCTTTCTAGCTAGATGGTTTACATATCAAAAGGCTTCTTCAGAGAAACAGGACCAAGAGGAGATAAAATATGAAGATTTGTTTTAAGGAATTGGCTCACGTGATTGTGAGCACTGATGAGTCTGAGATTTGACCAGTAAGCTGGAAACTCAGGCAAGATTTGATGTGTTGATTTTGAAATCTGTAGGCCAGGCCAGCATACTGGAAACTCAGGCAGGAGTAGATGGTGCAGTCTTGAGTCTGAAAGTTGCAGGGAAGAGCGGCAAGCTGGAAATTCAGACAGATTTCCATGTTACTGTCTTGGGGTAGAGCTCCTCCGTTCCCAGGAAATCTATTTATGCTCTTGAGGCTTTCAACTGATTGGATGAGGAGGCCCACAGACATAATCAAGGTCAATCTCCTTTACTTAAGGTCAGCTGATTGCAGATGTTAATCACAACTATAAAACACCTTCATAAGAACATCTTGACTAGTGTTTGACCAAACTGGATACCATAGCCTTGCCAAGTTAACACATAAAATGTAACCCACAGTTTGATATTTTGGATTTCGTCTTATTTTCCCTTGGTGATAATGTAGGACCAATGTGATAATGTAGAACTGAAAGTTCCTGCATATCAGTTCTATATCTTTGAGCAACCAACTACATCAGGTTTGAGGGTTGAGAGGGAATCTGAAAATGGCAATGCATATATGCAAGAGATTTGGACCCAACCCTTGAGGAACTTCTGCTGTAGGTAAAGAAACATTACTTAGAGTAACTTTATTTGATTAGAAGTCTAAGTCTCTATAACAGGTATGTATATGCAAATGCTAGAATGGCATAGTGGAATGACGGATTAGTTCCATCTATTAAAGGGAAGATGGGAGGGAATTCATGAAGTTGAAATGCTATGTCTTGAGGATGAATATGATAATTTTGGGTGGAGAAATGGCAAGAAAACATTCTGGGCAGAGGAAACTGAAGGAATAAAGCCTGGGTGGAATACTATGGAGTCCGGTTGTTTGCTTATCTGGAGAGAGAGAGGAGCAAGTAAAATGGTCAGGAAGAGGATGGGAAAAGAGAACTGGGAACAGAATAAGAAGGACTTCAGATGTCATAATTAGTGGCTGTCACATTACCCTATAGACAACAATAAGGCAAAAACTTCACACAAGATACTGAGATATTGGGAGGGTTCCCAAATATAGGGATTGAGAAGATATGGGGTGACTGTCTCAGAAAGATGATGTGGCAAAGAGGAAAGAGGCAGCCTTGCCAGAGGGCTGTGCCCTCTGATTTTCTGGGCTGAACTTCATCACCGCATTGTCATCATCAGACATTTGTATCAGCTATAGCACCTTCTCACAAGAGCCCTGTTCTCCTTCACCAGGAGGCCAGAGGCAGCTCATCCAAACGGTAGCTTGTCATCTCTTGGCATTTACAGCTTCACCTGATCCACAGGCTCATTAACGTTATGCACAAATGCCTTGGGATGTTTATGACTTGGTGTAATCGTTGTGACTGCCCAGGAGGAGAGCTTGAGTTTGTGAGTTGCCCCTGACTCACCCACCCCCTACGAAACCTTTCGCTAATCAACTCAGTTTGTAAAAAGGAAGGTGACTTTTTCCTTTCAATTATAAAAAACGGAGGGGGCTTTATTCACCAAACGACTTGGTGCTAATGTAGCTTAGATGGAGATTAGTTATAATTTTCTCAGCTCTGTATGGTTATACAACTCAAGCAAATCTTAAAAAACCTTTTCCTGAGATGAAGTAATGCCTGGAGGCTAGAATCAAGGCTAATGCCAAGTGAAGTTTTATGTTGCCTACTTAAGGTGTCACCACAGAGCACGTCCCATAATGTGAGCTTCAGAAGATTGACCCGGGAGGCCAAGTGCATGTGGAACAGTGATCTGGGGAAGGGAGGGGATCGCTGTTGTCTAACCTGCTCCTTTGCTCTGATAGTCCAGAGTACAGACTCAGCACCTTGTTCATAAACTTAAGCTAAGTATGGAAGACTTTGAGTCACTGAGATGCTTCAAGACTTTAATATCATTTCTCGATTTTCTTCAAAAGACTTGAGTGAACGAATTGTCATTCTGCTCCCTCCCAACATGGAATCTCTCTCCATCCAGCTCTCTCTCTCTCTCTCTCTCATTCTCTCCACTTGCTTTGACCAGTAACAAAGAACAAAAATTTAAAAACATAAAAAGGTGAGTACTTCCCACTCTACAAAACATTCTGTGTGGTTACTACAGTGTTCATAAGGTACATAATTCAACAAGAGATCCCACATCTTTAAATGGGGTTCAAGAGGGTGGGTGGAAGAATAAAGATTTGCTCTAAGCTTCTGACAGCAAAGTCCACTTACTTCCATGCAATTTCCCCACCCTTAGAAGGGCAACAGTCTTAGAGAAAAGGGAGCAGTTGTAATTATTCCAAATAACAGTGCCTTCTCAATTCCTCAAGCAATATGGTGAGTGTTAAGCTAAGAATAGTTAAGAAGATGAAGAGGAAGCAGTGTGAGATAAAAACTATGCAATGCATGGAAAAGGTACTGACATGGGAACATTATTTTATGTGCTTAATTTCCTAACAAACAGTAGCACAAGGATCTCCTAGCCCTCCCACGTACATTTCCTCTAACAGTAGACTTCTGCTAAGCTTCTGCTCATTTTCTTTTTGTGGGATAGTCTCACAAGTGACTTCCTGAATACAGAGCTGCCCACAGGGTATGGTTCACATTGAAAAAAGTGCCACTGACCTCATTGCTACCAAAAGCTTCAGTTGGTCCTCTTTACTCCATTTTGTGCTCAAAAGTTAGAGGAATAAAGCCTTAGTCATGCCAATCGTACCACCTGAGAGATTATTTCAACGAGCCAATTAGATACAAACAATGTTTCTTTTCTAAAAATTAATTCTACTTATAATAGTTTCCTGAACAATCTTTATCTTTACCAGGTACCTATTTGGGTGTAGTTTTTCTCCAGAACGGAGCATGTAAAACCTTCCATGAAATTGCAGTTTACGGAAAATGCAGGTAACTGTTCCCTGTTCGTAGCTCTGTTAAACCATTATACTAGGATGGTCACACTTTGGGGTATCTACACCCTTGCTTAATCCCAACTCATGGCCAACTCTGGGCTCAGCCATGTGACTTGACACAGCCAACTGGGCAACAGTAAATATAAGGTTTGATAAGTGCTTCCTCATTGCGGCTTAACCTCTTGGAATATTGCTGTTGCAATGTGAAGAAACTTGGTCTAACCTTAAAGATGAAATACCACACGAAGACAAAATTCTACTATTAATACACTTTCTCAGAGGAGCACAGGTCAGGATGGGATCAGATGTGCAAGACGTTTAGTGAGAGAAAAAACTGCAGGGAATAAGGGGTGGGAGCTAGGTATGGGAAGAGCCATCACAATGTGATATAGGTCTGGCCTTGCGGAGGAGAAGGGGAAGAAAGGGTGTTGGATATGCTAAATGTGGTTCCAAGAAAGTCTCAGCTATGCAGATAAGGATTCCTGGGGCCAAAGTTGCCTATCTCACAGAAACAGGCCTGCCTTCCTGTGCAGACCACACTTAGTCACTGGCCCTTGGGAAGTGTAGCCTCTGTGTGGACAGGGCAGTGGACACAGAGCCAGCAGCTGGGGCTGTGGGTCAATAACTCTTCCCTAAGCAGGAGGCCTTAGTGACCTATTTTCATGGACACCTCAGCAGTTCTCAAACTTCACGTTACTCAGTTTCCACCACCAGAGAAAGACTGATGTGTTCCCCATAATTTTAGTTGAAATAATCCAGTGGAAGGATCTAAGTGCCCCAGCTTGGTTTGGAACCAACACCTGGTCTAATCAGCTCCATCCAGTGAGGCAGTGTCATATGTGGTCACAGAGCCATGGCACAGGGAGTCCACCCTACGTACTGGGGAGACGATGCCTAGAAGCGGACACATTGTGAGCCAGGCAGTCATCAATGCTGGAAGGAAGAGGAACAAAGATGCAGCCAGGGGACTGTAGCCCCCATCACCCATTTTATAAGATCAGGTTTATAAAGATGGTCCCTTTAGTCTATTAGCTTCCACCTGTGACAGTAGTCCTTGAAGCCTTCCTAAGTTCCCAATTCAGGATAAACCATTCCTTCTCCTCTAACTAAGTGCATAGTATTTTCCCCTTACTACACTATGCTTTATATGAGGATTAAATGAGTTAACACATTTAAGGAGCTTAAAAGAGAGCTGAACCTCAGGCCAGTAAATGTTCAAGAAACGTTAGCTATAATTATCATTACTACTGTTAAATTTAGTAGGACGCATACCCATCTCCTTCACTAGATTATATGCCCGTTACAATCAGGGACTATTTCCCGGACATTTTAGCATACTGCAGAGAGAATCAGTCTCCCAGTGAATGCCTGGTGAATTGAATCGAATCTACTTTCAAGATGGCTCTGAGGATAGAGCATCTGAAAGGCTGGAGAGCCCCTATGTGACCACAATGTATGAGCTGTTGTTCCACAGTCACATCTTAATTATCCATGTGTACAGGCTCCACTTCTTGGATTAGCTACCACACACGTTTAATCCCATGTCACCAAAATGCTTCTGGGACTCTGCCCTCAATTAGGATCAGTTAGGAATGAAAAAGTAATTTTAGTAATTAGCCCATACAGAACCTGATCAAAAGGTTAATTTTCTACTCCCCAAAGCACACAGTACAGACAGAAATGATTTTTAGATTCTCCATCCTTGTCTTCTCTCTTGCATTAGTATGAGTGATTGAGGGTTTCCTATAAGAATCACAATTATTGTGTAATCAATGAAAATGCTAGAAGTGATGGTCTCCAGGTGACAGGTTTAGGCAATTTTTATTTTTTCAATTTTGTTTATATATATTTTCTACTTTTTTAGTGATGTTCTCTTTGTATAACAAGAAAGTTCTCTCCTTCTCCCTACCTATCTAATCACTGTTTACTTGTGTTAGAATAAATTTCATGGTACTCATAAAAACTCCAAAATTAGTCAAAATGCTGAGTCTCAATTTTCTCATCTGTAAAGTGGAAGTAAACTAATTCCCTTAAAGGATGGCATGAGAAATAAATAACACAAAGCATAGCACATAGTTCATGCTTTTAAAATGTTTTAACTTCCTTTTTCTAACCAAGTTTTTGTGATTGCGAGGAACATACACCTCCACAGAGAAGATCCACGCATGTCAGCCATGAAAGTGATAATAAAAATCCCCATGATATATTTAAATTGTAGTATTGCACACAGTCTTTTTCTGAGGTATTTTTTTATAAATGTAGTGTCCCCAACACATGATATATGTGACCCAGGCTTATTGCTAAAGATTCTGATTCTTTATCTAAATAAAGAACACATTTTTGAGGCGATTGCCAAAAGAAAAAAAGGCTTTTCCCACACACTTGGTCCTAACCTTTGCTCTCTTTTTTAAACAATTTATTGAGGTATGATTGACATACCTCAAAAGTTGTACATATTTAACGTATGCCACATGATGACTTTGGAGATAAGTATGTATTCATGAAACCATCACTGTAACCCATGCCATCAACATATCCATCACCTCCTTTCAAAAGTTTCCTCCTGCCTTCTTCATGCTTTCTGAAGAGCATAGAAAGTAGCCCTCCAAGGCTTGTAGATTTGGAGTTCTATAGAGACAACAATTTTACCTGTATGGAGACCCATAATAAAGGAGAGACTGGTGAGAAAAGACCTCAGATCAGAGAAATTGCTTTATGTATTGCAAGAGTGCTGAGGCATTCAACAAAAGAAAACTGGAAAATTTCAGAAGAGAACAGTTCCAGGAGTTTCCAAAAAAAATAAAGGTAATGATGATCAACATCCAACATGAACATTTGTTGAGTAATTGCCATGTGCCATGTGCTGAGCCAAGCACTTCACATGCATCATTTTACAAGAGTCCAACAACGTATCTACTATCACGCCCTTCTGCAGATGAAAATACTTAAGTTTTGAAAGGGAAAATGATGCCCTTAAGCTCATGCAACTAGAAAATGTCTTGGCTGATTTGTGTGGTTGGCGAACCTGTGTACATATCCAACGGTAGAGGACCTGCATAGATCTTGGAGGCCTAATAGATATCTTTAGCTTAGGATAAAAGAATGGGCTCATTGAGAAGTCCAAGTATACCAAACTATAGGAGGATCTGCATAGAGCTTGGAGGTCTAATAGATATCTTTAGCTTAGGCTAAAAGAATGGGCTCATTGAGAAGGCCGAGTACACCAAACTATAGGACAGAGACAGGTTTTGTATGGAGTCATACAATAGGCTTCTAGTAATGATGCATGATCAGGGTAGCTAAATATTCCTGGAAGAAATTTAAACGACTGTGAAAGTCTCTCATTGAAGGAATTACAGTAGAAGCATCCAGGGTTGGGGAACAGCTGTTTGTGAAATCTGTTTATGCTTAGTTTATTAGAGATGGTATGAAGGGGTATTAGTTTTCTATGGCTGCCATAACAAAACACCACAGAATAGGTAACTTAACAGAAATTTATTTTCTCACAGTTTCTAGAGAGCGGAAGTCTATGATACAGACTGGGTTGGATTCATCTGAGGGCCATGATGGAAGGATTTGTTCCAGGCCTTTCTCTTTGGCTTATAGACAGCTACCTTCTCCCTGCTTTGTCCTCACGTGTTTGTCTCTCTGTGCCTCTGGTGTCTCTTCCTCTTCTTATAAGGATACCAGTGGGACTTCCCTGGTGGCACGGTGGTTAAGAATTCTCCTGTCAATGCAGGGGACATGGGTTTGATCCCTTGTCTGGGAAGATCCCACATGCCGCAGAGCAACTAATCCCGTGCACCACAACACACAGAGCCTGTGCTCTAGAGCCCGCGAACCACAACTACTGAGCCCACACGTCACAATTACTGAAGCCTGCATGCTCTAGGGCCCACGCGCCACAACTACAGAGCCCGCATGCTGCAACTACTGAAGCCCACACGTCTAGAGCCCGTGCTCCACAAGAGAAGCCACCACAATGAGAAGCCTGCGCACCGCAAGGAAAATTAGCCCCCACTCACTGCAACTAGAGAAAGCCTGCGTGCAGCAATGAAGACCCAATGCAGCCAAAAATATAAATAAATAAATAAATAAACAAACAAAATTAAAAAAAAAATCAGGATACCAGTGATATCAGGTGAGGGTGCCACCATAATAGCCTCATTTTAACTCAATCTCCTCCTTGAAGACGCTACTACTAAATATAGCTACATTCTGAAATATTGGAGACTCGGACTTTAATGAATGAATTTTGGGAGGTACACAATTTAGCCCATTATATTGTCTGACAGAGCGAACTAGGGGGAGGGTGCACTAGGTCTGTGCAAGCTGTGCACTATGCAATTCCAGTTGTGCAATGCAGCAGCTACTGGGGGTCACCCTCCCGTGGGTTCCCTCCAAATGTGTCCCTGTCAGATCCTATCTGTGCACTGCAAATCTACCGTGAGCAGATGTTCTCTGTCAAACAAAACTTGAGGGCACATTGTGAGATCAAGCTGTCCAGTAGAGAATAGTCTCTGTACTAGATGCTGGTAGGGGCTCAGGGCAAGTGACTGTGATGCCATCACTCCTCCCTCCCCTTCATCAAGTTAGCATGAAGCAAGGTCCACAAGAGGGTTGTGTCTGAGGAAGCAGAGTGATGTGGCTAGAGAATCTCAGTCTGACGTCTGACGAAGAGATGGATCGACACTGTTCCAGAGTTAGAATTCTGACGAGCTACGCCCTCTAGTTTTATTCACACAGAGAGTTGCTATGATGTTTGGATTCTGTAACTTCCTTTTCTGGTTCTCTTATTTCCTGGGCTCCTTTGAGATAGGTTTTAAATGGCACATCCAAGGAGGCAGAGATCGAAACAGGGGTAGAAGCAGGGTGTCTCATGTTGATCACAGTTGGCAGGTGGAGCTATGCATTGCCCTCTCCCCTCCACCTTTCCAATCTCTCTTTTGCAGATATTGGAGCTAAAGAACCCCCAGGGAGGATGAGAAAGGGACTCATGTATTGGCTTTAGAATTGGAATTTAGACTTGTAAACGCCAAGTGGAGAGCATGGGGCAAGAATGGAAGGATGTATTAAAAAGACAATTTTTGCCAGAATCTTCTAAAAACCCAGAGAGAGCTATCATCGAGACAACAGCATGGTACACAGAAGCAGGCTTAGTAGCCCAGCAGGGGCCTGAGGCCAATAGTTTTTCCAGGTTCTACAGAACTTGAGTTCACCCCAATAGCATCACTTGGATGGTATTTTTCTGCTTCAGCAAGCAATAGGCTATGTGAGTGTAATCTCAGTGAATGCAAAACACTTCATGACAAGCAACGCTACCTGAAAGAGCACAACTCATAGGCTGAAACCTTCTTCTTCCATTTTTGAATGACCCCCAGGCTGTCCTTGCACTGTGACAAATTAGGGCCCAGTGACTGGAATAGTTGTCCAAAATCTACATCTAGAGAAGCCACCTGAAAATGGCAAAGACAACATGATGGTGGCTGCAACACATATTCCCATGTCCACACAGAGCCTCTGTGGGGATTTAAATAGCCTGGGGCACTTTATAAGGAATCACTAAGTTCAGGCTTTAGGCTCGCAAAATTCACATGTAACATTTATGTGATAACATTTCTCATCATATGCCGGTAAAGCCTGAGTATACTGGGACCATAATTAGCAAAAACAGCTTTTCTTTCTTCTTTCTTCCATAGTTTTCTTCAAGTGAATAGGTTTCCCCTTTCTAAGCTGTTCTTACTTCCCATCGGATATAAACTGTCCTTTTCTGCTCGACCTTACACCTAGGAAGCTCAATTTAGATAGTTAGGGCAAGATTATGGCAAAATAAGTATCATGGCAAAGAGTAACGAGGAACCCTGAGTCTAGGAAACTTGAGCCCTTTGGAGGACTCCTAAGGATCCAGTAAATGGAAAGAACAAAGTACTCTGACGTAGCACTCAGGAAGCGCTGAGCAAGCTCTTGGCACAAGAGAAGTACACCATAACTGTTAGCCCTTGTGAGTGTTATGCCCGGTGCCCATGCCTCCCCGCTGCCTTTCCAACCACCAAAGGACCTCAAGAGCTAGGATTCCACTAGCTATTAATACTCAAGATGTTTCAAACTCAACCCAGTATTGTCTGCAGTGAAGCGTCCCAGGTGCTGGTAAGTGGTGGAATCAGGATTTGAACCCAGGTAGTTTGATGTTGAGATTCACATGCTTAACCATTATCCTATACTGACGGTCCAGCTTAGTCAGCTTCCTCATATCCTGGCTTGTCTAGGTCTGCCTTGTTCCTTCCCATCTCATGCCTTTCATCAGCCTGAGGGATGAGCAGGGACCAGACTCCATCCTCCTGGATCTCAGCCAATACAAAGGAGAATATATTAAGTGGCAAACAAATGGTACAGACAAGTTCCTCAGAGAGAGAAGGAAATGTGTTTTTTAAGGCCACAGTTTGGTGTGGTTTGGTTTGGTTTCCTGCAGGGATTCAAAAATGAGCTCTCAGTTCCTCAGGTCTGCAAGAGATTTCTTTCATTCCTGAACTTTCCATAGACTTCAGATTTATAACGTGTGTTCTCTGCAGATTGTCACAGAACAAGAATCTTGCCTAACCAAACATAATGGAGGCACCAGACTTCTGCTGACATTATTGGGGAGCATCAGTATGCCTGCCGTGGGGTGTGAACAGTCATCCAGAAAAGAAGAAAATAGCATAATGGAGCGGGGCAGGGGTGGTGGTCATAACAGACTCTAAAGGGAAGAGAGAACTGTTGTGAATAGCAGTTCTAAGAACGACTTCCTCCTTGGGTTTGCCTGTGTTCTGGTTTGTATTTTTCAGGACCGAGCAGATAAGCAGAAGAAGGTATCTGTGCAGTGTTACAAGTAAGTGGGATTGGATTCTAGCCCTGTTTCTTTTATTAATTAGCTTTGTGACTTTGAGCAAGACCCTGACCTTCTTTAAGACTCAATTTCCTCATTTCTCAAACTGATATGGTAACATCTGCTATGAAGATCAAAAGATGAAAAAGATGTAAAAGAATTTTAATTCACTCATGTATTCCACAAACATGTACTGAGCTCCAAATAAGAGGCAGTCTCTGTGGCCTGTGATTATAAGAGGAGGCCCGTATTCTAGAATCTGAACTTTGCTCCCTACTCTTCCCATGTCTAAGATGAACCCAATAATGTTTTCTTCCCTGATGCTCACAATGAAAGTATTTTACATTTAAGAAAGAAAAGTGAGGGCTTCCCTGGTGGCGCAGTGGTTGAGAGTCCGCCTGCCGATGCAGGGGACGCGGGTTCGTGCCCCGGTCCGGGAAGATCCCACATGCCGCGGAGCGGCTGGGCCCGTGAGCCATGGCCGCTGAGCCTGCGCGTCTGGAGCCTGTGCTCCGCAACGGGAGAGGCCACAGCAGTGAGAGGCCCGCATACCGCAAAAAAAAAAAAAAAAAAAAAGAAAGAAGGAAAAGTGAAAAAAAGAAAGTAAGAAGCTTTGAAAGGATATATAAAATTACTATTTTTAATCCATGTTAGTATACACTTGAAGCCACTTATAAATAATCTAGTAGTCTTGTGGTCAACATCATCTCTGAACAGAGATCACCTTGGTTTAAATCCTACTACGTATTGGCTTTGTAACCTGAAACAAGTTATTTAGCCTCCATAAACCTCTTCCCCCACTTAAAAGAAGGGAATGCAGATCGTATCTATATCACAGAGTTGTTCTAAGGATTAAATGAATATATTAATGAGTATAGATAGGAAAAAAAGGAAGCAAAATTTAATGACTCACTCAAAAATCTAAGGCAAAACAAGACGTGAAATATACATACTTATTCAGCATACTGTTGGCTAAATGCCTTAAAATTATATATTTGTGATATATAAACACACATTGCTCATGTGCGTACTCCAAGGGAGTCTAACTCCAACTTAAAAAATATGGCCATGAGAGTGATAATAATTACAATGTTTTGAACACCCCATGCTAAGTGCTATGCTACGTACTTTACATATATCACTATATATAACTCTTTAAAAAAACAGTAAATTTGATTATTATCACCAAACTTACAGATGAGAAGACTAAGGCAAGGAGAATTTAAACACCTTGTCCAAATTCGTACAGGTAGTAAGTAGTAGAATCAGGCTTTGAACTCAGGTGGGTTTTACTACAGGGTCTAAATTCTTAACCACTTGCAGGCTAAAAAATTTGACCTCTTTTTGAGCCTTGTGCCCCTTGTGGCCTGGCATACCCTGCATCTTGTGAGCCAGATCGAACCACTTGACCAGTCCCTGGGATGGGGGTGCCCAGTCTTCTCATCCAAGTCTCCTATACTGGACTTGAGCTGCTGCAGAGGATATGTCTCAACTTCCGTCCCTAGGAAGGGACAGGGCAGCAGTGGTGAGGGTAAGGGGAGAATGAGCTGTAGCGCTAGTACAGCTTCAGTCTGGAGCTAGCTCCTAGAGTTGAGGGTGGTGATGTTGGGGTCAAATTAATTATTCAACAGGGCAGCTGAGCCCTCAAGAGCAAAGAGTTCCTTTTGGTAGGGCCTTGATGAAAGGTTCTTCAAATATTTGAAGATCAAGGTGGTCTCATCCTTAAAGGCAGTTACTCTTGAAGGAAAGTGACCTTTTTTCTCCAGGGGAGACAGATGAAAACAGACTTAAGTGAGTGATTACGTTTAGAATGAGTTAAAAGGCAGAAAGTCAATGGGTTAACTAGTTAGATAACAGAAAATGAGAATCAAAATTAAAATTTACTATTATATACTGTGGAAATGAGACTTAATAAGAAAGGGAGGGAAATAGGGGAGACAGGAAGTGAGGGGGTGAGGAAACTGAGGGCCTCCTCTGACTTCCCCTTTAATCAGACCCTGTTCTTTGTGGACCGGGAGGCAGGAAGACAGGTGCTACTCTGTTCCTCTGCAGCCTTGGCCTCTGTGTTTTTTCCCTCCACCACTAGAGTCTTTCAGATATGCATGAGAACACAGGAAAAGAGAGAACACCTTCGAATGCAGAATATTCACTGACCACCTCAGCAGCTCCACACCAGAAGTTCATAGAAACTTCCTCTGATCTGACCTGTGTCCAGCTAAACCCTCTTTTTCTATCTCCCCTCCCCTCACTAACTTCTGGGTCCCTTATATTTGAAATGAATGATATTTGACTGTAATGATAATAGCCAGCATTTGATGGTAGGATGCCCATGAAATATACTATCTAAACCACGATGCTCCAGAGAGTATCAAGGTGCCATTGATAGGCATCAACCAAGATAGTCCTGGGCAAATGCAGGCCATAAGGTCATTTTATTTACTGAGCATTTACTTTGTGCCAGGCACTGGGCAAAGGGCTTTGAAGGCTTTGTCTCACTTACCCCTACCAACAATCCTCTTCCTTTAGAGTAATTATGACCCTCATTTTATCGGCAAGGAAAGTGAGTTTTGGAAACATCCCCAAGACTGTCATTCAAACCCAGGCAGAAGTGCCGAGTGCATCAGCCTGGGAGAGCCACCACCCTGAGGACCACCCTGGCTCCGTGGAATCACCTGATCAACCACAGCTTTCTCAACAGCTGTCCACCCATCTTTCAGCCTTGAGCTGATGCTTTCCTTTCCCACTAGGATGCCACCTCCCCACCCCCACCACCTGGGCCAAGTTCACAAGAAGCCATGAATGACAACTTGAAGGACCCAAATTAATACTGTGCAGAGCCTGGCAGCCACCTGATTAGGCACCACAATTATTCCCCTCACAGGCATAGAAACTCTTGAAATGTCTCTCCTTTTTTCCTGGGAAGTGAGGAAGAACTTTTCAGAAAGGATTACACTGTAGCCCGAGAGACAGCAAACAGAAGGAATGGGAGAGGGGTCCTTCAGAAGAGAGTCATGTTCCCTCTTATAAAAATTAATCACAAATTAACCTTCAAAGAGAGCTTTCACCTGTTGAAGAGATGGCCTAATTGTGGTAAGTTCAGAAGACAGAAAGCAGAATGTGGTGGTAAATGGGTAAAAGGGAGGAAAACACTACAATTCCTTTCTTTATTCATCCACTGAAGAGGAGTGTATGGCTGTGCTATTCAGCAGCTCTGTGCACAGGGGCACATTAACTCTCGAAAATTCAATTTCCTCCTCCATATATAGGGGAAATAACATCTACTTTGCAATACAGTAGATATTATTATCTTCTATAATAAGGTTTAAGGACATGATCTGGATAGACCGTTGACTCAACAGACCGCAGCTACAAGTATTTCTCACACAAAGAGAGGAAGAGGCTCCAACCCCATACTTTTAGATGAGCACCTGTCCATAGCCTCCCAGAACCCAGACATCACAAAGACCAAGTTGCTCCGTGGAAGTCAACCAATACATGGTGATGATACATGTGAAGCAGAGGGTGCTCCCTAGATCCACTGACTATGGAGTCTGAAGCAGGCCTTTCCACATTTGAAAAGCACAAGACACCCAAGAAAATAAGAACAGAAAACCTGTCAGCCCACAAAGAGAGATAGGGCTGCATTTGGGAAAGTATTTTAGAATCAGAGAGATGTAATTTTTAATCCAACCAAGTTCAGCTCCTTATTAGCTATGTCTTCCTGAGAAAGCTTTCCAGACCTTACTTTTTTCATCAGTAAGATGGGATAAAAGAACAACCAATAGTACACTTGTGAAGACTGAAGAAAATGTGTAGAAAGCTCTGGTAGCTCCTTCAATTAAGTATGAGCATAATTTTATTTCATTCTTGCACACAAGGGAAAAAGACTCTTATTAGAAAAATTTGAATATTCTCTTAAAGCAATATATTATATGAAACAAAAATAACTATATAGTCACTATTAGGCTAGATGTAAAGAGACAAAAATGTTTGGTTAAAAGTCATTAGACTTGGGGAGGACCTTCAGGATGGCAGAGGAGTAAGACGTGGAGATCACCTTCCTCTCCACAAATACATCAAAAATACATCTACATGTGGAACAACTCCTACAGAACACCTACTGAATTCTGGCAGAAGACCTCAGACTTCCCAAAAGGGTCTTGCTGCTCTGGCTGGTGTCAGTCCTGAGCCTCTGAGGTGAGAGAGCCGAGCTCAGGACATTGGTGAACCAGAGACCACCCGGCCACTCATAATATCAACCGGTGAGAGCTCTCCAATAGATCTGAGGTCTCCATCTCAACAGGAAGGCCCAGCTCTATTCAATGACTAGCAAGCTCCAGTGCTGGACACCCCATGCCAAACAACTAGCAAGACAAGAACACAACCCCACCCATTAACAGAGATGCTGTCTAAAATCATAATAAGTTCACAGACACCCCAAAACACACCACCAGACTCAGTCCAGCCCAGTAGAAAGAAAAGATCGAGCCTCATCCACCAGAACACAGGCACCAGTCCCCTCGACCAGGAAGCCTACACAACCCACTGAACCAACCTTACCCACTGGGGGCAGACACCAAAAACAATGGGAACTATGACCCTGCAGCCTATGAAAAGGAGACCCGAAACACAGTAAGTTAAGCAACATGAGAAGATAGAGAAATACACAGCAGATGAAGGAGCAGGTAAAAACCCACCACATCAAACAAATGAAGAGGAAATAGGCAGTCTACCTGAAAAAGAATTCAGAATAATGATAGGGAAGATTTCCAAAATTCAAAAATCTTGGAAATAGAATGGAGAAAATACAAGAAACGTTTAACAAGGACCTAGGAGAACAAAGGAGCAAACAAACAATGATGAACAACACAATAAATGAAATTAAAATTCTCTAGAAGGAATCAATAGCAGAATAACTGAGGCAGAAGAATGGATAAGTGACCTGGAATATAAAATAGTGGAAATAACTACCACAGAGCAGAGTAAGAAAAAAGAATGAAAAGAATTGAGCACAGTCTCAGAGACCTCTGGGACAACACTAAACGCACCAACATTAGAATTACAGGGGTCCCAGAAGAAGAAGAGAAAAAGAAAGAGACTGAGAAAATATTTGAAGAGATTATAATTGAAAACTTCCCTAATATGGGAAAGGAAATAGTCAGTCAAGTCCAGGAAGTGCAGAGAGTCCCATACAGAATAAATCCAAGGAGAAACAAGCCAAGACACACATTAATCAAACTATAAAAATTAAATACAAAGAAAAAATATTAAAAGCAGCAAGGGAAAAGCAACAAATAACATGCAAGGGAATCCCCATAAGGTTAGCAGATGATCTTTCAGCACAAACTCTGCAAGCCAGAAGGGAGAAGCAGGATATATTTAAAGTGATGAAAGGGAAAAATCTACAACCAAGATTACTCCACCCAGCAAGGATCTCATTCAGATTTGATGGAGAAATTAAAACCTTTACACACAAGCAAAAGCTAAGAGAATTCAGCACCACAAAACCAGCTTTACAGCAAATGCTGAAGGAACTTCTCTAGGCAGGAACCACAAGAGAAGGAAAAGACCTACAAAAACAAACCAAAAGCAATTAAGAAAATGGTAATAGGAACACACATATCGATAATTAACTTAAATGTAAATGGATTAAATGCTCCAACAAAAAGACATAGACTGGTTGATTGGATACAAAAACAAGACCTGTATACATGCTGTCTACAAGAGACCCACTTCAGACCTAGGAACACATACAGTCTGAAAGTGAGGGGATGGAAAAAGATATTCCATGCAAATGGAAATCAAAAGAAAGTTGGAGTAGCAATTCTCATATCAGACAAAATAGACTTTAAAATAAAGACTATTATAAGAGACAAAGAAGGACACTACATAATGATCAAGGGATCAATCCAAGAAGAAGATATAAAAATTGTAAATATTTATGCACCCAACATAGCAGCACTTCAATACATAAGGCAAATGCTAACAGCCATAAAAGGGGAAATCAATAGTAAAAAAATAATAGTAGGGGACGTTAATACACCACTTTCACCAATGGACAGATCATCCAAAATGAAAATGAATAAGGAAACACAAGCTTTAAATGAGACCTTAAACAAGATGGATTTAATTGATATTTATAGGACATTCCATCCAAAAACAACAGGATACACTTTCTTCTCAAGTGCTCATGGAACATTCTCCAGGATAGATCATATCTTGGGTCACAAATCAACCCTTGGTAAATGTAAGAAAATTGAAATCGTATCAAGTATCTTTCCCAACCACAACGCTATAAGACTAAATATCAACTACAGGAAAAAAACTGTAAAAAATACAAACACATGGAGACTAAACAATACACTACTAAACAACCAAGAGGTCACTGAAGAAATCAAAGAGGAAATAAAAATATACCTAGAAACAAATGACAATGAAAACCTGACAACCCAAAACCTATGGGATGCAGCAAAACACTTCTAAGAGGGAAGTTTATAACAATACAATCCTACCTCAAGAGACGAGAAAAATCTCAAATAAACCACCTAAACTTACACCTAAAGCAATTAGAGAAAGAAGAGCAAAAAACCCCAAAGTTAACAGAAGGAAAGAAATCATAAAGATCAGATCAGAAATAAATGAAAAAGAAATGAAGAAAATGATAGCAAAGATCAATAAAACTAAAAGCTGGTTCTTTGAGAAGATAAACAAAATTGATAAAGCATTAGCCAGACTCATCAAGAAAAAAAGGGAAAAAACTCAAATCAACAGAATTAGAAATGAAAAAGGATAAATAACAACTGACACTGCAGAAATACAAAGGATCACGAGAGATTACTACAAGCAACTATATGCCAATAAAATGGACAATCTGGAAGAAATGGACAAATTCTTAGAAATGCACAACCTTCTGAGACTGAACCAGGGAGAAATACAAAATATAAAGAAACAAATCACAAGCACTGAAGTTGAAACTGTGATGAAAAATCTTCCAACAAACAAAGGCCCAGGACCAGCTGGCTTCACAGGCTAATTCTATCAAATATTTAGAGAAGAGTTAACACCTATCCTTCTCAAACTCTTCCAAAATATAGCAGAGGGAGGAACACTCCCAAACTCATTCTACGAGGCCACCATCACCTGATACCAAAACCAGACAAAGATGTCACAAAAAAAGAAAACTACTGGCCAATATCACTGATGAACACAGATGCGAAAATTCTCAACAAAATACTAGCAAACAGAATCCAACAGCACATTAAAAGGATCATACACCATGATCAAGTGGGTTTTATCCCAGGAATGCAAGGATTCTTCAATATACGCAAATCAATCAATGTGATACACCATATTAACAAATTGAAGGAGAAAAACCATATGATCATCTCAATAGACGCAGAAAAATCTTTCGACAAAATTCAATGCCCATTTACGATAAAAACCCCCCAGAAAGTAGGCATAGAGGGAACTTACCTCAACATGATAAAGGCCTTATATGACACACCCACAGCCAACATCGTTCTCAATGGGGAAAAACTGAAACCGTTCCCACTAAGATCAGGAACAAGACAAGGCTGCCCACTCTCACCACTAGTATTCAACATAGTTTTGGAAGTTTTAGCCACAGCAATCAGAGATGAAAAAGAAATAAAAGGAATCCAAATCGGAAAAAAGAAGTAAAACTGTCACTGTTTGCAGATGACATGATACTATACATACAGAATCCTAAAGATGCTACCAGAAAGCTACTAGAGCTAATCAATGAATTTGGTAAAGTAGCAGGATACAAAATTAATACACAGAAATCTCTTGCATTCCTATACACTAGTGATGAAAAATCTGAAAGAGAAATTATGGAAACACTGCTATTTACCATTGCAACGAAAAGAATAAAATACCAAGGGATAAGCCTACCTAAGGAGACAAAAGACATGTATGCAGAAAACTATAAGAAACTGATGAAAGAATTTAAAGATAATACAAATAGATGGAGAGATATACCGCGTTCTTGGATTGGAAGAATTCACATTGTGAAAATGACTATACTACCCAAGGCAATCTACAGATTCAATGAAATCCCTATCAAACTACCAATGGCATTTTTCACAGAATTAGAACAAAAAAATTTCACAATTTGTATGGAAACACAAAACACCCTGAATAGCCAAAGCAATCTTGAGAAAGAAAAACAGAGCTGGAGGAATCAGGAGCCCTGATGTCGGACTATACTACAAAGCTACAGTAATCAAGTCAGTATGGTACTGGCACAAAAACAGAAATATAGATCAATGGAACAGGATAGAAAGCCCAGAGGTAAACCCACGCACATAAAGTCACCTTGTCTTCGATAAAGGAGGCAAGAATATACAATGGAGAAGAGACAGCTTCTTCAATAAGTGCTGTTAGGAAAACTGGACAGCTACATGTAAAAGCATGAAATTAGAATACTTCCTAACACCATACACAAAAATAAACTCAAAATGGATTAAACACCTAAATGTAAGGCCAGACACTATAAAACTCTTAGAGGAATACATAGGCAGAACACTCTATGACATACATCACAGCAAGATCCTTTTTGACTCACCTCCTAGAGAAACGGAAGAAAAACCAAAAAGAAACAGTGGGACCTAATGAAACTTAAAAGCTTTTGCACAGGGCTTCCCTGGTGGCGCAGTGGTTGAGAGTCCACCTGCCGATGCAGGAGACACGGGTTCGTGCCCCGGTCCGGGAAGATCCCACATGGCGCAGAGCGGCTGGGCCCGTGAGCCATGGCCGCTAAGCCTGCGCGTCCGGAGTCTGTGCTCCGCAGCGGGAGGGGCTGCAACAGTGAGAGGCCCACGCACCGCAAAAAAAAAAAAAAAAAAAAAAAAAAGCTTTTGCACAGCAAAGGAAACCATAAACAAGATGAAAAGACAACCCTCAGAATGGGAGAAAATATTTAAAACAAACAACCCAATCCAAAAATGGGTAGAAGAACTAAATAGACATTTCTCCAAAGAAGATATACTGATTGCCAACAAACACATGAAAGGATGCTCAACATCACTAATCATTAGAGAGATGCAAAACTACAGTGAGGTGTCATCTCACACCAGTCAGAATGGCCATCATCAAAACATCTACAAACAATAAATGCTGGGGAGGGTGTGGAGAAAAGGGAACCCTCTTGCACTGTTGGAGGGAATGTAAATTGATACAGCCACTATGGAGAACAGTATGGAGGTTCCTTAAAAAAACTAAAAATAGAACTACCATACGATCCAGTGATCCCACTTCTGGGCATATACCCTGAGAAAACCATAATTCGTAAAGAGTCATGTACACAATGTTCACTGCAGCTCTATTTACAATAGCCAGGACATGGAAGCAACCTAACTGTCCATCGACAGATGAACAGATAAAGAAGATGTGGCACATATATACAATGGATATTACTCAGTCATAAAAAGAAATGAAATTGAGTTATTTGCAATGAGGTGGATGGACCTAGAGTCTGTCATACAGTGTGAGGTAAGTCAGAATGAGAAAAACAAATACCGTATGCTAACACATATATATGGAATCAAAAAAAAAAAAAATCGTTCTGAAGAACATAGGGGCAGGACAGGAATAAAGACGCAGATGTAGAGAATGGACTTGAGGACACGGGGAGGGGAAGGGTAAGCTGGGACGAGGTGAGAGAGTGGCATGGACATATATACACTACCAAATGTAAAATAGATAGCTAGTGGGAAGCAGCCGCACAGCACAGGGAGATCAGCTCCTTGCTTTGTGACCACCTAGAAGGGTGGGATAGGGAGGGTGCAAGAGGGAGAGGATATGGGGATATATGTGTACGTATAGCTGATTCACTTTGTGATGCAGCAGAAACTAACACACCACTGTAAAGCAATTATACTCCAATAAAGATGTTAAAAAAAAAAAAGTCATTGAACTCGTGACTAATTATCAGCTGACAGTTAGCTTTGAGGGTGAGTAAGGTGTTACCCTTAAAGAGTATTAGAAAATTGCTTAAGGATTTTATTGAGAAGGATGTGTTCCTCCCAGAGGACACTGTGAATTGAACGATGCAAAATTTTCTGACCCAGACGAGGTGGCAAACAAATTTTCTGTTACCCTGCTTAACACTCTACCTGATGTATAGAGGTTGTCATTATATAACACATATTCCTCTGGCAATTAACTATGTGAATGGAGGACCACTGTTAAGCACTTAAGCTCCCAAAATAAAACATAGTCTTTCTCTGAATATGCATCAGCAGAGAAGAAATGAAGTGTAGATAATGCCAAGCAAGGGGAAACTAAAAGAAAAAAAAGTCTGAACACAGTTTAAGAAAAAGCTAAATAAGTGTTCTAGCAGCAGAACTAAATGATTAAAGCTATCAGATTCAGCCCATATTTAATTAGGACTGTTCCCAGAGTGTATACCAACTTATGGTGAGGAATAGTGGGAAATGGCTTTGGTTTTTACATTTTTCCTAACTTTAGAAGTAGAAAACCTATCTGAGTAAGTAATCAGTATTGCCTTCGGCACTAGAACATCTGAGAAGACCTTGGCTACTCCTTTGACCCTCCACAAACAGGAGTGCCAAGGATTAGGTCCTGAACAAACAGGAATGTTGTAGGAGCAAATTCTTTTCCAAAAGCCTTTCCTCTTACAAAAACCCTTGATTCTTTCCCCCCCACCAATTGCTAAATGTGGTATCATTGTACCATTCTCTTTGTTGATCCTACCATGTCTTGTTTCACCTGGGCAACTTTCAGACCTGAAAGTGTGCTCAAAGCACCAAATGGCTTTTTCTACCTCTGTGCCTTCCAGAATGATGAATTGCAACGGTTAGGGTCTTTTAAGTATTTCACATTACTGAACCCGAGCACAAACTCAACAGGATATCTGAGGGATGTCACAGCCGTGCCCACTTTTCATTCCATGGCAACTACTTTCATTCATATTTGGGAATATTAACGAATATACATTCAAACTTTCATTAAACAAAGATGTTTTTAATGATCAATCATTTTTCCTCTGTGGCGGGGGGGTGGTTGGATGTCACTACTGTAAACCTATCAGGAACCTGTATGTGACCTCACTGGCTGTCAGTTTACTCACCTTTCAGCTGTGGCTCAGCTCAGGTTTGGCTATCTTGTTCTCCACTGCTGTCCCAGGCATTGCACACTACCTGGCAGTGGGTAGGCACTCAAATAATTGACGAATGAGCGTGCTGAGTAACACCTAGCTATTTTGAACATGGACACCAGAGTGCACACTATGTTCCAAAGGCTTCTACTTATCCAGTTCCAGTCTTTAAATCATAGTATTTGCTTGGAGCATATAGGAATGACCTTTCCCAAGGTTATAAAGCACACCCCACAGTCTCCTCTGGAGTGATGGAATGCACCAATCATCGATCTTTCTGGCTAAGACTGCTTCATTCTCAGAATCCTTCTTAACACAGGGCTTCAAATAACCACTTACCACTCAGCACATGAGAGAAAACCTATTTGCTGTTACCACTTGAGAAGAAACACGGTGCTTTTCCACTGTCTAGAGCAAAAGAACCAGGTGGCTTTCCAATAGAAAACTTTAGCTCGAGAGCTACGTAATGCCTCCTTTAAATTTCTGTATCTCCCTTGCCCCAGTCACCGTGTGTATGTGAACATGCATACTTGCACACACATACACATATACATACCCACACTGAACATGTGGCCAGATATCCCGCACGTCTACATCCTTAAGTGTCCTGGGAGGCAAAAGAGATCAATCTGGTAGAAAGTCAACAGCTGCATTTAATGGCCTGGCCCAACTTTGCTCAGCCAACTCATCATGGGTGATTATGTTCTCATTTCCACCCTCAGACTACAAAAGGAGAAAGGTCAGCTAGTCTGGGATCCCTTATACAGCTGCTACAGACGTTTATGGAAGCATCTGATATACCAAACATTTCCCCGAAGTTAAAAAAAGAGCGAGAGAGAGACTTGTGAATGGGATATTCAAAGCTCTAAATTACTGGCAGTGAGAGAAGAGATTTCTTTGTTAACTGACCCAGAACATTGAATTGATTATGTAATTTAACATCACTGTTCTATTTGATAGCTGCCTATTAATACTGCACTCTCCTACATTATAGTCAATTGCAAACCCGAGAAATGGAAGAACATATTTATTTTGCTTGGAATTTGCAATTATTTGCCATATGAACTATTAGTAATGTGTAATCTCTTTCTCCAAGGGGAGCCTATTACCCCAGGAGGAGTGATGATCACCCTTATTCGAAACGCTCAGTCCTAGGCTTCTTCTTTTCTCATTCCGTGCTGCAAGTGGATGTGGGATTCAAGGAGCTCAAAAATGCACCTATATTTGGAGGTGTGCTTTCTAACTTTGGGAATATTGGGCCCTACACAGACTCCCTGCCCTCCGTCTCAGAGACAGCCAGGAGGCAAAAGAAGAGGAGCTCATAGCAGAGCCACCATCGCTGTCAAGCAGAGGCAATGAGCTGCAAAGAGGGTTTAAATTCACCTGCAACACTGGTTAAAACTGTAAATTCCTGGGCCCCATTCCTGATCAGCTGAGTCAGAATATCTAACCCAGACGATTCTCACACACGGTAAGTTTGAGAAGATGCAATGCCTAGAGGAGGACTTGGAGATCAGCGAATACAAATATTTTAGTCAATAAGGAGAATTTTCAGGTAAACCAACCCTAATGATATATGTCATTCTCAGTAGAGCCCGACCTCAGATAATCCAACTCCCTCTATGGCTTTTCATTCAATTATCCAAGATGCTGTGTGATTCTGTATCCTGCCGTACTTTAGTTTCCTTCAAGATTCCTCTAAATTCAACTCAAAATTCAAGTAATGTACAAATCTTTCCAAGGATGATCTTTCCCTAGATGATTGTGTGCTGTGTGGGCTGAGTCCACGAAGATACTATTTTTTGCTTTTACTTATTCTTAAAGAAAAAATAAAAAGACTGAAAACTGTCATGACAAACCCTGCTGGTATTTTCCGCTGTGTGTATTATCCTTCCATATTCTGTTTCAGCCAGTGATGACGGCTGGGACCTGACCCCAGGCAGAGCTCTCCAAAGAACATCCCAGCCAAACTGTGCTTCCAAAATTCCCAATAACAGTTGAATAGAGCCAAGGAGGCCAGGTGCTGGGCAGGAGGATATTTTAGGCTCGACTGATGGTCCAAATTGGACACTTCCTCTGCCTACCAGCACCATCCATTAAGAAAGAGAGTCTTGTATCTTTTCCCCTGTCCTCCCATCTCCCCTTCCCCACACTGCACTCTGTACTCCTCTCATTTCTATGTGAGTTGTGTGAAATTATTTTTGTACCAGGTAAAACAATGCACATATATAAACATTTAACTGACAGTGTGAAGAATCTGAGTGTCAGAAAGGAAGGACTGGTGCCTTGTTCCTCTAATAATGCTTCCTTTCCCTGGTAAAGACTAGGGAGCATTGGATGAACCACGGAAACAAGAGGCACTGATGAGTTGTACATAAATCTAGGAACTGAAAGTAGCTCTAAGACAATTAGCAAGCTCAGAGGTTAGGGACACAGCCTCAGTGGTTAATGCAGGCTCATCCAGTATACGGAAAGCTAGTCTCCATTCTCTCAGTACTGAGGGCTTCTCTAGAGCGTGCAAGAATCCTCCTTTTTCTTCTATATTCCACCACATCCTTGAGACCAATCGGTTTATTACAACATGCTTTCAATTGTCCCTTTCTCTCCATCTCCACTACCACAATTTCAACTCAGGTCCTCAGTAAATCTTGCATTCTTTTTAAATTTCTTACCTGCTGAATGAACTAGCCTCTGGTACAATCTGCTCCAGTCCACACTGCTGCCAGTGTGACTTCTTGTCACACAGTTCTTATCATTTCAGCCTGAACACCTTGGATGACTCTCTCATTGCTCAAAGGAAAAAGCCAAAACTTCTTAGGCCTTCATCAAGTTCCAAAATACCTTTTCAAACTTATCTCCTAAGATCCTTCTGCCTGCTCTCTGTTTCTCAGACCTTGGAAAAATGCTTTTCTCTTTCATACTTTCATAGTTCTTTCTCTCTTGAATGCCCCTCTCACCCCTGTAAGCAATCGGAAAGTTACTTTAAAGTCCAGCTAAAACATCACTTCTTCTGCTAAGTTTCCCTGACTTCCTTGGTAAGAATTACTCCCTACTATGTATTACAGTACACACGACTATAGAATGTATTTTCCCATCTGCTTCAATACATCTTATATTATAGTCGTTTGGTGATCTGACTATCCGCTAGACTGTAAGCTCCTGCAGGTTAGGGGTGAGTTGATTCATCCTTGTATAAGTAACAGTGTCCAGGATAGCACCTTGTCCGTAGAACAGCTCAGTATATGTTGGTTTGTAATAAATGAATGATTCATGCTCATAGCAGGCAGCTAATCTCCACTGCCTGCATAATTAAGTTGTAATATTCACTTCGGCAGAAAGCCTGTAGGAGAGAAAAGAAAAAGCAAGCCCATGGTGGAAGGCAGTGGAAATTTTTGAAAGACACCTGCCCTTTAAGGCCTATCTTCATTACTCCTCACAAGACCTATACAAAAACCCTTTTCTGCTGTCTCTCTTACCTCCTTCCAGCTTCTAGACTCCTTTCATATTCTTATCTCAGTTGCCCATAGCTTCTTGGAAGTAGTTTTATTAAAATGTATTTGAGGCAGTCACTGGTCCATTAGCACTTTCTTGTATCCAGCTGTGTCAGATAAGCACTGAGACTTTTATTTTTCTCAATTAAGAAAAGTTGTAGCTTCAGGGAGAGGCTTCTGGGTTTACCCAGGATGCAGTAACACCATGACAAAAATGACACAGTTGCTATGCCTTGGGAGCTCGTATTCATATGGTTATACCAAGACCCTGAGCCCAAGACAGAAACACTTCTCCTACAGCTACCAAATCCCTCTGACAGAGTCCACAGCAGGCTCTAGATCCTAAAGATCAATTAGAGGATTCACCTTTAAACCTGGAGTGAAAGAGCAAGAAGCTGAAAGATCCAGGAGCAAGATAACTGCAGTAGACAGATATTTCTAGTGCGAACCCTGATTGCCTTCGAAGGAGGATGGGTAACATTAACTTCAAGACTCCTGCTTTCGCTGGGGATCTTGAGGGACTGGGTCCCAGAGTTCAGGCCAGAAACTGGGGCAAACACAAATACTTTTCATAATAGAAAGGAAAGAATTGAGAGTTCCCAGACAGCAATTCGTATAGGAAGAAAAGAGGAAAAATAGGAGGATTAGAAGGAGGTTGGAGACCATGTTCTCTGTCATATGAAAACATTTCTTGTGGAAATTCATGGATGTTCTAAATTTCTCACCCCAGGTTGAAAACAAAAGAATTAGAGTTAACGTGTACAGATACCAGAGCCCAAGACAGAAGCCAAGGGCCTGGACAATCTTGCCTCAAAGGCCAAGAACCTTGGACCTCAGCCATATGAAAAGCCTTCCTTGATCTGAAAAAATGATGGACTTGATAAATCCTTGCTAGTTTTCTTGAAGCACAGAACAATGTGCGTATCTGTATACCTTATAACAAGGGAATAGAAAAAAAATAAGAAATTCTACAGGTTTATTTTTTAAAATCTTCTCTTAGTCCCAAAATTCCATTTATGTTTACCATCTTATGATATTTCTCTTAGAAAACAGGAAGTCCTTGCCTCAGAGACTCAGAGAGAAAGGAAGAATTGTAATTGGACATCATTCCTGTCAATCATCTCGATTTAAAAATGGAGTCAATCACCTTGTTTTATGGAATCACTGATCATATATAGCTCATGGCTTTGCTGTCACTGAAATCTTTTTGTCTGCTTCTCCTAATACAGGGGAGATAAGCGTCAGCTGTTTGAATATTCGAAACAAAGAAACGTCTCTAACAGAGACCTGACAAATCAGGATGGGAAATACCTTATTATTACTTGATAGTCTCTTGAGTCAAAAATAAAAGGAACTTGGTTGGAAAAACCCTTTGATTGAGTCTGTCTCAGAGATCTAAAACACTTGTTCACACCTTTAAGAAAAGAGCCAACTAATTGATTTAAGGTCTGGCAAGAAGGGAGTTTCTTTTGATCCTTCATCACAAATGCTCTTCAGCAGGCCACAGGGCATTAGCCCTGGGGACTCACCAGACACTTCAGGGAGGGCTTTAGGAGTCTATCATTCCTGGTCCTGAATTAAACATTCTGGAAATCTAGGAGAGAAAGGGCCCCAGCTGACATCAAGGTTACATGAAGAAGATTAAAGGGGCATGAAGGAGAGGCAATCACAGCAGAATCAGAGAAAATTGGGCAAATTAGCCCACAATACAGACAATTTAATGTAAAGGAGAATCTGACAGATAAAGGGGAATTTCAGAGATAGAAGATAATAAGATTTGGGAAGGGATTTGAAGGTCAAGAGTAAGATTCTGACATGTGCCCCTTGTTTCCCCAGACCTCTCTGCCCTTTGGGACATTTGAGTAATTGTGTGCTAAGCTCCTTCTCAGTTTGGCCATTGGTACAGCAGGGCACTGTGTCCACTCTCTTTGCCCTGTGAGCCTTAGACCCCTGAGGCCTCCTGGCAGGTTGTACTCAGCCTTCCTCCAAAAGGAGTCTTTCTCTCTCCTCTGAGCAAGTTTGCAGAGGATGGCTTCACAGCAATCACGGATTTTTAGATCCCCATTTGCACCTGGGCTCTGAGAGTGAGGACCTTGAGGTGGGGGCTGTGTGTGTGCTCTGGCTGCAAATCCCTCACCTCCTCCTTCCCTTCCTCTGCCCTGGCAGCAGACACCATGCCCTGTCCAGTTGCTGACATCATTCAGAAAAGCTTGCCCGTATCACATTTTTTTTTTGGTTTGCAGCTGAATTTAAGATGATTACTGTTTGTTCATCCTAAACCTGTGCCTATACACTGACACCTGTGTGTGTGCACACACATGCATACACACGCATGCACACACGTCTCACGACTGATGCAAAAGAAAAAGGGGTCTGTATTCTATGTAAGGCGATGGTTCTGGATCCTCCCTGCTCATACTCTCCATATATTATTCTATTTCATCTGCATCCAGCAGTTCTTTCCCTTCATCTTTTGGTTCTGGACAACTTCCTTTACCGCCTTCCTTTCTTCTCCTGGGACTGATGATGGCTTTGCCTCCTGGGTAGGAGTCCCAGTACTCCCAGGATATATCTGATCTTTTTCCTCTGACTCCCCACATTCCTAGCCACCTGGACAAGTATCCTGTCCAAGCTTCAGCTGGGACGCCCTGGGCAGCACTCCTGCTGGGGCTCCAGGCCAGAAAGTTAGGGACCCCGAAAGGTGTTAGGTGACTGCACGGACTTTGCAAAATTTTGTACTTTGAAGGGTGGTATTACCACTAGAAATAAAAAGGATACTACCCAAAAAACATTCACAAAATTGAATCTCAACAAAGGAAAAAAAAGGAAAGAAAGCTTCAACGTATTTGTCAACTACAGGTTGCACAGATGCTACTGTCAGTTACTTATGACCAAGCTCAGAAGACGTAATCTTTTTTAGGGCAACACTCAGGGACTTTTGAATTTCTCTTTCCAAATAGAAAATGGTACTCCAAAAGCACTTCAGGAACCACCAAATAGATTAGAACCCCACAGACTGCTGAGATCCAGTGACAGGAACGATCCCGGACAAAGAATCTGTGTGTGAAGACAGAAAATGGGGTTGGGGGAAATAATGCCTTTTGAGCAGAACACTGGGGGAATATTGAGAATTCAAAAGCATTGCAAAATAGCTGGATGCCTTGGCCTCAGAAAACCCACCAATCACGAGAGGCAGTGTTGTGAGCCTGGGGAGGGCTCGGCTCAAGAGGTGGTCTCTGTCCAGGAGCCCAGCTCTGCTACTGGCCAGTTGTGTGGCCTGCAGCAAGTTCCTTAGCCTCTGTCTACCTCGTCGACTTCACCTGTAAAACGGGGATCCTAAAAATGAGGGCTACCTCACAGGGCTGAGAGGAGGACCAGGTGAGTTGATGTATGTAACGTGCCTAGCACCCTGCTTGACACCAGGTAAATGCCACATCCGTGCTGGTGAGGGAGGCGGGACAAAGGAGGGAAGGGTGGAGGGGAACAGAGACCCCTCAGTGGTGTCTGGACAGGGAAACAGGAAGCGCCCCAGAGCCTCAGGATTTCACTTTCCTCTTTTTCATTCCCTAACCCTCTCTCTATCCAGTCCCAGCTACCAACCATCCCCAAAAAGGCTGGTCACCAGAGACAGGCTTAAGCAGCCGGCAGCTCTCACTTAGAAACTCCAGGTAACTCTGGGAAATGTGTCTCGTCTTCCCAAACACCTCCCTGCTCTTCAATTCCATCCTGTGAAGGGAGGTTATAAATCTTAGGTGTTAGAAAGAGTTCATGCCACACAGAATTAAAGAATGCTTAGGCTGCCAGTACCTCCAGGGGATGGAAACCACTGATAAACACTCACTAGGGAGCAAATGACTGACAGCAAGCCCATTCTGATAGGAGCCTTAGATGAGACACCCAAGGAATCGGCCCCTGGGCTTTGAGATAGAAAGATAAAGAGAACTTTAGGGTTCAGAAAGGGGAGGTGCTAATGTAGAAGAGCAGAAAGCTTCGGATGAGTGCTTGAGGCTGCCCTGCCCACAAGTGGAGAGCCAGGATCCACTTGGGCTTCCAGGCCAGTCCAACCTGCCCTGGAATTCATGCTCGGTTTCTTCTTGTGCCCTGAGAAAAGTTCCTCTGCATCTTAGAAGGTATCAGTTTCCTCATAAAACAGGCAAAGTAGCAGTATCTACCACAGAGAGTTAGCTGATACAAGGATTAAAAGAAGTCACGTCAGAACAACCCCTCGTTCTGCATCTGGCGTTTAGTTTTGCCATTTCCCTCCATCTCCAAACTTCGATGCTGCCTCCTTCAAATCCCTACCCATCCAAGCCCCCTTCATCTCCCATCCTTGCCTTGGCTCAGCACTTCTGATTCGGTTTGCAAATTCACCGATTCTCTTCAGGCTCTGCTTAGAGCCCCAGAATAAAGTGGGTTTTGGCTTTTGAGAGTCAGTTCCCCACAAAGTCATCCACCTAGACTTGGTTGAGCCCTGGCTAAACAAGAATGAGACTTTAACTGCCTGCCTCTTTATAGACCCCCTAGACAGTGTTGGCGTAGTAAAATTGTCACTCCAGTCCTCGTGCTACATGGTTTGTGACAGCTATTTACATGGTGAAGTGGGCCCATTTCTATTTTGTGTATTAAATACCCACAGGCGATAATCCTCATTATGGGCCAATAGCTTGGAAAATGTTATTATTAAATCAAAACCATTTGCAATAAGGGGAAAAATTCATCTGCAGCTATAAACTCTGTTGCTTATAGCTGGGCATTGAGAAAACAAATAGTGGCCAAGTCCCCTCAAGCCCAGCACTTCCCAGCTTAACCCCATGGCAGGTCGTCGTGGGCCACGCTGGAAGAGGGGAGATCGCTGCACTAGGAGGAAGATTCCCAGAATGCGGATGGTTTCTTGTGGGAGACCTGACTGGACCCTGAGTCTCAGGGGCAGTGGTGCTGGCATGGGAGCATGATGGCCTGACTGCGACTCAGAACGTTCTATTACCTACTCAGTTTGTTTTCTGAAAAGATACTAGGAAGGTTTAACTTGTATGGGACTCCCATACCCTTTTATAAAAGTCTGAGCATGGACCTTGGGATCAGACACACCTGGCTGGTGATTCCAGGGGTACCACTTACTGGAATAAATGTGGGCAAGAGACTCAAAGCCTCCATTTCTACCCCTCAGGGTTGGGATGAGGTTAGAGAGATTATTATATCAGAATATGTTTCATCAGAGTTGCAGCCATGCCTCAGGTTATGGATCTTGAGTCTAAGGAACAGTCTGTGCCTTGTTCTGCTGGGCCCATTATTCTAGTGTGTGCTCATGGGGTCTGTGCTGTGGTGGAGGCTGATGAGACTCACCTGACACACCCTGCCCCCTCTGTTCCCCAGTGACCCAGGCACTGCCGCCAAGATTGGTCTCTGCTGAGTCCTGAGGGTCCCAACCATGGCTGCTAATTAGAATCTGGTGACTTAACAGAAATATGTGGCCCTTACTTAACCAATTAATTTAGGATCTATGGAAGTGGAGACCAGACATCTATGTTTTTTAAAACTCTCCTTACTTATCCTTTGGGATTCTTCCAGAGTATCTGGGATCTGAACCCCACAGTCAACGGTCTGATAAAGCCTGTACACTTACCTATGAAAGGTTAATCAAGTAATTGATTTAATGTCCTTCTAGTGTGGAAAGCTTTTAAAACACTAGAATAATTTTTATGTTTTAAAACACTAGAATAATTTTTATTACCCAGGTTTTGGGTCTTCATCAATTTTACTTTGGTGATATCACCAATGGCCTAGGGTCTGGCTTTCGAGTTCCCACTTAGAAACTGATTCTTGATGTAGAAACGTTGACTCTCACTAAGTCACTCACAGGTCTGGAATATATAAATCACAATGTCATTTTTTTCCCATTTATTATCAGAAACAGAACTGCCAAGCTGTTAAAGTGGGTCCCTGGTTTGGTTATAGAGAAATTAAGGACAGGGAAAACGTAGTCTGTTTGGATAAGATCTTCCCAGGCCATAAACTCTAAAAAGAGTATGATACTCCATCCATAAGTAATTCATCCATTTTAAACATTAAAACAAATGTTTAACTTTTTCCCCAAAGATGATGATGATTCTTTTTTTTCATTTAATTTCAAATTATTTCCAAAAATCTTTTTCTTGTTGTTCCTACAATACTGGTGGCTATACTGACTTTGGGGGAATTTAGTAGTAAATAATTCTCATCTCAGTCTTCCTAAACCCACACACAGAAATCAGTGTAAATGAAAAATACATATGCATTTGGGTTCACTGAACAAAAAGAGAAGGAATGGTAAGTAATGTCCATGTCTCCTTAACTCTCTACTTTAGGTATAGAATAAAAGAATCTGATGGGCCAGGCAATCTGTTTCAGGGTATTGGTGACTGATGTGTTACTAGTATCCTGCTCTACCCCCATTTAAATTGCTTATGCAAGGAGAGCTATAGGATCAAATAGGGTCTTAGCATATCATTCTGTGGAACGGGATGCAGACCAGAGCGGTGACACCACTTAACTAGAGTCCCGCTCCAGTCATATTGTTAGGAGTAAGACTATGCCTCACTGGGGCATTCCTCCAACACTAGTACAGTACACATTAAATCTTATTTTTTATTTAATTATATACTTTGGTATTTGAAGGACTCAATAAGTATCAGTTCCTTCTGACTCCAAATTAAATGATAAATAAGACAGAAGAAAGTGACAGATGGAGATCAAAATATCAAATTTTAGTATTGAGAAGCGGATTGGAGACCATGGCTGTAAATCTGTGACCAAAAGAGCTCGTTACTGTCCTCTGTTCCATTCTCCGTCTCAGTCAAGTCCGAGGGACAGCTTACCTGAAAGTCTGATTCCACAAAACAGTCAGAGCAAGGATTGCTGTCTCACATTGGTCTAGGATGTTTAGTATTCTCAGCTTCTCCATGGCAACATTTCTAGGGAATATACCTTATCTATTAATAAATTTTGCTTTTCTTTTCCTCACTTTTTTTATATATAGTATCTTGTGTATGTGTATGTTTAGATAGATGATTTATATATATATATGTCTACATACAGATGTATCATTATATATGTAATTAGATTGGATACATATGTATTTGTCTTTGAATGAGTTGGCTTTCCTAGACCAGTAACTTACAAGAGTGTGAAAGAACCAAGGCAGCTTTCTTCCACACTAGCACATTTGTACAACAAAAAGCTCTCAATTATCACAAAGATATTCAGATTCCTTCAAAGATAATTTTTCTATGATACTTCAGGTAGCCCTAGCTCCTCTGCTTCTCAAAAATGTGGGTTAAGGAGGGGCCTTCTGTCTCACCTCGCTCTTCCCAATCTCTACACCCTCTAGAGATCAGGGAGCAGCTTTGCATCCCTCAGCACTCTGGACAGGGACTGTTGTCTGCCATTGCAGTAAACAAAGAATGTTGCCTGCCATCCTAGTTCTACAAGGATCAAGCCATTAGCCACTGCAGTTGCCCACCAATGGTTTGCCCTGGGTGGAATTCAGGATGGAGAAAAATGGGAAGCATTATGTGCTTTAGATACTGTCCCTAGATAGTTAAGATGTGTATCTAAGGAATAACTTCAATGAACCCAGATCCTTGCATCTTCTCATACGTAGAAAAGCACTAAAATCATTAACTTGAGATGACTGTTCTTTGCGGTTAGCAGTAATCTTCTGATGTTCAACTACATTTTTTTCCAGCAAAAACCTCCTCTATATCCTGGCTCCTCCCTGACCTCTTTGGTGTATTTCCTCATAGCTATCTGAGAGGCTGTCTCCTGGGCTATAGCTAAGTCTGAATAAAACTTAACTCCCAACCTTTTAGGTTGTATGTTTTCCTTCAGTCGACAGATCATTCTGCCCACCATCAGGAAATAGTTTTTTTTTTTTTTTTTTTTTTTTTGTGGGCAGTTTCTGAGACCTGTTTTGGTGGCTTTTTCCTTCCACTGAAATTTCTCCTCAGCTTGTTTCTACTTACCCTTGGTGGGGGGGCTTTAGTGCAGAATAAGCTATTTTTGGCTTCCTTTGAAAGTATTTTGGAGTCTGTCTACTAATTTTACCAAAAGTGGAGTTTTCAATATTTTCCATTCTTTTTGCTTCTTTTGGACGATTTCCAGAAGAAAGGAAAAATGTTAAAATTGTGCAGCCATTCTTTACTCTTAATATGAACAAATAGCCAAGTTTCACCAGACATTTGAAAGAAATGCTTAACACTAAAGAGAAAGCGGAAAGCAAAGAGAAAAATGGAAGTAGCCTTGAGGAAACAGAGAAAAAGAATAAAATAAAACTTAAAGACAAATCCTTATAAAGGTAAGGGAAAATGCCACATCTATGAAATACTACCAGGATGTTATATGTAGAAATAACTGGAGTACTAGGAAAGCATACTGAAAATTAAAAATTAATATTAGAAACTTAAAAATCAAATACAAGAGGGTGTTTACTGTAAAAATCTTTCAACTTTGCTGTAAAACTGAATTTTTTTACTTAAAAAGAGGAGAAAAATTCAGCTCAAGAGCTGAAATGTAAAGTTGGGGAAATTTCCCCAAAGGAAAACAAAGCAAGAAGGGAAAAGAGAGGAAATACAAGAAGGAATTTAGGGAATCAATTAAGGCAGTCCAATGGCTGACTAACAGTCATTCTAGAAAAAGAAAAAGATGAAAGGAGGAAATGACCATAAAATGATACAGGGAAAGTGTTATAGAATCAAAGGACATGAACTTCAGATTTTGAGTGCCTAGAACCTGATGAAGACCTATGTCTTCACCAACGCACCTGTTCCAGGATTGCAGAAGTGGCCATCAAGAAACCAGCCTAAAAGTCTGAGAAAAGGAAAAAGAAAAATCACACTTTACATAGAACGGATTAAAAATTCAAGATGTGCTTTGACGTTTTCAAGCGCAACATTGGAAGCTGGAAGATAACAGAGTAATGTCTTCAAAATTCTAAAGGAGAATATTTTCCAATTTAAGATACTCTACCTACACAAATTAACCCTCAATTGTGAGGACAGAATAAAGATGTTTTCAAGCAAAGTTTCATAAAGAATGTACCTTGTATGTACTTTTTCCTAGGAAACTGCTGGAAATGTATCCCATCAAAAGGAGAATCTTATCTAAGAAAGAAGAAAACATGGATCAAGTAAGAGGGGATCTGACACCTGAGAGAGGCAAAGGGATTTCTCAGGATGATGGTGAAGAAGAGCTGCCAGAGGAGGAAGCAGAATGTGGAAAGTGTGGGCAAGCTGCGGAACTGGGTAGATTTCTTGCCTTGTTTGAGACTTGTAAGACTCATTTGACTAACTGAAAGAGACTCTGGCAATGATTTAGTGATAGAAAGAGAGGCAGACCAACACTGCACCCAATCCTCTTGCCAAAGCAATGATTAATTCCAGAGAAAACAGAAATTTTCCAAGAAATTAAATGTAATTATAATACATATGGCTGTGTAAAACAAATCCACATAGTCAAAATAAGGTAAATGCTGAACTTTGATTTAAACAAAATAAAAAATCTTACTGAAACCACTACTTCTGGTCCTTCATTCTCTAACCCTTTACCCTACTCCCCCCACTCCAAGCTATTATCTACCTGATGGTGCATATCAATATTTGCTTGCTTTTGTCTCTCTTATTAGAACATAAGCCCAGTGAGGGCAAAGACTCGGTTTATTTTGGCCACCATTGCATCATCACATTGCCTAGAACAGAGCTGGGTACCTAGGATACCTCAGTAATTTCTCCTAAATAAGTTAATACAAATTTAGGAGGAGTGGAAGTGTATGTGTGTGTGCATATGTGTGTTAGAAACCTAGATATTCACATCATGCTGAATAGACAATGTCTAAAATAAAACAATCAAAAACCAGAGCAGTAAACCACACTATATAGCAACATGAAAGTGAACAGCAGAAGAGCCAAAAGAGTTTAGAAGTGGCTCCTCTGGAGAGCAGAAGTGGCTGGGACAGAGGCTTTGATATAAGACTTGTAGCACTGCTTGACACTGAAACCTGGCACGTGGATTACTGTGATAAAAACAAATTAAAAAAAAAAAAACCAAACAACTAGGGAAGGTTTAACACTCTCATCTTTTGTACATATATAAGGTCTATGTATAAGATCTGTGGTTCTTTTCAAAGTAAAGAGCCTAATAGATTTTAGGTTTGCTTGGTGGAGTAGGATTAATTTCTAGGTTTCAAGTCAAATTTCTAGCTCCGCTGAGAACAGTGGCTTCTTGTGAAACATTTTCTAAAGGTATGCAGATATCTGTTTATGTTAAATACCTTCAAAGTGCTTCTTCATACCTAGTTAGATTCTTTTGAAAATCAAGTAGAAAAACATTGACAAGACAGGACTGTGTATATCTCTGACTCTTAGCACCCTCTTTTCTGAGGTATGAGCTTTAAAAAGCCATTTAACCTCCTTGAGCCCTCTCAGTTCTTTCTTTTATAAAATGGGGGTGATAATATGCAACTTATTGGATTACAGTATTTATCAAATAAGATACCTCTGTGAAATCCCCGTACAAAATAGATATAGATATTTGATATCTGCTAGTTTTCTTTCTCCCTTCCTTCTTCCCAGGACTGACTGGGACCATGGCCGAATTAGATAATCAAAAAAAAAGAGGGAGGAGATATGGAGACATATGTATATGTATAGCTGGTTCACTTTGTTATAAAGCAGAAACTAATGTACCATTGTAAAGCAATTATACTCCAATAAAGACGTTAAAAAAAAAAAAAAAAAGTGTCTGCCATGCCAGAGACAGGATTTAAGCTTTTCTAAGTCTGTAAAGAGCTTTAGGAAAGTTTGTACTTCCTTCTACATTATTGGATATTTCCATGGGAATGCATGGCCCACATATGTCAGTGTCTGGGAGGGACAGTTCATTCACAGCATTAGTATTTATTATGAAGGTTGTCATGGAAGAAAGCGGACACTTCTGCCAGGTATCACTCATCTGTGCATTCCCCATGACACTTAACACTAACTAAGCACTCATTTGGTGCCCCTGAACTTGGCTTGTACATTGAGACTGGTCAATGTGGACCAGTTTGGAGACCCTCTAGTATTCTGTCCAGGTATCATTTGGAATATGATACAGTCAATTCAATTAGAAATGTGAGAAAATATGTTATCACTTCAAATATTGAATTAACCAACTTGTTTATCAGAGAGATTGTAGAGACTCCTTCACTGGCCAGACCCTGCATAATGAATTCTCTAATGGACCTGCTAGTTTCTCTACAAAAGGTTAATTTTTTCCTCCATTACCAAGCCTTTTGAATGGCCCCCAGGGCAGTCCTTGGTAAAGGAAGAGAAGGTCTTGTTTAGTATTAATGATCAAAGTGGCAGGTTCACAGTATCAACTCCTCCCTGGGAAGAAAACGATCACTTCATTAACATCTATCAAGGGTGCTTCCACTGGGGACCAAGAGCACAGCCATCATTATTCTCCACAAAAACCCAGAAACAAATGAAGCTACAGACACAACAGAGATGGGCCGGGGTGGGGTGGGGGGGAATCAGAATTTTAATTTAAAGAGAGATTATGCTAATTCTACCCTTAATAATTTAAGAAAGATATTAGCTGATATGACTTGTGCTACTTTTTCTTATTTCCCATCTCTTTGCATAAAAAAGCTTCTTTGAAATCCAAGAAAGATAGATAGTCAATCTCATGTCAGTTTGGCATTTCCCAATCAGGACAAATAGGCAATTGAGTCTCTTCTACATGGAGCACTAGATAAGACAGGTTTCGTAAGAATGTGGCAGAATAAACGGAGGACTATTTGCTGAAATAGTCCTACCCATCCCTACCCATCAGAAAATACATTAGAAATTTCAAAAAAATGTATAAGATTTATTTGGTGAGGGTCATCATTGGCAAGAAGTTTTTCCCTTACGTGATGCATGAGGCATTCCTTTTGACCCCTTAAAGAAGATCTTCCTTTACATACTTAAAAAGGAAAGTATTACATGCTCTGCTGTGCCCAGCCTCTCCAGACCCTCCCTTCTCTCCTCTCCCAGCCTGCCACTAAAGAAGGCAGGGGATGGGACTGGCCTTGGGGGAGGCTCTTCTCCTCTCCTCCCCAGATGACTTCCCACAATTCTTCTCAGGTCTTCTCTAGTTTCTCCTCTACTAACCACCCAGTAAGCAGGGAAGGGGCTTCTGATCACTGTGGGTTCCAAGCTGCCCTTTATCTCCTTGCCTTTCTGTAGTGAAAGCCTGACTCAGGTGAATAACTGAGGGCCTAGAAGGGTACCAGAATCACATTACTCCCACTGGCATCCGTGGCAATCATCCAATGATTCCATACATACAGCTGTTTTGTCAGCTACTCTCTAGCTGGATTACTTGGGGGCACATCATAGTTTGAGCATCACTTTTATAATCTGAGTTGTTGAAAGATTAATTAGGCTTGCACACATAAAATGTTCAGCCTAGTCTGGCAAAAAATAAGCACCAAATAAAAAGGAGTATTAACTTCCTCTTTCACTGTCACAATAGACAAGCAAATATTTACGATCCCTTAAAAACTGAGTATATGCTTTTGAAATTTTGGAAAACACACCAAAGTTTCTCTTTCTCTCTCTATGTTTGGAGTATGGCATGCATTATAACTCTTGGCTTTATAATGGAGACCCTACAATCCATAACATATGAGTAATGCCCATTGTTTTAAATACTCTGTTTGCCAAAACACACTGATAGAGTGAATATGAAGGAAACACTTGCAATAGTTACAGAGTAAGAAGACTAAGAAGTTATCAAACATAAGACATTTAAAAACTAGGCATTTCTAGGATAACATCAGTGAACAAGTGCTTGCAGAGGACAAGCAGTGCTAGGAAGCCTTTCTTTTATCCCCCAAAGCCCTTTCCCCCGCATTTTATATTTCTGTGATTATCTTAAGTCTGTTACCCTGAATAAGCAAGTAGACTGAGAATATTGAGAGCAGTCTTATTTCTTAAAATTTTATCCCAAGATTACTGGTATCCCAGTGCTTACATTCTGCTTGGCACATAGGAGGCATACATTCATTAACACAACCATTTAGAAATTGATTTGATTCATTGAGTACTGGGGGACGGTGGAAGGAAAAAGGAAAAAAGAGTAGCTATGCACTGACGTTAGCACCCACTAGGTAGCATGTGGCTTTCTTCTTCATAGCTGTAGTAGCCAACAGTCTACCTACACTAAGAACACTCATGATTCCCAGAACTCCAAGAACATGCTCCCCAGTTATACATAAGTTCTCCTATCTGTACTCTTTTTTATTTTTATACTACATAGTCTCTAACACCTAGTAGGTGTTCAGTTTTTTCTAGGTTGTTTAACACGACATGCCTTCCGTCTTCTCATCCCTACTTTTCAACATGGTACCCCTTCCCAAAGCACAGCTCAAATGTCAACTTCTCCATGATCACTTCTTTGATTTTCCTACCTCAATTCTCACCAAATACTAGGTTTGAATCATTACTCTTAAACTTATCACATACTATCTTAATTGTTGTTTGTTTTTATATGTAATTTTCCCCCTTGCCCTTTTAAGTAATGTGGCTAGAGGAATGTGAGTGTGGGAGGAGGAATGTTAAGAGATGTGGTCTGAACAGACCAAAAGCCACATTATCTAAGGCTTGTCCTCGAGGGTAAGGACTTCCATAGTTATTCTAAACATAATAAGAATTTCGAGTAGTGATAAAGTCGTATTTCTAAAGGACCACTCTCATTGCTGTATGAAAAACAGACTGTAGGGTTACAAAGGTGGGAGCAGAAAGGTAAGTTAAGAGGCTATTGTACTAATCAATGTAAACAGTGATGGTGTCTTTGACATTGTGGTACCAATGAAGCTGATGAGAAAAGGTTGAATTCTAAATGTCTATTGATATCTATAAATAAATAGTGATGTAGAATCAACGGGTATTCCTAATGGATTGGATATAGGGTATGAAGAAACAAGAGGAATCAAAAATGATTCCAAAATTTGCGACCTAAGCAGTTGGTTGAAGTTTTTAAGATGTAGAAAGAAGAAGTATAGAAGGTAGAAATCAAAAGGTTTTTTTTGTTTTTTTTTTCCTGGTCATGTACATTTGAACACATATTATACTTCTAAGAGAGATGTCATGTGGTTGTTGTAATATGACTCTGGCAAAAAGAAGAGAAAATTCTGGAGCTATAAATTTAGGAGTCTTCCATGTGCAGATGATATTTACATAAATTCATCCTATAAGCCCATGTAAGAGAGTGTGTGTACAGAAAAGAGAAGAAACCCTAAGGACTCCAATGGTTAGACATTAGGGTATTAAAAATACTGGAAAAGGAGACTGAAAATGTGACCTTAGGTAGGAAAAAAACAGAAAAATATGATGAACCGAAAGCCAAATTAATATTTGAATGAGAAGAGAATGAACTGTAGTTTGGGTATAAAGAGGAATGGGAATTGGCCATCAGTTGGATTTAGCGAGTAGAGTGGTGGAGGCCACAGTATGATTGGAGTGAGTTAAAGAGAGAATGAACAAAATGAATGGGCAACCACAAATACGAACAGCTCTATCTGGTAGTTTGCTGCAAAACGTATCAGAATGGGGCTGTAGCTTGAGGGCAGTAACTGGAAAGAGAAGGGGTGGGGGGGAACGGGATAGAAAGGTATTTGTGTGTTTTTAAGATGAGAGAAATAACAGTATGTTTATATTCTGTTGAAAATAATCAGGTAGAAAGAATAATATTTCTAATGTGTTTTTGGAGCAATGCTCTTGAGGTGAGAGAGGATGGACATGGTATACAAGGAGAGGAATTGGCCTTAGATCGAAGCGTGGAGACTTTCTTCCTTGTTTGAATTAATTAACTGGTTGATTTAACTATTTTTAACTAAAAACCATTATATACACATCAGATTGTATTTATAGGGGTCGTTTGTTATGTTTTCCTGCCTTCCAGCATCTTTTTGAAGCTTTACACTCTTGAGGTTTTGGGGTTTTTTCTTTGTTGTTTTTATTTGTTTGTTTGCCTTTGAGTCCTGTCACCTCCTGGTAAAAGCCAGGCAACTAATTCATTTCCCAGCCTCCCTTCCCAGTTAGGGTGCAGTACAACGATCCAGCTCCTCCTCCAATTAGATACACTCCCGTGAGACTTAAAATAAGAGGTGATCAGCATGACGAGCAGTATCCATTTCCTGGTAAAGGTGGCATCAGCTGTGACTACCCTGATTAACAGGCTGCATCCCTCGTGTAGAAATGTGCCATTGGAGTGGAAGAGAGAGGTGGCTGCAGTAAAGCTGAGTTCCTGGTGCTCAAGGGGCAGAGATACAAAATAGGGCATCTGGAACATAAGGGAGGCAGGTTTTGTTTTTGTTTTTGTCGTTGCTTTTTTAAATACACGGATTCTGTGGAGTGATTTAGGATTTTGTTCCTGGAAGTTTAGGATTGAGCCTGATTTTCTACCCTTCCTGTGAGTCTGAGGGAGCTCCTCATATTTTTAATGAAGCCCTTTTTCTCCTTAATCTGCCAGACTCAGGTTTGTTTTGCTTTCAGTTAAGGACTCTGCCTAGTGCAGTGCTTAAGGAATGTAGCAAAATGTTAAACCACTCTCCCTCAGATTCCTTTTGGGGATTATTTTGTTGTTTAAATAGGTAACTCTTTAAGAATAAGGAAATAAATCATAATATTGAAAAACAAATTTTCAACAGCAGCAAAAATCTGTTAATTCTCAGAACATTTGAAGACAGTGGCCCTAACTTACCTGTGATGTCCTTTTTGTGATATATATGAAATTATAACTGCTAAAAAGAAAATCTTGATAAATAACCTAACCGTAAGGAGAATGAAATGGAGACAGAATATTTGAAGTGGGTACTTTTCCAGAAAACCTGGGACTTAAATATACAAGCACCTGTGTGCATGCATATGTAGATGTACACCATGTCCACATGCGAAGAGTCTAAAAAACAAAGATCACTTGTAAACAACTACCCCCTATCCTAGCTGTAACCATAGCAACTGAAACTATTCATTTTCTGTCTCAAATAATGTGTGCAAGTCTGTCTCAATAACAATTCAGAAGGGACATTGACAAATGATCGCTATATTCACCCAGCCATTTTAAATAGGAAGGCATTTGGCTGAATTCTAATTTGACCAATGAATATTTAACTGATAATCCTGCCAGATAAGATATTGGCCAAAAGAGAAAGAAGAGAAATGAAGCTGGAGTTGCTATCATGCAAAAATCCTTTAATGAAGGACATAAAAGGAATGCTGTGAATTCTGGGCTGAAAATCTGTTCTGTATTGGGAGATGGAAGAGCAGCTGGCCCACAATTTAGAAACTTTGAAGGTTCAGTGACCTCTAGAATGTCTAAGTCATGAGGGCGTTTTTTTCCTCCTTTGTTTAATGTTTTGTATTTTCAAAAGAGTAAGAAAGAAAATGCCTTAAAATGTTTTAACTTCAAAGCAATAGAAACAAGGTGATACTGGAATATTGGAAAATTCAAAAACTGTACAGGTCCTAAAGTTGTCAGACTTTTCCTCTTCATAGATTGCACTGCATCTTAACATCTTGGACAAACCTGTTGATGTATATTGAACCTCCACTGGTCCCAGGAATGTTCAGTAGCAAGGCTCAAGGAGATCCAAACTCAGGTTAAATTTTCAATCAGATTTCATAATAATTAACATTTATTGAATATTCATTACTTGTCAGGCCCTCTTCTTAGTATACTGGATCTTTTCATTTTTACAAGAATTCTCTGAAATGGGTACTATTTTTAGCTCCATTTTGTGGATAATGAAACCAAAGTTCAGATGCCTTAAAACTTGTCCAAGGTTGTACTAAGCTTTAAAGGAGGATCGAGGAGTATAACCCCATAATCTCTCTCCAGAAATCTAGGGCAAAGCCACTCTACTGCACTGTCTTCTGTTTTTCTATTTCTCTAATCTTTATCTCTGCCCTTTCGCCTCTTTTCGCCTTTGTCAATTGTTTTCATAAAGCTCAAAGACATACATACTCCAAAGAAAAAGAAAGTGACTAAAATGTATAGTTGTGCCTGACATATAGTAGCCATTCAATAAATTTTATGGAGAGTAATTATTTATATGCACACACATTTGTTATTTGCAAGATTGGACTTGATTGATCAGCACATTTTCTTTGTGTAGGAAAGTCTTTGAGTGGTCAAGTTACAACCAGAAGGTTATTTGGAAAACATTACATAGGAGCAATTTAATACAGTAGAAAATCATAATGGCTAGAGTCATCAAGCTAAAAGAAACCAGGGCACCCATCCAGGGCCATTCTGTCTATTGCATCTGCAGACACAACGCCTGGGGCTACGACCTTCTCAAGGTTGTACTAAAATGGTTAAATCCTGGGGAAAAAAAAAAGTTGGCTCTAAATACAAAAACAAAATTGCATTATTAAAATTCTTAGATGTTTATTCCCATGTCTACAAAATGAAACATTATGTCAGCTTACCTCATTATTATGTTTTCATGTGGTTGAATACAATTTGTAGTATCCTAGAGAATGTATGATGATTTCTGAGAAGTTATAGTCAATGATAAATTAAATGAGTGACCTGTAGCCACATATTTTTGAAAGCAAATTAATATATTAATTTCTTTTCCAAAATCTTTACTCCAAAAGTATATGTTTAATGAGAATGTAGCTACATTTAAATATGTTTCAGATGGTGGTGGGTAGGACCTATGAAGTCTGAAAATGGCCCTGCATCCATCTTTCATAGGGGGATATTTCTGCTGCTTTACTGAAAAGAAGTCTGGAATCAGCTGACCAGAAATCCCTTTTACTTGGATAGTTAAGGAGACCTGCCTGACCCTATAATTTTCTTGAAGAGTTAATTTCCTTACATGATTGGTGGGTAACTACTGATGCTCGAATATCTCATTCCCCCCCCCCAAGTTCTACCTCCCACTATTCATCTTTCATTAGTCCATGATACATTTAACATTGCTTAGTTGCCAAATAGATTGAAGATTTCTCCACTCCAGAAAATACTATTAATTGGTTTATGGAATGCTGCTCCCACACATTTTGGCATTCTATAAAGTCACCTCAGTATTAACAGAGGCTACATTAGCATAACAATAACAGGCCGCATTAAACAGCCCAGGCAAAGAAATTGTCAATTTAGTTTCAGAGGCAGAGATTTCTCTGTAAAAAGTCTTTATAGGCAGACTTACTGTGGGACATTCAGGCAAAATGTTGGTCAGTGGCTCACTGGAAAGCAATTCATGGGTAATTAAGACTCTGTTATCTCTGAAAGCAGTGATCTAAATGGGGCCTTTGTTGCCTTGGGTTATTTAGTGCTTTCCACATATGTGGTCTGATCTTTTGCCCCTAAAACTCCTCAAGAAACAATTCTCTTACAGGTTCCCCAGTGCCCTGGATTCAGACCTGCCCACTCTTCAGCTCCAAGGGAATTGGGGCCCCAGGAGCTATGAGTTCCTATTTGAAGACCCAAGGAGAATTGAGCCAGGGGTATCCCAGGACTGACAAACATAGCTTGAAAGAGGTTTCTAAATGAGGGAGTATACAGTCAAAAATGCTAGAAGACAGGTGTAAGGAGATGGGAAAGGAGCCCAGTCATCAAAGTTAAGAACCGTAAAAGAAATATGTCTAATTATAATAAAGAAGAAGGAAGAGGAAACATTACGGTTCTCACAGTGAGGCTGAAATAGCAAGTAGGCTTATCTGCCACCTTCGAGGCACAATTACTGTGCCCAAATTAGTCATAGTCACTCCTGTTAAAAGTTGCCCACCTGTTCAGATACAGAGACCTAAGGAACTTTTACATTCCTTTGAGTGCTTACTTGCTGAATATCTGTCTCCCCAAATGGACTATAAGCTCCATGAGGGCAGGGACCAATTCTACTTTTGCTCATTATTTGTAGTGTGTTGAATATTCCTCCACCCCCTATCACTTCCACCCAAAATCTCAGAATGTGATCTTATTTTGGGAAATCGAGTCTTTGCAGATATATTTATGGTAAAGCTTATGAGGAGATCATACCGGATTAGGGAGGGTCCTCAATCTAAGGAGAGTATCTTTGTAAGAAAGAGAAAAGGACACACAGAGACAGAGAAAAGAAGGTGTGAAGATGAAGGCAGAGATTGGAGTAATGTATCTACAAAGCCAAGGAACACCAAGGATTGTCAGGAAACCACTAGAAGTTAGGAGAGAGTCATGGGACAGTCTCACTCACAGCCTCCCAAAGGAACTGACCCTGTTCACACCTTGATTTTGGATTTCTGGACTCCAAAACTAGGAAAGAATGAATTTCTGTTGTTTTAAGGTGCCCAATTTGTGATAATTTGTTATATCAGCCCTAGAAAACAAATATACCATTATATCCCTATTACATAGCAAAGTCCAGGGTCCATAGCAAGAGTTCAACAATTATCTGTGGGAGGAAGAAAGGTAGGTTAATTCTTCCCCTTCCTCTACATCTTTTTCTAATTCAATGTTTCTCTAAGTGTAATTCTTGGACTTACTCTTTCAGAATCCTCTTAGTGCTTATTTAAAAATGTAGATTCCCAGGACCATCCCAAACCAGTTGAATCAAAATCTCAGGGGCTGAACATATGATTCTATAATACACTCCCATGGCAGGTCTTAGATTCATGAAAAGTTTTGAACTGCTGATTTTTATTTTATTATAATTCTTCAGGCTCTTTGAATTTTATCAAAGACATCTCTCCAGCCCTTATAGACAAAACACCTGATGGGAAGAAGCTTGCCTCCTTGCAGGAGGTGTGAAGCTGACCTCCTCATTAACGCTGCTGGGAATTTCTGAGGCATAATTCTCCAGCTGTCAGTTCCTTTCTTCCTTGAAGGTACACCTGACTGCTCGACACGACCCGAAATCCTGTCTAGAGGTGAGGTTTTCGCTTGATAGCAGTTTTTCAAGAAAAGAATCAAAGTCAGAATAAGACAGATGTAGAATCCCTCCATTCTTAGGACTATTTTTCCCGAACAGTAATGTCCCTGTAGCATCACATGCAAACTTTTGCAGATTTCTAACTTCCAAATTCAGCCACATTTCACCTCTTAAAAAACTTGCCTCTCCAAAGATAGGTGACAGGTTATTACAAACAGGCTGTTTTGTGTCGCATATTCATCTCCCATTTAATGACTACCTCATCCAATTTGCTGAGTCCTCAAATCAAAACACATACTAGGCTACAAGCTCAAATTGGCAACTACAAATCAAGCACTCAGCTTTCTGCTGTGAGCCTCCCCCCAGGAACTCTCAGAGACCTGCAGCTGTCATTCACGTGGGTGTGAACAGCTCTCAGGGCCCTGAGGCAGGGCCAGCTACCCTTCCAGGCACCTTTCTCCATGATTTTTAACCCTGTTGCTCAGGAAGCCTCCTTCCTAAACACCTGAAAGAACAACCCCAAAGTCAAAACAAGAACTGGGAGGTTAGTTCAGCTCCATGACTTTGCACTAAGTCTGGGAAGATTTGTGGGATTGTCGGGAGGGATTTGTCGCAAAACCCAAGTGAATCATGGAGTGGAGGTGGATATTAAGTCAAAGAGGCAGAGGAAGTGAAAGGTAAGTGTCGTGGAACATGTAGTAGCACTTTGAGCTAGCTGGGCTGTCCTGACTTCAAATAATCACCTGTGTGCAACATTAAACTCGGGCTTTGAATAATAAACTACAGCATAAACCCTTTTATACCAGTTTGAAGTGGGTTTGAAGTAACATTTCCACCACTAGAAAAATAAAGTTTATCCAACTCCTACTAAATTTTTTTTTTCCTGCAAATCAAACACCATCCATCCTTGTCACAGTGCCTGGAAATCTCAAGGTTACTTTCAGCTTGCCCTTATGCTCCCCCAAATCCCATATCATGTCTATCACAAATTACTATCATATTTTTTTCTATGAAACATTGTCCCCATATGTCCCTTTCCTAAGACTGCCCCAAATTCTCTGGGTCGGCCACATGGCTTTGCTAACGTTTTGACCCTTTGTAACATTTGTTGCCTGTACCATTCCTTCGAAAATTTAATCATCCCCTGCTTGTTACTCATCCAGGCTCAAGAATTTGGAGATGCCTCACTCATTGCTTTATTCTTCCTCTTTTTCACTCCCATTACCAAGACTCTTCCTTCCTCCTCAGCATCCTCATTGCCACCCTCATTGGAGCCTTCACACCTAAGTTTCTGCTACATCTACCTTCACATTGCCTTTGTAGAAAGGAAATGAGTTTTCTTTTTATGCCGTGAGTTTTCTTTTTATTCCTTTCTTTTTGAAAAGATATGTTTAATAGTTTTACCTACTAAAAGTAAAAATAGCTACTATTTAATGAAGTACCTAATATGGCCAGACACTTTGATAACAATTCAGCAGATCTGATGTAGAGACTTAGGAATTTGCATTTTTAACAAGCACCCCAGTGTGAATCACTCATTTAGAAAAACTGCTATATACTGTAACTGTGATATACGTGATTTTATCTATTTGCTGGGGTCAAGGAATTGTTGGGGGTTTTTTGCCATTATTTATATTGTTCTGGCTTAGTTTGTTCTAATTTAAAAATATTTTATTCTTTGGTTTTTTAAAACATTTCGGCTTTATAACCCAGCATTGTTTGTTCAGTATACCTTCTTCTCTATCCACCATTATTAAAAATTGGGAGTTGGCTCTAATGGTCATTCTGCAGATAAATGAGGGGGTACATTATGGCCTAAAGTATACAACGGAAAGATTTATAATCATACTACTTTAGGCCTGGAAAAGCTTTTAGAGATCTCATGGTCTTAGAATTTTAAAGTTAGAAGGGATATTATTCATGAAATCTTCTAATCTTAGAAAAATTGGTCAAAAGTAATGCATGATACGAATGTGATGGACAGCCAGGTGAAGAGCAATATAGCTACTAAGCTGTCAACAGGTAGTAAGAAAACAAGGAAGGGAAGTATACCTGGCAAGGATTGAAGTTAAGTGACCTACTTTGGCCAGTGAAATGGGAACTGAAGGAACTTATGTCACTTTTGGTTAGAAGCTTTAATTACTGTGTGATTCTACATGTTCTCTTTTCCTGGGTCAACAATCATGGAAACGTGACACAATAGAGCCTCCACAACCTGAGCCCTTGAGTGACTCGGATGAATACGCTTCTCCTAGTGGTGCAGGTTTAAATCACTGGAATTAGGATGTTGTAACCATAGGAAAATTCTGTTCTATCCTGATCAATATATTATTCTTCTCTGATTTTTTTTAAAGCTGGTCCAGTTCACTGATAGTAACGAGGATGATGATAATGATGATGATGATGATAACAACTAATATTTATCGAGAATTTACCACGGTCCCAGCACTGTGCTAAGCGTTTTACAGGTTTTATGCCTATAACCTTTGTAACAACCTTATGAGAAAAATACTATTACGAGCCTCATTTTATAGATAAGAAAATGGAGGTATAGAATGTTTAAATTAGAAGTCCAAGATCACATTAGAATTAAGTTTGAGAGCACGCTCAAATTCAGACATTCTGATTCCAGAGCTTGCCCTCTTAGCTATTAAATTACTTCTGCTAGTTCATAAGCCAACAATGCTAATTTCCCAAAGTGTATCCTACATATATATATTAGTTTTATGCAATATTAACTGGCATTACTTAAGAAATATATCTAAATCTTACTTAAATGTTTATAAAACACTGAAACAAAATAAAGCAGATTTTTAAAATCTCAGAACTTTTAGATGTTTTTAGGATCTGCTAGATCCTTTAAAGTCTCTCCTTAAACTTGTTTTAATTCTCATTTTTTTGGCCCCAGGTTTCCTGATCCACATCTACACACCTGTTTATAGCCCTATAAGGAGCAGTAAACCTCTTCATTCCCTTGCTGTTGACTTGAACCTCAATATTTCTATATGATTTTCCATTTTGCTGGAACATTGGACATGGGAATCGCCTGTTGAGTGTGAGAATTCTCAAGGAGAATCTTCTGCTTCACAATTTCCAGGCCCCTTTGTTTATTACTTGCCCCACTCATGGATATGTAGTCAGATATATAATGCAATAAGAAACTTTCCTGATCTTCTTTTTAATTATTTTTCTTTCTATAGTCCCAGAAGCTTCTCTCATTGCTGTTCTTTCCATTGAGATCATTCAAAGTTTCCAGTGTTTTATTGTTTCCTTCTCCAAATTCCATTTGAAACTCTCAAACATGCCAGCTAATCTTTAATCAAATATGGTTTCCCTATTTTTGTGAGCTAGAAGTGATAAAAAAAAAAATCTGATGGTGGCTGTTGCAATTTTATGAGTGGATTTTATATACTTTGGGATCATTCAGTAATTTTCCAGTAAGAAAAACTAAATGTTTCTTTAATCTTTAGAAAGTCAATATTTTTTAGAAAGACCAATGTTGCCTATAGTGCTACATCAGGGGGCTATGGGATAGCCCAGGAGGAAGATATAATTTTTAAATGTTTTGGATGTAGAACTCAGAGAAATAGAAAGACTCTGACTGAAAAAAAAAAAAAAAAAAAAAACCTTATCAAGGTCTGGGATCTGTAGGACAATTCAGCTTTTTATATCACTTTGAGAATCTGGTGAATGGTATCATAAAAATGCCATCATCTTTCTCCATAAAGCTACTCTTATCTCCAACCATGATGAATGCTTGCTCCTCTCAAATCCTCAAGGTTCACCCATCTGTTGTTTAGGTGAGGAATGTCTGATGAAGGAGGTAGGGATGATGTAAATTGTTTTATAAATGAATGGGAACAACATGAATACACTGTTCTCCTGAAATGGTGAAATGAGGCCAGACTATACCACCCTATACTGAAGGAGACTGAAAATCTTATGCTCCTTCCAATCTGTGTCTGGCAAGAAACATGTTTTCAGCCATATTGAGTAATATGGAATGGCCAAATCAACATTTGAGGACTCTCTTATTCTTTTTTTTTTTAATGAGCTACCCATTTTTTTTTTTTTGAGCTACCCATTTTAATGAAGGGAAGAAGTGATTTAACAAATACAGAGCAAACAGAATATTAAGTTTTGTCCTCCATTAATATTAGTAACAGATAAAGTGGGCTCCAACACCTTCAAGGTAGATTGAGAGCATCATCTCTGTGTCATGGGCAGGGGGATGTTCAGCCAGGATGTATTTCTCTGTCACTGAGAAAAATTTCCATAATATATAATGATACTTACTGAAACAGATATGGGGCATTTGGGTAATTAGGAATCCGTTAGCATATTTTTCCGGAAGCCTTGACTACAAAATGAAGACAGTAGATTTGGACACTTTCAGCCATGAAGAAGTTGTTTGGATATTCACCTTTATGCTGAATGAAATAAGCTTATTTCATCTCTGCAGCTTCTCATATACCATTGTCCAACCTCTGTTTTGTGTTTGGAAAGACTTTTAGAAATTAAAAATCAAGTTAAAAAGTGGGTGACAACTTAAATGATATATGGAATATTTTGCTGACTTACAAGAGCATGCAGAATTAAATATGACCCAGTTCAAATGTTAATTTTATTTTAATGTGTATGTTGGGGTGGAGTCTTCAAGGCGCCAGAAAACAAGAATTCACCCATCCTGTTTGGAACTGCAGCACACACACACCATCAGTTACCAGTTCTGTTCATTCCACAGAATCATCTTCAGAAAACATACTGTTTTCTATGTACCTGGTATATATCTCAATTAGTTTGAAGAATTTCCCAGATACCTCTTAATATGTAGTGCTTCAGTTCCAATCTTGCCAGGTCCTGTACCAGTGACATAGCACATAGGAGTTTTATTTTTCTTTCTTGCTCTGGGTTGTTCAGAACCCAATGAAAGAACAATGGAATGGGATCGAAGAGATCAGGGTTCTTGTCCCAGATTTACCATAAAATAATTGTGTCCTCCTGGGAAAATTATAGTTATTCTAGGCCCCTTTCCTTTTCTTTACTTTGACAGAGCTGCACTAGATGACCCCAAGTAACACTGCACTCTTTGCAGTAGTAGCTTAGACATAATAGGTTTTCTGAAACAAATGAAGACAATGACACATGAAGCTGTGCAACATCTCTGTAACTATGTTTTCTGAGAGATGCCTCCATTTTACAGATGATAAGATGGCTGAGCACAGAAGTAGATGTTTGGAACCAGAGGTTCTGAAGTAAATGGAACTAAACCATAAGTTTCCTTCTTTCCTGAAGCTCACTTAGCCAAAACATAGGCTGCTGAATATTAAGCTGTAAAGCATATTATCAGTACATTTTAAAAGAAGCTATTCTTCTAGGAATTCCAATTAATAGCAGGAGGTTTTGAAATTCTTAAAAGGTCATCTAATTCTGTGAGATTTACAGCTCTATTTTCCTGTCAAGCAAGTTGTATTAGTGCCAGGTAATCATCTGAGCTTCGGGATGCTTCTCTGAACCTCTTCAATTTTTCTTCTTGCTATCTGAAATTCATGCCAGATAAGGCTTTTTCTAGAGCGTATGTACACACTTGTGTATTTTTATATAGGAAAGTGATGCAGTGAGTCAGGATGGGGGTTAAGCCCTCATTCTCACAGTGGTATTGAGTTCCTGGTGAAAACTTTTTTTTTTTTTTTTTTTTTACTAGTTGTGTTACTATTTGCGGTTTCGACTTCTCTCCCTCACTTCCACCAAGGCTTTGTAATGTTCTTTTTTTTTTTTTTACAGTTACTTAAGTAGTTTTCTTTCTTTCTTTCTTTCTGTCTTGAATTTTAGCTTTTTATACAGCAGGTTCTTATTAGTCATCCATTTTATAGACATCAATGTATACATGTCAATCCCAATTGCCCAATTGATCACACCACCCCCCCCCCCCACGGCTTTACCCCCTTGGTGTCCATACGTTTGTTCTCTACATCTGTGTCTCAACTTGTGCCTTGCAAACCGGTTCATCTGTACCATTTTTCTAGGTCCCACATACATGCGTTAATATACGATATTTGTTTTTCTCTTTCTGACTTACTTCACTCTGTATGACACTCTCTAGATCCATCCACGTCTCAACAAATGACCCAATTTTGTTCCTTTTTATGGCTGAGTATATTCCATTGTATGTATGCACCACATCTTCTTTATCCATTCGTCTGTCGATGGGCATTTAGGTTGCTTCCATGACCTGGCTATTGTAAACAGTGCTTCAATGAACATTGGGGTGCAGGTGTCTTTTTGAATTATGGTTTTCTCTGGGTATATGCTGACTAGTGAGATTGCTGGATCATATGGTAATTCTATTTTTAGTTTTTTAAGGAACCTCCATACTGTTCTTCATAGTGGCTGTATCACTTTACATTCCCACCAACAGTGCAAGAGGGTTCCCTTTTCTCCACATCCTCTCCAGCATTTGTTGTTTGTAGATTTTCTGATGATGCCCATTCTAAATGGTGTGAGGTGATACCTCATTGTAGTTTTTTTTTTATTATTAATTTTATTTTTTTATTTTATTTATTTATTTTTGGCTGTGTTGGGTCTTCATTTCTGTGCGAGGGCTTTCTCTAGTTGTGGCAAGTGGGGCCACTCTCATCGCGGTGCGTGGGCCTCTCACTATCGCGGCCTCTCTTGTTGCGGAGCAGAGGCTCCAGACACACAGGCTCAGTAGTCGTGGCTCACGGGCCTAGTTGCTCCGTGGCATGTGGGATCTTCCCAGACCAGGGCTCGAACCCGTGTCCCCTGCATTAGCAGGCAGATTCTCAACCACTGCACCACCAGGAAAGCCCCTCATTGTAGTTTTGATTTTCATTTCTCTAATAATTAGTGATGTTAAGCAGCTTTTCATGTGCTTCTTAGCCAGCTGTATGTCTTCTTTGGATAAATGTCTATTTAGGTCTTCTGCCCATTTTTGGATTGGGTTGTTTGTTTTCTTAATATTGAGCTGCATGAGCTGTTTATATATTTTGGAGATTAATCCTTTGTCTGTTGATTCGTTTGCAAATATTTTCTCCCATTCTTAGGGTTGTCTTTTCGTCTTATTTATGGTTTCCTTTGCTGTGCAAAAGCTTTTAAGTTTCATTAGGTCCCATTTGTTTATTTATTTATTTTATTTCCATTACTCTAGGAGGTGGGTGAAAACAGATCTTGCTGTGATTTATGTCAAAGAGTGTTCTTCCTATGTTTTCCTCTAAGACTTTTATAGTGTCCGGTCTTACATTTAGGTCTTTAATCCATTTTGAGTGGTTTTTTGTGTATGGTGTTAGGGAGTGTTCTAATTTTATTCTTTTACATGTAGCTCTCCAGTTTTCCCAGCACCACTTATTGAAGAGACTGCCTTTCTCCATTGTATATCCTGCCTCCTTTGTCATAGATTAGTTGACCATAGGTGCCTGGGTTTATCTCTGGGCTTTCTATCTTGTTCCACTGATCTATGTTTCTGTTTTTGTGCCAGTACCACATTGTCTTGATTACTGTAGCTTTGTAGTATAGTCTGAAGTCAGGGAGCCTGATTCCTCCAGCTCCGTATTTTCCCCTCAAGACTGCTTTGGCTATTCGGGGTCTTTTGTGTCTCCATACAAATTTTAAGATTTTTTGTTCTAGTTCCGTGAAAAATGCCATTCATAATTTTTTTTGCAGTACACGGGCCTCTCACTGTTGTGGCCTCTCCCGTTGCAGAGCACAGGCTCCGGACACGCAGGCTCAGCAGCCATGGCTCATGACCCAGCTGCTCCACAGCATGTGGGATCTTCCCGGACCGGGGCACAAACCCGTGTCCCCTGCAGTGGCAGGCAGACTCTCAACCACTGCGCCACCAGGGAAGCCCACCATTCATAATTTGATAGGGATTGCATTGAATCTGTAGATTGCTTTGTGTAGTACAGTCATTTTCACAATATTGATTCTTCCAATCCAAAAACATGGTATATCTCTCCATCTGTTGGTATCATCTTTAATTTCTTTCACCAGTGTCTTATAGTTTTCTGCATACAGGGTTTTTGTCTCCTTAGGTAGGTTTATTCCTAGGTATTGTATTCTTTTTGTTGCAATAGTAAATGGGAGTGTTTCCATAATTTCTCTTTCAGATTTTTCATCATTAGTGTATAGGAATGCAACAGATTTCTGTGCATTAATTTTGTATCCTGAAACTTTACCAAATTCATTGATTAGCTCTAGTAGTTTTCTGATGGCATGTTTAGGATCCTCTACATATAGTATCATGTCATCTGCAAACAGTGACAGTTTTACTTCTTCGTTTCCAGTTTGTATTGCTTTTATTCCTTTTTCTTTGATTGCCATAGCTAGGACTACCAAAACTATGTTGAATAATAGTGGTGAAAGTGGACATCCTTGTCGTGTTCCTGATCTTAGAGGAAATGCTTTCAGTTTTTCACCATTCAGAAGGATGTTTGCTGTGGGTTTGTTGTATATGGACTTTATTATGTTGAGGTAGGTTCCCTCTCTGCCCACTTTCTGAAGAGTTTTTTTATCATAAATGGGTGTTGAATTCTGTCAAAAGCTTTTTCTGCATCTATTGAGATGATCATATGGTTTTTATTCTTCAATTTGTCAATATGGTGTATCACATTGATTGATTTGCGTATATTGAAGAATCCTTGCATCCCTGGGATAAATCCCACTTGATCATGGTGTATGGTCCTTTTCATGTGTTGTTGGACTCTGCTAGTATTTTGTTGAGGATTTTTGAATCTATATTCATCAGTGATATTGATCTGTAATTTTCTTTTTTTTTTTGTAGTATCTTTGTCTTATTTTGGTATCAGGGAGATGCTGGCCTCATAGAATGTGTTTGGGAGTGTTCCTTCCTCTGCAATTTTTTGGAAGAGTTTGAGAAGGATGGGTGTGAGCTCTTCTCTAAATGTTTGATAGAATTCACATGTGAAGCCGTCTGGTCCTGGACTTTGTTTGTTGGAAGATTTTTAATCACAGTTTCAATTTCATTACTTGTGATTGGTCTGTTCATATTTTCTGTTTCTTCCTGGTTCAATCTTGGAAGCTTATATCTTTCTAAGAATTTGTCCATTTCTTCCAGGTTGTCCATTTTATTGGCATAGAGTTGCTTGTTGTAGTCTCTTAGGATGCTTTGTATTTCTGCAGTGTCTGTTGTAACTTCTCCTTTTTCATTTCTGATTTTATTGATTTGAGTCCTCTCCCTCTTTTTCTTGATGAGTCTGGCTAATGATTTATCAATTTTGTTTATGTTCTCAAAGAATCAGCTTTTAGTTTTATTGATCTTTGCTATTGTTTTCTTTATTTCTATTTCATTTATTTCTGCTCTGATCTTTATGATTTCTTTCTTTCTGCTAACTTTGGCTTTTATTTGTTCTTCTTTCTCTAGTTCCTTTAGGTGTAAGGTTAGATTGTTTATTTGAGATTTTTCTTGTTTCTTGAGGTAGGCTTGTATAGCTATAAACTTCCTTCTTAGAACTGCTTTTGCTGCATCCCATAGGTTTTGGAGCGTCGTGTTTTCATTGTCATTTGTTATCTAGGTATTTTTTGATTTCTTCAGTGATCTCTTGGTTGTGTAGTAACGTATTGTTTAGCCTCCATGTGTTTGTGTTTTTTACATTTTTTCCCCTGTAATTCATTTCTAATCTCATAGCGTTGTGGTCAGAAAATATGCTTGATATGATTTCAATTTTCTTAAATTTACTGAGGCTTGATTTGTGACCGAAGATGTGATCTATCCTGGAGAATGTTCCGTGCACATTTGAGAAGAAGTGTAATCTGCTGTTTTTGGATGGAATGTCCTATAAATATCAATTAAATCTATCTGGTCTATCATGTCATTTAAAGCTTCTGTTTCCTTATTTATTTTCATTTTGGATGATCTGTCCATTGGTGTAAGTGAGGTGTTAAAGTCCTCCACTATTATTGTGTTACTGTCAATTTCTTCTTTTATAGCTGGTAGCAGTTGCCTTATGTATTGAGGTGCTCCTATGTTGGGTGCATATATATTTATAATTGTTATATCTTCTTCTTGGATTGATTCCGTGATCATTATGTATTGTCCTTCCTTGTCTCTTATAACATTCTTTATTTTGAAGTCTATTTTATCTGATATGAATATTGCTACTCTAGCCTTCTTTTTATTTCCAGTTGCATGGAATATCTTTTTCCATCCCCTCACTTTCAGTCTGTATGTGTCCCTAGGTCTGAAGTGGGTCTCTTGTAGACAGCATATATATATGGGTCTTGTTTTTTATCCATTCAGCAAGGCTGTGTCTTTTGGTTGGAGCATTTAATCCATTCACGTTTAAAGTAATTATCGATACGTATGTTCCTATGACCATTTTCTTAATTGTTTTGGGGTTTTTTTTGTAGGTTCTTTTCTTCTCTTGTGTTTCTCACTTAGAGAAGTTCCTTTAGCATTTGTTGTAGAGCTGGTTTGGTGGTGCTGAATTCTCTTAGCTTTTGTTTGTCTGTAAAGCTTTTGATTTCTCCATCAAAACTGAATGAGATCCTTGCCAGGTAGAGTAATCTTGGTTGTAGGTTCTTCCCTTTCATCACTTTAAGTATATCATGCCACTCCCTTCTGGCTTGTAGAGCTTCTGCTGAGAAATCAGCTGTTAACCATATGGGAGTTCCCTTGTACGTTATTTGTCATTTTTCCCTTGCTGTTTTCAATACTTTTTATTTGACTTTAGTTTTTGCCAATTTGATTACTATGTGTCTCCGTGTGTTTCTCCTTGGATTTATCCTGTATGGGACTCGCTGCACTTCCTGGACTTGGGTGGCTATTTCCTTTCCCATGTTGGGGAAGTTTACGACTATAATCTCTTCAAATATTTTCTAGGGTCCTTTCTCTCTCTCTTCTCCTTCTGGGACCCCTATAATGTGAATGTTGTTGCATTTAATGTTGCCCCAGACATCTCTTAGGCTGTCTTCATTTCTTTTTTCTTTATTCTGTTCCACAGCAGTGAATTCCACCATTCTGCCTTCCAGGTCACTTATCCGTTCTTCTGCCTCAGTTATTCTGCTATTGATTCCTACTAGTGTAGTTTTCATTTCAGTTATTGTATTGTTCATCTCTGTTTGTTTGTTCTTTAATTCTTCTAGGTCTTTGTTAAACATTTCTTCTCGATCTTTGCCTCCATTCTTTTTCCGAGGTCCTGGATTATCTTCACTATCATTATTCTGAATTCTTTTTCTGGAAAGTTGCCTATCTCCACTTCATTTAGTTGTCTTTCTGGAGTTTTATCTTGTTCCTTCATCTGGTACATAGCCCTCTGCCTTTTCATCTTGTCTACCTTTCTGTGAATATGGTTTTTGTTCCACAGGCTGCAGGATTGTAGTTCTTCTTGCTTCTGCTGTCTGCCCTCTGGTGTATGAGGCTATCTAAGAGGCTTTTGCAATTTTCCTGATAGGAGGGTCTGGTGTTGGGTAGAGCTGCCTGTTGATCTTACTCCTTGAATTCTCTGTCCAGGGAAAATGTCCTTCAAAAATACAGGAAAAATAAAGACTTTCTCACACAAATACCTTGAGGGGATACATCACCAGCAGACTTCCCCTGGCCACACAGAAATCTACGGGTCAGTGAGGACAGGTGAATCTTGAGCCTGGTTTCAACTCTAACTTGAACTCCAGAGATAACTTGCCACGTGAATCCAGCCTCCTGCGGAGAAAACTTTACACCCACGGCAGTGAGCCATCCCACGACTCCTTCCTTGGCACTGCCTGGTGCTTCCAGTTCCGTTTCCGGTCTCGGGCTGTAGCCAAGGGCATCAGTTTCCAGTGAGTAGCTGCAGCGCAGCTGTCTTATTCTTAAGGTAATGTTTTTAAAAAGTAATTTGGTAAAACCAAGCAAGCAGTAATGCATTTTTACCATTCTGAACAAAATGCTCAACTAAATTGTAATATTAAAAACCCTTGTTTTCTTCCCTCCCATTGAAATCTTGCTCCTTATAAAAAACATCAAAAGAGACTATATCTGGGTTAAATGTAAACATCACAATGCTTTTCTAGTGTTGCAATTGAAATAGCCACTTCTGCCATTGAAAATCACTGATTATTCAGAGCTAGTTATAGAGAGGAAAATATCTATGTGATTGCATGGCTTCGATTACCATCATTATAATGCTGTGCACAAAGGCTGATTACCTTCCATTTTGCACTTCTTGTTAAAAACTGGGTTAATAAGAGACTTCACAAAAGGTTCTCCTCCTCCTCACACGAAATTTCTCACAGAAATGCAATAATTAAAATTGTTTTATTGTTAAAGAAAGAATTAGCTTATTGGACAATTTTTGTGGCAGCTGACAATATCTCATCATTAATGTATTTATTGATTAAAATACTTGCTTTACGTGAAGCAAATTTTGGTTTCTTATATATGTCTAATGTTGACATTAGACGTGGGTGCAACCATTTAGAGTTATGTTCAACTTAAGATGGATAGATTTAAGGCTATAATTTTCTACCTATGTATACTATCAGTGGTAATAAATTAGAATTATTTCAAGTGTAGCTTTGTAGGGAACATAAGTTATATAGGGTAGCTTTTTTGCGAATTAGTGACTTCTTTATTTTAAAAAGTCTGTATGATTATTTCCTTTTTCGTAAGTATTCAATAGGCAGAAGAATGTTGGGAGGAGCAAGAAACATAGTTGATGTACGTAATATGTTTCTTGATGGACAGTGGGGGGTGGGATGGGCAGTGAGCTGTCAAATCAAATGTAGGCTTTTCACTTCTAGTCATGAATTAATTAAGTCCCTTTCTTTAGCCAGGCCACAATCTCCCTATAGGTAAAATGAGTGATTAAGACTGGTTACTAAGAAAACTCCCCGGCTCTTATGACACTCTTCAAAGTAGCAAGACTCCCAGAATGGAAAAAGTACAGAAATGGGGAAGAGAAAAAAGGAAATTTTCTTGCTTACTTACTCTCTCATAATAGATAAGCAATATTATTACAGGCTATTGACTTTGAAGGATATGCATAGACTACTTACTAGTAGGAAGTGATGTGAGGTAATTGGGAGTTAGTAAAAGGAGCAAGAAGCCTGTTTGTATTTCTTTTGAAAATACTCCTTATCGTGATTTGACTTGTGATACTAGTGTTATAAGTGGAAGCAAATTAAATCTTTGGGCAGCTAAGAAAGTTAGAAGTGGATCAATATGATCTGTTGTCTTTGTTCAAATTGCTGTCAGAAAATACCATAGACTGGGTGGTTTAAGCAACAAATATTTACTTCTCACAGTTTTGGAGGCTAGGAAGTCCAAGATCAAGGTGCCAGCAGATTTGGCATCTGGTGACAGCCATCTGTCTGGTTTGTAGATGGCGGCCTTCTTGCTGTGTCCCTACATGGCAGAGAAAGAGCAAGAGCTCTGGTCTCTTCCTCTACTTATAAGGGCATAATCTTGTAATGGGGGCGCCACCCTCATGACCTCATCTAAACCCAATTACTCACCACTTCCACACACAATCACGTTGGGGGTTAGGGCTTCAACATACAAATTGGGGCACAAGCACTCAGTCAGTGGCATCTGTTTACTCAGCTTTTCTGTTATGCATAGAATGCTTACCTATAGGTACTTGCAAAGCACTGCTATTCACTTGGTGGCAGCTCCTTGCAGGTGTAGCAATGGTCTTATTAGAGCTCTCTTACATGCATTTCAGTGGCATATTCGACATCAACCGTTCAGTCCTGCACTACTGAATAACGGTCCTACTGAAAGTGCGCCTGTTGGGGCTGGGGGCAGAAAAGTCGTTACTCCCGCAAAAGCCTAATAGTTCTAGATGCATACTCAAGTGATACAGACTGCAATCTATATTCCTATTTTATTTTTCTAGGGGTAAAGAGACCTAGAACTCATGGTATTCTACACCATGCTAGGAAGAAGTACGGGGGTGAGGGGTGATGTGTTCTTGTAAGGATAATGAATGAAGAAAATATTTTACCTGTAAAGGTATGTAGAGGTTTTTCAGAATTAAATATCCATTTAATGTGTCAACAGACAAAAATATGTTTGCCTATTCACTCAATCAATGTATTTGTAGGACTAGCCTAAGGAAATAATCTGAAACACCAAATAAAGTTGACATTTAGGTGTACATGGTAGCATTATTTATAACAAAACACTAGAAACAGCATAAATATATAACTATAGGTAAATGGATGTGTTAGGAACTGCACATATTTGATGTCGCATTACGCATAATTATAATACTACAAATCACAATATGAAAAAACAGGGAAATGATTCCAAAATAACATTAGGCGAAAACAACAGAATTGCAAAGTTGTACAAATAGCATCGTTATGATTATGTAATGCAAATGCTGGCATAGAAAAGCAAAGGAAGGGCATACACCTTAATGACGGCACAGGTTATGTTTGGGAGGTGGGATGACAGAGGATTGGGTAATGAGACTACTGTGTTCTTCTTTCTAATTTTCTGCATTTCCCACATTTTCTGTAACAAGCATTCATTTCAATTAAGTTGAAAAACAGAAGCATTCCATTTAGACTTTTATTCTCATCTCTCCAGTTCTCAGGTAGCAAAAGGAGCCAATTTTAAGCTCAAGCCCCTCTGCACAGGCTCCCTCCCAGAGTCAGAATCCTCGCTAACATCCTCCGTAAGCAGCTTAGCCAGAAAGCTGGCTCTGCTTTCTTCCCACCCCCAGCCTTTCTGCTCAGCAGGGCCTGCCTCCCCTCATCTCGGAGCTGGAGCTGGAATCACGTTAGAACCCCTTTTCCCTGAGCCTGTGCCCTCCTCCCCAGAACCCCAGCAGTGCCTTTCTTCTCTTCTTTCTTGATTTCCCTTCTGAATCTTCCCTGCGTTCTCATTCCAAGGCCAGATGGCTGATTTTGTGAAGCATTCACATTTCTCCTCTGCTGACTTACAACTGTTTAAAACCCATCACCCACCCCTCCCTGGTAACCAGGTTTCCCCAGGCTGCCTGGTGGGATCTGGCAAGTGTGGAGAGGCTGGGGAGGGAGAAACTGTTCAAAGGGAAACTGGCCAATGCGCTAGTCGACTTTACTTCATTCATTTGGAGAGCACAGAGAGTGCTTAATGAGGACCATTAAAGGGAAAGCTGGGTTGTTTAAAGAGCCATCAGTTGTGTTGAGGCTGGTTTAAAGAGCCATCAGTTGTGTTGAGGCTGGTTCAGCAGTTCAGAATTTGATAAGTAGTTCGGGTTTTGCCTCAAAAAATAGACATTCCTTATGTCAAAATAACCTACAGATGAAAGATTTCATTGACATTTATTTCAGATGGGCTTAGGGAGGGTTGTAGCTGCTAATTTGCTTTGACTACTGGCGAACGTGGAAAATGTGAAAAGAAACGTCAAGATTTTCAAAACAGAGGAGAACAAAAAGTATGCATCATGCCTTTGGTTTGGCTTCAGAATATCCAAAAATAAATTGAACCTGCTCTGGACAAGTCCTCTTCAACGAATGGTGAATGACAAATACAGATAAATAGAGAGACTATGTCCTCAAGAAGATTATAACAGGAGAAAAATGTGTATGGCAAGTAACATAAAATTATTCTATTAAAAACATAAGATACTGTGTATCAATTACTTTCCACAAAGCTTGGCATTGAGTAGTGGCTCAACAAATTCCCTTTCCCCTACCCACTGTGTATCCCAAACTGAGCATCACTTAGGATGCTTTTAGCTTCAATTAAGTAGTTCTAACAATAACAGCAATTCACTATTTCTTATAACAAGTCTGAAGGGAAAGCAGTTCCCCAGATGATATATCAGTCAGGGTCTAGACAGGAAAATATAAATCAGTGTAGATTTTTCAAGCAGAGGAACTTCAATATAAGGAATTGCTCACCAAGGTATTGAAAGGGCTAGAGAAGCCAAAGGGTGACCTCCTGAGTGTTTGTGCAGGTAAGGCTGCCGGACCCAATATTACTGCTGCTGGGCCAGGAGCCTGTGGTGCCTTGAATACTGCTGGATAGCCCAGCCACCTGCATTCGCCTGCTGTTGCTGGTATAGGAAACAACAGTTGCCTGCAAGTCTCTCACTGCTCTTAATGCTAAAGCCAGAAACATAAAGAATTACTTCAGTCTTCCTTCTTCCCTCCATCCAGTCTTGTGCAAGTGCCTTGCCATTGACAGAAGCTACCAGCAACCAGCTGGCAAGGGAGTCTGGGAAATGCTGTTTCTAGGGTTCTCATACAACCCCCCCAGCCCCACCAGCTATAAAGAGAAGACCACAGAAAGACTGGAATGGGGCTAAGTGACAACAGAAAGCATCTGGTAGAGCTGGAAAATTCAACAGTTCAATAACATTATGAAGGACAAATATCCTTTTGTCTTCCCTCGAGGCCATCCTCAGGGATGGATGGCTTTTCCCTTAGGCCGGATTCCATGAACACTTCAAGATAGCTGAATGTTGAAGACAACATTCAAAGGCAAAAAAGGGAAATGTCCCTTTTTTGTGTTCTTTTTAAGGAGTGAGATAAACTCCATCTTACTTGCTCTCCCATGTCATTGGCTAGAAAATGTAACACAAACTTTCTTAAACAAATTACTAGCAAGGTTTAAAAAGTAAATCCCACAATTACCTAATAAATAATAATTATATAGTATTATACTATCTTCTGGTAAAAAGATTAATTTATTAAATATAAACTTTTAAAACACACTACATTTTTGTAATCTTGTTTGCATTTCTTCATTTTAAAAAAATATTTATTCATTTATTTGGCTGCGCCGGGTCTTAGCTGTGCCATGCAGGATATTTTAGTTGTGGCATGCAGGCTCTTAGTTGTGGCATGCGGGATCTAGTTCCCCGACCAGGGATCAAGCCCGTGCCCCCTGCATTGGGAGTGCAGAGTCTTAACCACTGGACCACTAGGGAAGTCCCTGCATTTCTTCATTTTTAAAAATTATTATACATTAGTATTATGTCACCATATACTCAAAAAGTAGAAGTAACCTGGCCTCTCTCAGCCTCTGAGAGGCTCTATGGGGAGGCTGGACCAGCCTAGGGAGACTTTCTGGAGAAACAGGACAGTTGGGACTGTCCCAAGCTACTTTGGCCAATGATATGATTTAACTAATAGAAACAGAATAATCTTACCAGTAGAGAACCAACCGACCAAAAGAGTCTCTGGAAATTACAAAATACCTTTAATGATGTTGTTGCTCACCCTGAGTTCTGGCATAATTTTGGCAAAATGAATAAGGAATCAAAGAGTGAGCTCTTTCATGCCAATAATGAACGCAATGGAAATTGGCTTCTTTCCATTCCAGCTGTAGCAGCAGGCGTAGGTTTTGCTGCCAACACAAAGCTCCATCACAGTTCAGAGTTGATACTGGTCAAATCAAAGGGCACGGGGGCAGCATTTAGTGCAGACACTACATGTCAAATTGCCAATCTCATGTCCAAAGCTCTGCTCCCTGTGTCACAAACACCTCCTATGAGATTGTTTATCTCCTTCCGGCCCTTCGATTAATGAGCTATCCATAAACACTCGGTAATATTAACAACTATCATCTGTACATTTGTAAAGTGCTTTTCCTCTTACATGATTTTATTTAAGCCCTACAGCCACTCAGTCAGCTGGGTTTTTTTACCTGAACAAAAATCAAATTCAGAGTTGCAACTTGGGTAACACACATAAACTGTGAAAATGAGAGCTGAGCCTTTTAAAAATCCAACATTGGATGGAGTTAGGTAAGATGCAGTTCTAGCCCTGAGGGAATTTATTATTTTGTAGCTGGGAAAAATGAGGAATGCAGATAAAGAAGAATATTAAGCAGGTTGTTAGATGTGCTCGGTGGACAGTATATAACAAAAGTACCATGCAGGTGAAAGAGAGAAAAGTCCATCATTTATTGCGGTGGTCTAGACTATTCATTTGTTCCTTTTCAAGGTATGGTTCTGTTATTCTGTCAACCTCTAGATGATATCATACGATCTTCCTGCATGTTCCACGCCCAAGGGTGGAATAAAGGGGCAGGCTCAACTTTCCAACTCAGATATCAGTATGAATACTGTGATCTAAGATAAACCTTAACTCTCCCAGTAATTAAAAGCAGATACTCTTTTCAGTGATCACCATGAGGGAGAAGTAAGGTAAGTCATAGTAATTTAATTACTCAAGGAGAAAATAAAAATAGCCAGGTAACAAATACCATAAAGACATAAACATTCAGAATCTAACTTTCAGAATCTTTCCTCTTTTAAGTGCAGATGATCTTCTGCCTCACGTTGCCACATAAATATTGATAGAAACCCACCACTTGATCAATTAAAGGAGCCTTTCAGCGGGTGTGTTCCACTTTCATCAATATCAGCTTATAGTTTATCACTAAAGTTATGGGGCTTTCCTCTGTGGAACAAGCCCACACACGATCTCTTCCTTCTGGTATTAACTCCTAGACCCTTGGTTTTATTTTTTAAATTATCTCTATAAAATTTAGGATCAGACTGATTATTCAAGCTTGTTTTGGTCATTGGTAATCAAGTAATGAACAGACATGAATCCCTCACCATTGAAAAATCTGTAAGACTATGCCAAAATGCCCTTGGAATGCTAAAGAATTGGAATTGCAGTAGCTGACCGAACTCACAACTATATTAATCATCCACCAACTTACTTCTGGAAGTGTTGCTCCCCGAGGTGTGCCTTTCTAAGTGTCTTTTATGTCTGTTGTGCAACCAAGACCCTATCTGCTGCACCATCTTCTGTTCTGAATCCAGTTATCTGCAATTCTCAGACTGCTTAGCATACATGAGACTTTAAGGATAAGACTTTACCAGAACTACTAATCGAGTGAGCAAATATGCGATAAATTTGAATAAAAAAGTTTGTCAAGTGCAACATAGTCTTTAGCAATAGCCACACAGCCTACAAACGTGCTCCAATTATTAGTGGAAGAAATAGGTTTTCTAAATTTTCCTAAATTGTGTATTTTTTTAAAAAGAAAAGTGACGAGAACAACAACAAAAACCTCTATTGACTAAAAAAAAAAAAAAAACCTTAAGGTGTGACATTTTGTAGTTGTACCAGAGCTTTGATTTCAGGATTGGTGGTGATATATGAAAGCACTTTAAGCTCAGTTTAAATATTATTGATTTGTGCTTTGAAAGTAGCAGACTCAGGAACAGTAGAACAGTAAATTGTCATTACAGTAATATTTTTTTTGCATGTTTTCAAAGTCAAATAAGAGAAGAAAAACTTCAAATTAAATCTCAACATGAGCTAAATTAATCCCCAGGGTATTCCTTTCAAGACCCTTAGGTAAATCAGCTGACTCTGTTTTTTTCCTGGTCTCAGATATGTAAGCCTTGAGCCCCTTTTACCCTTGGTGCCCTGAGGTTAAGGCCAACAGATGGCCTATGACTTATTTTACAGTTTTCTGTACTAATAAAGAAACAGAAAAAGTGTAGAACAATAATTGTATAAGCTGAAGTCTTACACTATTGATGTTGCTTGTATGTACTTTAACATCTCTTATTATTTAAATTTGATTCCAGGGAGGAAAGAAGGAGGCTGGCAGGCACATCACTAGGATAACTGCACCCTAAAAAAGTGCCAGGCCAGGGACATCTGAGACTCCTTTCCAGGTAGGAGGCAGTGGTCAGTCTCCCAGTGTTAACAGAGTAGAGTAGATGAAGGGCAAAAAATAGATGTGTGGACAAAGAGACTCAGGCCTGGCAGAAGATTTCAAATGTCATAGAGTCCATTTCTCCTTTAGCTAACACTCAACCCACTACTTATACACAGAGCAATGGATTCATGGAATCCAAAGGGTCTTGATGTTCAAAATTTGTGGTGATAATCAGTGACTGCAAAATCAATTACACCTTCTCCTTACACAGTAAAGTTGTCTGGAATCAGTGTTGGTGGTTGGGAAGAAACCATGAGAATAATGTAAATGCTTTCACACAATCCAATACTGTTTCCATCTCTTTTTCGTGTTAAATGGAACCCAAAAAGATAGAGAGGCTGATGGAATTTCCCCCTCATCCTGCAGTTCTTCAAGATCTTTTACTCTCCTCATTACTAGAGACTTATATTTATAGGTAGGAAAGGTGTTCCTCTTTAAGTCTCCTCCGTTCCCATTTTTCGTCAGAATTCAAGTTTGCAAAGACAATAAATGACAGTGAAATGTGGTAGCAATAAAATAATAATCACTAAACAAGCTGACTCTGGCATTTTTTAAAGAAACAAATTCCTGTGAAGAGTATTATATTTGCAGGATGTCAAATAAAATGTAAATGCTATCTTTTGTAATAAAAGATGACAGGGAAGGAAATTTAAGACAAAGCGCCAATAAATATGGCGTCTGAAATTTAAGACTTAGTGATGTTATAATTCCACTCACACAAACACTCAGTATTCAGCTTTTGGTGGATGGTCTAATTAGCTCTTTTTGCTGCACTGTATTAAGGGTGAATATTTCCCTCCAGTGAACTGGAAGGGAAGTCTGAAATTTCACTTTGAAGTCCCTTCTTTCTCATATTTCCTATTCTATGTGTTCTTCTTTCACACCATTCCTTTTCGCATTTGTTTTCACTTTCTTTGCTTGGAACTTCTATTGTCCTAAATTCCTGAGTTTCTACCACATCCTGGACACTGGCTTTAATTAAGGGTTGGTGGTTCATCACACAAACATGTTTTCATTTAGAACATGATATGCTTTGGTTGTTCTTAAGATCTCATCTCAACCTTCACTTCTTCAGAAAAGCCTTTTCTAATCTCCTGATCCAACTCAAAGCCCCATTATCTATATTATGTACCTTTCATTCATATCACTTTTCACAGTTGTAACTTTACATTTAATGGTATCATTCCTTGTTTAATGACAGACTTCCAAACTAGACCAAAATTCAATGTATGGACAGAGTACATGTCTATTTTTGTTTTCCACTGTATGTGCAGCACCTAGCTCACAGTAGGTGCTCAACCAATATTTATTTGAATGAATAAACTAGAAAAGTCTTGTGCATAACATTTGCTGTCTAACAAGCAACTCAAGCATAAGTCCAAAAATGGCATCTGCATCTTCCCTTCCAAACTCTCTTCATAGTTGTCTCCATTTTGGCAAATGTAAACTCAGTTTTTTCTTTTCCTCAAGCCCATATCCTTTGTGTCATCTTTGATTCTTCTTATGCTCTTATACCACACGACCAATTCATCAGCAATGACAGTTAGTTGGCTCTCTTTTCAGAATTCAACCCCATTGCTCATGTCCACTGCTAACTTTCTAGTCTAACCCACTATTGTCTTTGGCTAGATTAGTGCAATGGCCTCCTAACTGGTCTTCCTTCCTGCACCCTTGCTTCTCTATATTTATTTTCAACACAGCAGAGTATTCTTTTGAAACATAAACTCATATTACTCCTCTTTGAAACCCTCCAATTTTTTCCATCTCACTCATGGTAAAAGTCACTATGAAGGCCCACGGGGCCCCACACAATCTGCTCCGTGACAATAGGGACTTTGTTACGTTCTTTGCTACATCTGCAGTGCACAGAGAAGTCAATGGCTCAAAGTAGATGACTGATAAATTTTTGTTGGATGAATCTGTACACCCAGAAATCAGAGGTTATGTCATTTAAAAAAGTACTCTTCTCAATCTTAAAGCAAAAAAAGACCCCATGTAATGGGTTCCAATGGATACATTTACCATTTAGTTAAGTCATATTAAGAGTGTTCAATACATAGCATGACGTTATGAACTTTTGTTCCAAGTCCTGCTCCTGAAAAACATGCATAACAGTACTTGTACTGTAAAGACTATTTTGACTCATTAGGAAAATCATTATTGCAATCAATATTTGCTCAAAAAATCATTCAACGGCATATCATGTCATAAGGCTGACTATTGTAATTGACTGAATTTAGAATTAGAAAGAAAAAATTCCACTTGGTAATTTAGTTTGTATTTAGGTACCAGTTTAACTGCTCAGTTTGGTGGTGATTTTGTGCCATTTTTCAGGAAGTAGAAATAATAATCGTTGAATACTTTTGGTGGGGAGTTTTCATTTGTTAAGGCATTTTGACAATCAGAGAATCACTAAATCTAAAACAATCTACAGAACATCATATATCAATTTCTTTAGCCTCTGCCTCCTTAACCTGCTTGTGGTATGAAAGTATAGTATTGAATAACTTAAAATCTTAAAGGAAAGTAGGGTAAGGGGAATGAGGTCACAACAAACCTCTGAAAACAATTATACTTTGTTTTTCCTGCATATACTAACATATGCAAGTAAAGTGAACATAATAAATTGAGAGAAGAGTGATGGCATTTCATATCATTCAAATGAAAAATAATGGTTAATATACAATGAATTTCTACCTGTCTTTGATCTTAAGATGACTTCCTGAGATGATTATGATGATAAAATTGTTAATTAGGATGATGAAAGGGGCAGGGGGAAGGTGGTGGATTATTAGAAGTTAGATCTCTGAATTGTTCATACTTCCTCAAACCCATTACTTTCTATATGTCCAAAATTTTCTAGGAGTGTTTGAGAAAATTCAATTTTGTTCTCATGGCTGGAGAAGCTTCATTATTTTATCAATTACAACTCACTCATTCAACAAATATTTACTGAGCACCTATTTTATACCAAACACTGTTCTGGGTATGTGAAGGCCGTTGCATCTGCTTCAGTATAGAGCCATTACATGTCATTTAGAACTTTGCCTGGAGGAAAGATTTCTCCTATGAGGAGAGTGAGCTATATTTGGAGGAAGAAATAAGGATTTATTTAATTTGGATAAGAAAATAATAATTAGCATGGAATTTTCCTAAATTCACACTATTATTTGCTCCAGAAATTAGTAGGTAGAAAGGAAGAAATTTGGAATAAATTTTTGCTATAAATATATTTTGCCACCATTTAATAAAATCAAAATGTGCTTGAATAAAATAAACTGAGATACATTCAACAGTCAGGTCAAAAATTATATATGCAAAACTTTTTTTTTTTTACTAATCATCTTAATCATTGATTTTCATATGATGGATTTGTTATGGACACTTCCAATCTGAGACTGGCATTAAGATTGCTAAAACATAAACAAAAAGAAAAAAAATACGATAAGCAATGGATTGGCTTCTCTTTCGTAACTTTTGCCATGTAGACACGGGAAAATGTGACGCAATAGATCATTAGATTTAGGTGCGGCCATCCAATCGCACTGAATCCAATCCAAGGAAACAAATCCAAAGCCCTTCCTGCTTCTCATTTCTTTTACTGAAACAGTTGTTGTGGCAGGAAATTCAAAGAGATGATATACATTCAAGGGGAGGGGAGGGAGACACTCTAAAACAAAGAACAAAGAACCAAATGAAATGAAAAGCAAGCAAACAAGTTGAAGAGCCCTCAAGAAAGCTTTTTAACTATTAGGAAAAAAACCCCCAAAACTCTATGAACCCTCTGAAAACTAGGGCTCAGAGAAATGTACCACACCCATATTCAACACTCAGATAAGTACATTAGATCCTCAGGTATCTTTTAAAGACCCATATGTTTGGTGCAATTGCACTAAACAAAGATACATTTCCAAGACCTAAGAAAATTTCTTTTCTTTTATCCTAGGAAGGAGACTGCTCAAGCAATAAGCACTTCTTTGGAAATCCTTTCTGTCCAAAAATGGCCTGGAGCCCACAATGCTCACCCATAGCAAATGCTATGCACATGAATGGACACTTTTACACTATAGGAGACCGACTCTAAAATAATAAAATCACCTATCCTTAAAGAGGATTAAACATATCTTCAAAGCAGAGAACTTGAGACAGCTGAAATTCTGTACATTTGTATGCACACATCTAAGCAATAACAGTTAACCAAAATGCAAACTATCAAAAACACATCACTGAGTAACCTCGGAATTTTGCTGTCAGCTATGATGCTGCAGTGGGAACCTTATATTATATGTCACTCTGTCTTAACTCTGTTTATCCAAAGGACTTCACCAAGTACTGAACAATTCCCCAGGAAAATGTTAACTGTTTTCTTTCGGAAAAGTAAAGTATGATTATATGTTAGACTTGAATTTGTAAGATTCCTCCTATGCCTCAACACATATATGTCATAACGAATTTGAATTATTCTTCAAAGTAAATAGGTAAGCAAGTCATATTCTATGCAATGTTCCCCTGACCAACATTTCAACTAAGTGAATTATAGTGAAGTAACAGTGGGAACCTTAAAGGGAGAGTCACTGAATTCAGGGACTTGAAGGGAGGAGTCTGAAAAATGGAGAAGGGCAGTTCGAATCCATTTTTTTTTTTTTTTTTGTCTGTGGGTTAATAATTATAGGCAGGACAATTCTAGTAAACCTAAAGAAGTTTCAAGTTTAAGGGACTGTGCTATTGGTGGTGGTCCTTTGTAGTCTCTTTTTTTTTTTTTTTTTTTTGCGGTACGCGGGCCTCTCACTGTTGTGGCCTCTCCCGCTGCGGAGCACAGGCTCCGGACGCGCAGGCTCAGCAGCCACAGCTCACGGGCCCAGCCGCTCTGTGGCATGTGGTTCTTCCCGGACCGGGGCACGAACCCGCGTCCCCTGCATCAGCAGGCGGACTCTCAACCACTGCGCCACCAGGGAAGCCCCCTTGTAGTCTTTGTGCCTGTGATGTTTTACTTGGGGGCACTGTTTGCTGGTTGAAGGAGAAAGGAGGAATGGGAGTATGGGCACTTAGAGAGATGGAAAAGGCAAGGGGACATGGTGGCATCTTTTCTCTAAGTCTTCATGATCTGTGGAGCTTTCCTTTCATATAAGCATTTGCTTCAAGAAGAGCAGAGTTTCAGCAAGAGCTGAAGAAGCCATCTTCATGAAGGAGATTGATTAAGTAGTTTCAGGAGAGGGGAATCTCTTCTGTACGGAACAAAACAGGACACCACCCTGGAATTCCAAAGACTGCTGGCTTCCCGTGACTTCTCCACAGCATGAGGAAGATTTGACCATTTGATTTTGCATTGACTGCAGTGTTCGGAGTCTCAGCCTGCCTCTCCAAGGCCCAACTAGCTGAAATCTTATTTCTGAGCCTTAATGAGGAGGCAGGAGTCTGTTCAGTGGACATTTGTTCCTTGCATGCCCACAACCTCACCAAAGTCTCCTGGCTGCCAGCCACAGGACACAGTTCGCTGTGAGTCAAGCACGAGTCTTCTAACAGGTTGGCGGAAGAGCAAGCTTGTGCTGCATTTCCTGGCCTCGGAAATTCTTCCCCGTACATATTTAAGTTTCCTTGATTTATTCTCCGTATGGTCCATGTGGTTAACCATGGTTTTATTTTTCTTAATAGCAGTAACGAAAGACTCATCATGACCCTTCTTCAGGCTCATCACTGTCTCTCAGACCTATGATTTCCTAGGAACATCCTCTATGGGGATGAATGGCTCAACTATTTGGTAATAGGATATGGAGCTTTTTACATACTGTGAGCTGTGCTGCTTAATGCCAGATGACAGTTCTGGTAAGTTGCTGAGGGAAGTAAGAATCCACCTCCTTTCCTAATCCACTGAGCTGGCCAGGTGGGTCCCAGGCTAGGTCAAGAAGGGGTCAAGTCTTCCTCCTTTGCATACCCTCAGTGTAAGAGGAAGGGCATAGACACTTGAGCCAAGTAGACTTGCTTTTGAATTCAGGTCTATGACTCTACTGTAGAGGTTCACAACCAGGGTGGATTTGGTCCCCCAGGAGATACTTGGCAATGTCTGGAGGCATCTGTGATTGTCATGACTGGGGAGGGGCTTCTAGGAAGATGTTATCCTACCATGCACAGGAGGGCCTGTTCCCCCTTATCCCTCTACAGCAAAGAAGTATCCCGCTCAGAGTGTTAGTAGTGCTGAGGTTGAGAAATCCTACCCTCCTGTTTGATGCTAAGCAAATTTTAACCTTATTTAAAATGAGAGATAATTTTTGGTCCTATAGGGTTGTGAGAAAGATTAAAATAAAAGAAACAATAAATATGAAATAGCTGTATTACGTACAGAACCAAGACAACTCCCTTCCTCTTTCCTTTGGTATCCCAGTACCCACAAGCTCTCTATTTGCCATTGCCCTTGACTCCCCATACAAGCCTGTTTCAGCTTAGCTTACGCTAAATTATGCTGAGGTATTCTAAATTATTCAGAGGTAAATACCAACTCTGAAATCTCAGGGTTTATACCAACTAAGGTTAGTTTCTCACTCTTGTAAGTGTCTGTCAGGGCTGGCACCAACTCCTCAATCAGGCCCAGGGTGAAGGAGCAGCTTCTGTCTGGGACATTGTAATGTGCGATGAAAAAAGAAAGGGAGAAAAACCACAGGTTAACTTTTAAAGCTTCCACACAGATGTGTCTTACATCACTTTTTAAAATGCTTTCCATTCACCCCATTGTTGAAGGAGGGATTCCTGCCCTAAAATTATGGGAATGGCTGAACACATGACACCTGACACTGGACAGATGACATCAACAGCAGTTTATTAGTCACATGAACCCACAGCCCAGGGGAGGAGGATACTGCACATGATGCAGAGTCACAAGAAGGTTCATTCAGGAGCAGTGTGGACAAGCAGGGGCTGTGGAAGGCAGGCTTTGTAGTGTCAAGACGACAAGGTACCCCCTGGTTCCCACAAGAGGATGAAATCACCTTGTTTGAATAATCCTATAGCTGGAATTCCATAATTGATAAATTAAGTAATTCTGTAATTGGCTAGTTAGAACATTTCCTTGCTAGGAATTGAAACCTGCTACAAAAGGACTGCCCTGGTCCCTTTGATAAAGAAGGTTGTTTGGCTAGGGGACCTCATCCGAGGAAGCAGAGTGGGGAGAGGAACTTGGGATTAGGCCATCTGAAGGCCTACTGATTTTCTAATATTAGCACATTGAGCCTTAATTTTAGGCCTTAAACTATAATCACTTCTGCTTGCATTTCCTTGGCCCAAGTTACATAAAAAATTGAATCAAGTGTCAGAAAGTAAATTAAAGATCATCTATCATTTTAAGCCAGTGGATTCTACACTTCCTTCTTTGATTGTGGACACTTTCGTTGAAATGGATCTTATATAAACATCATCATCTACAACAACAATGATGGAATCAACAAAATCAGATCAAACAGGCTTGAAGCAGGATAAGGGTCTGGGCATCCCAGTGTCTTCCCATCCACTGATGTAGCCTGACTGACCCCATGTTTCACAAATGAAAAGACTGAGGCTCAGAGAGGGAGGAGTGACTTAACACAGTAGAGGTGGTGTCTTCCAGTGGGAACGAACACGTATTTCTAAGCTAGAAATAATTCCGTGGTGAAAAAAATGTAGAGAAAAAAAATAAGAGGCCAGTAGATCCTAAAAGTATGTATATATGGCAGAAGAAGGGGCAAAGGAGAAGAAGGGAAGGTAGTAAAAGAAGGAAGGTCAGAGTTATTATGAAGATGAAAGGAAAGAAAGGAGAAAGGGCAAAAGCGGGAGGCAGCAAGGCCAATTCAAATGTATGCTGTGCCGACCACTCCCAATCTCTTGGTCTAATCAGAGTCCTGAGATTCCAACTGCCTGCTTAACATGTGACTTGAAGCCTGATATGCACTTAGGCTTGTAAGTTCAGGACACAACTCCTGATTCCCCACCCTCCTCACCCTGCTTCTCCTTAGTCTTCCTGACCTCAGTAGGTTGTACCATCTACTCAGTTTCTCAAGCCAAATATATAGACACTAGTCATTGACTCTTTTCTTTCCCTTCCTTCCCGAATCCAATCCATTAGCATTGGTCCACCTTCAAAATATATCCAGAATACGAGCCCTTCCTACCAGGTCTGCAAACTCCACTCTCTCTTGCAATGGCCTCTTGTCTAGTCTCTCTGCTTTTGGATCTCACAATCCATTTACCTCACAGCAGCCTGAGTGATCTCTAAAAACATAAATTAAACCGTATCACCTCTCTGACTGAAACTCTCTGATAATATCCCATCAGTACACAGAAAAAGGTCCAGACTCTTTGTCTTACAAAGCCCACTTCCTTGGGCCCCAATCTACCTCTCATAGCTTATGTCCTATCATTGGCCACCTAATTCACTCTGCGGATGCCTCTTCAGCCACACTTACCTTCTTGCCTCTTCTAAGACATGCCACGATTATACTGCCCAACAACTCGTATCCTAGACTCTCATGAGGTCTTACCATTTTTGTCACTCATTCAACTATTTATTCAGGTTCAGAAAATATAGCAGGCACTGTTTTCAGCACTGGGATTCTCATCTGAAATGTCTCTTCCTCAGAAAGGCCTTCCTGAAACTGGCCATTTCTCCTATCACTTTTTATCCCGTTATCTAACTTTATTATTACTATTATTGCACTTAAGACTACATAAAATTACATCGCATATATTTATTAATTTGTTTTTTTTCTTACTAGGATATAAGTCCCTCAATTATAAAATATGCTCTAGGAACATGAAATAATCTAACATTGAACAGCTCACAACTGGGGAAAAAGAATTAAATATTTTAATTATGCTTAAATATGCCATTATAACCAGATGAAAAGTGTATGTTTGAAATGTCAAAAAATGATGGCGGTATTGTGGATAATGAGGGAGTAGAGGGCAATAATAAATTTACTGAGCTAGGAAATTTATTACTCACCACAATCTACTTACTTCCTGTACAGGCACATAAAATAAATAAACTAATTAAAATGTAAGGAAATATAAAAGCATTGAGGTAATTCCTCAACATCCTTGGGCCAGTAACTGAAGAAGAGTGGTTTACTTCTTTGGTCCTCAGAACTAGCTGCAAATCAGAATCTTTTGAGAATTATTTTTACACACGCAAACTCAACAGCCCCATCTCTGGAGATCCTGATTCTCCAAGGCTGGGGTGGAGCCTAGGAAACTGAATATGTCAGAAAACTTTCCCAAGGCATCTGATGATCAGCCTCGCTTGGAAACCTCTGGGCTAGTAACTTACCCCATACTATGTTTTCCCTAGACTAACCAGGTATTTGAATAAACTGGCCAAATGGATGGCTCGGTCATCGTTGATCTGGAGCTTCATGTATTTTTCCCATGGCAATATAATGAACCTTGAATTCTGGACTATAGAGAATACGTAGGTTATGTTATATCCATGAAGGCAAAGTCAAGTCCTTGGTTATATCTTTGTTGGGAATGTTTGTCTTTTCCCAGAATCATTTTATAAGCAGGAAAACCAAAGCAGCAGCTTCCCCCAATCGAGCCTGTGGCACTACTGAAATGTGGAAAGCTGAGCACTGACATCCACCTTTCCATCTTCCACTACAAAAAACTAACCCCTTAAGGTACAGTGTGTCCTTGGTCAGTACCTACCAACTTTGGCATGCTAGTTTATTTGATTAGATGCGGAGATGTGTCAGCAACAACTGCCATGATTCAATGCATTTAATGGATTTAAACATCCCATGAGGAAATGAAATAGGACACAATTCTTATGCTAGTCTTCCTTTTCTAACTGGGAGTTAATTCTCCACTAGGAGGGAATAAACATGTGAAACAAAATTCTGTAGCCTACAGCATGCTGGTTTTGGTTGTCCCGGACTCTTTCATGCCTCACTGGCATTTGCTGAATATATTTACAGGGCAAAAGTGATTTTGAACTCACAGTACCTTTGGGAAGTAAACCTAATGGGCAGGCGAACAACCAATTGCAGTGTCTAGGAAACTAACTCAGTACATTTCCAATCTTTAAAACTCAAGTTTTCTGAACTATGGATTGGCACAGCAGTACAAGGATTTGAGTTTTATGGGGCTGGATGAAAACTGTATATTATTGTAAAATGGAAAGAAATAAAGATTTTTAAGTTACCTGGACATTTTATTTGAAGCCAGACCATTTACAGTTCTAAAGCTGCACTATAAATCCAGATCATGGCCATGAATCTAGGTGGAGGGGGCGTGGGGGTGTTTAATTGCAATAAGTCCTCTTTGACAATGTGTTGATGTCCTAAGCCAGGGGTCCCCAATCCCCGGTCTGCAGACCCATACCGGTCCGCGGCCCGTTAGGAACCGGGCCGCACAGCAGGAGGTGAGCGGCGGGCAGCCCGCGAAGCTTCATCTGCTGCTCTCCGTCGCTCGCGTTACCGCCTGAACCATCCCATTACTGGCACCCTCCCACCCCCACACCCCCGGCTGTGGAAAAACTGTGTTTCACGAAACCGGTCCCTGGTGCTAAAAAGGCTGGGGACCGCTGTCCTAAGCCATCAGCAATAGCTGACCAGCTGAAGGAGTTTGTATAGGCTTGCTGGTTAATCTGAAATGCAAATGCCACACCCGACAGTCTGCTTTTCTGTGAATTCGTTTTAGTTGGGAAGACACCCTGCCAGAAGCTGGAAGCTCTCCTGCTTCTGTCTAATGTATGCAAATACTTTAAAACTCATTCCTCAGTTCAGAAGGCTGCAATTGAAAACCACCCCTGCGATTCCTCACTCTAGTCTTAGGCATGGGACAAGGGAAACTGTTTTTCCCTCCCAATTCTCCATTCCTCTTTCATATTCCATCACTCACCTCAACAGGATTCTCTGAGACAAAAATAAGCTTCCCAAAGAAATTTCAACTGGCTCCATCCCACTGTTGCCTTTGATAGGTCAAAACCTGAGACGCGTTTGTGCGCTACTGCATAATTAATAAGAAGTACAGTACAACAACTGGCAGAAAATATGAATAAATACATAAAATGACAGAAGACATCCCTTCATAGAATAAACACAAATGAATGATCAGTGGGAGAACATTAGAAGTGACAGAACAATCTTGGCCAAAATAAAGCCCCTTAGCTACTACATCCATTATTGGGAACAGAGATATAAGAAATGGGATATAACAGACTGACAAATAATTATAAGAGATGGTGGCAAATGCCATCAAAAGATAGCAATAAAGTAGTGGAGTTGTTCAGAGATGAGAAAGTCCCTGTCCCAGGTAACATTTAAGATGAACTTTGAGGTGAAGATAAGACTTGGCTATATGGAGATCAGGGTCAGGCAAAGCCCTTCAAGCTAAGGGTCAGCATTGCCAAGGCATGAAATGAAGAAAGTGAGAGAATGTATAAAGAATAGTAAATAATCATAGTTCCTTAGTTTTTGGACTTAGAGAATGGGTGTGCAGGCTTGGCAATAGGGTGAACCTGGAGCCTGACACCATGGGAGACAGCCTGGAGGTTGGGTCTGCAAGGGCCAGCCTGGTGCTGGGATGGGCCAGGAACCCAGATGAGTGGGAGCCAGCCTGGAGACTGGGGCCATAGGGACCGATCTGACATTGGGGTAGACCAGGATCCTGCATCCATGTGTGCAAATCTGGAAGCTAGATCCAGGCTGTGTTGGTCTGGCATTGGAGTGGACTGGAGCCTGGGCTTACGGGAGCCTCCTGTGCCTGTGGGAGCTGGCCTGGTGCTTGGGGTCTGTGGTGAAGTTGGGTGCTTACTTTACTCTCCTTCCCATGTGGACAGGGTATCTGTCTCTTCGCTGGGCTGCCTGGACTTAAGGGAGGGGTGATAGAGATAATGTAAAACTATCTTTCCTACCCTCTTAGCTATGTCTTTTCTATCCTGTCAGGGACGGTAATCTTTCCAGTACCTGATATCCTGGAATCCTTAGCTCTTGTGGAAGTATCTCTTTTGTGTGGATAGCTGTTCATAATGATGTTTCTGGTTGGGGAAGAATGCTAGAAATTCCTTACCACCATCTTGCTTGAACATTTAAAATTTTGCTGGAGTCCAATTCATCTTTTTTTTTTTTTTTTCCTTGTGCTTTTGCTGTTGGGTCTAAGAAGGCTTTGCCTTATCCAGTGAGGACTTGCTTGATGTTTTCTTCTAAGTTTTATAGTTTTAGGTCTTGCATAGGGCTATAATTGATTTTGAGTTAATTTACATGCATGATGGGGTCGAATTGCATTCTTCTGCATGTGGATATCCAGTTGTTCTAGCACTGTTTGTTGAAAGACTACTTTTTCCTCATTGAATAATCTTGGCAGCACTGTTGAAGCCAATTGACCACAAATAGCCTTACATATGGACTCTTAATTCTGTCCATTGTCTATCCTTACACTGATGTCACTATGTCTTAATTATCATAGCTTGGCAATAAGTTTTAAAATTGAAACGTGTGAGTCCTCTTACTCTGTTCTTCTTTTGCAAGATTGCTTGGCTATACTTGGTCCCTCACATTTCCATATCAATTTAGGATCATCTCATTAATTTCTATGAAAAGTCCAGCTGAGATTTTCACAGGGAACACACTGAAGCTGTAGATGAAATGGGGAAGTACTGTTATTTTAACAATATTAAATTTTCTAATCCACAAACACAAGCTATCAGTCCATTTATTTTATCTTCTTTCATTCTAGTTAACAATGTTTTGTAGTTTTCAGAGTTCAGGTTCAATGCTTTTATGTTAAATTTAATTCTAAGTATTTTATTCTTTTTGATACTATTGTACATTGAATTGTTTTCTTCATTTACTTTCAGAGTTTTTTTTTTTTTGCTGGAGATAGAAATACAATTGATTTTTGCATGTTGCTCTTGATTCCTGCAACCTTGCTGAACTTGTTTATTAGTTCTCATAGTTTTACAGTGGACTTCTAAAGGATTTTCTATATACATGATCATTTACAAGCTCATGTTATCTGTAAATAGGGGTAGTTTCACTTCTTCATTTCCAATCTGGGTACCTTTTATATCTTTTTCATGCCTTACTGTCATGGCTAGAACTTGCAGTATAATATTTAACAGAAGTGGCAGGGGTGTCATGTTCTTGATCTTAGAGGGAAAACATTTGGTTTTTCAGCATTAAATGTGATGTTAGCTGTGGGTTTCTCACAATATACTTTATTAGATTGAAGAAGTTCTAGCACATATTATTTTAAAAACAAATGCAAAAATGAATAAATACTTGATGAATTGACTTGAATTCTATGGCTCATTCTCAGAGCAGTTTTGAGTATACCATCCTTGACCTCACAAAAAGGAATCAAATTCAGAGTCTTTTGAGAAAGTAAGCTGAAAACTTTAAGCCATCCATTTTACCTGATTTTTAATGTTTCCTTCTAAGCAGCCCATTACCTCTTTATTCCTCTGTTACCCTGATTTTCATTCTGGTTGTAATAATTTTTAATGATATAATCTTGTCTCTAATGATGATTCTGATGCTAATGCTTACCAGTTTTCTTCACATCATTCATTATCAAAGCCTGATAAGCTCCAGGTGAAGAATCAGGGCAGTTTCTTCAGGAAGTAGAAATAGTAGCCATTAATGGGGCTTAGCCATTTCAGGCAATGATGAACACTTGATCAAATGGAAACCCCAAGGAGACTATTTTCTGGTAGTTTCTTACAGCTTCTACTAACAATGAGAGTTCAATTAAAGTTACACCAATGGATAATACTGAAACATCAGACAGCTTATTTTAAATAAAACTTATTGCTAAAAATTCATCTACTTTTATAAAGAGTGGGTGCTGGGAGAGCTGCTGCATCAACAAGATTGCTCAAGGTCATCAATATATATATACACACATATGCACACACAGGAATATACACATGAATAGTCAGGTGTGTGTGTATATATATATATTCACATGAATTTTTTCCTTAATATCATCTATTATCCAAAAACTAAATAGTCAATAAACATTAAAGGGGGCTCAAGCTTATTAGTAATTAGGGAAATACAAATTAATAAGACAAAGACATATATTGCACACATAACAAACTGATAGAAATTAAAAAGTCTGATATCAAGTGTTGGAAAGGATGCAGAACTCAAAAACTCTAATGCATTGCTATGGGGAAGAGAGATAACATCCTTCCGGAAAGACAGTTTGGCATTAAATAGTAATTGTGAAGATGCATAGAACTGATGCCCTCTACCACCATTGGCCCTCTATTCCCTTGTAACTCATAATCTCTTCCATATTTCCACTCATTTAGCTGGCCCACTACTCAATAAAGACAAGCCACCATTTTTTGTACATAAAATCCTATTCGAAATGAGGTTTAAATATTTTGCAAAGTTCACTGGGATTCATTGAAAGAGAGGCCCCAAATGAAGTACTGTGATAATGGAAGTTTAGGGAGAAGGGCAGGGGATAGCTATCTCCTTAGTATCATTGTTTTCTCTTCTTAAACTAAATAGTAAAGACTTTTGTGAAAGATCTCTACTAAATCATAAAATATGTGTTCTTGCTTTCTGGATTTTTAATTAAGCATAGAGGGAAGCTATACGTGATTTTTAGGGAAATACATTTGAGACTTGAGCCAATGAAATAGGAATTATGATTGTTAGGATGGGCATTCGAGCAGATAACAAATTTTACCTTCTTAATTTTGCCCTAGTCAAGGTTAGTAATACCACCTAGTCAGAGAGATAATTTCCAAGCAAGAGTCATGTAACTTTTCAATTATTAGATGATATAGAAAATACTTTTGAAATATTGGAATTTTTCTTCCTGAATAACAAAGAAATTCTTTTTTAGTAGCTGTCTAGAAAATCCCCAACCAACATAATACTTAGTTAAGAAAAAGTAACCAGGAGACTTTTAAACATAAATATTCATAAATGTTTGAAATAAAGACTTGAGAAGGCAGCAATCTTTACTTACATTTGATGCAAGCACATACAGTTATGGTTCTAATATTATATTTGCAGGCTCAATTAGCAAAACAAAGAAGGCTGCCTTCACGGTGGATTAGAATATTTTTTTAAGAAAACAAGAACAGGGGTTCCTAAGTAAGTAATCCTTGGATAAAATTCAGAGGGCCTATAAAATTGGATAATAAAATCTGTATATTATTATTTCACTAATTATAACTAAAATTAAGTATTTTCTTCAGTTATGAATTAAGGGCAATAATCCACAGAAGTATTAATAAAAACTGTGACCATGATGAACAAGAACTGTCGTTTTTTTATATCACTCTATACTTGCAGATAGCTTGAAATATTTTCATTTGCTACTTTGAAATTATAGAAGCTATTAGACTGGGCAGTAGACCTTTTATGTAAAACATTAATGAAGAAGCACATGTAACATACACCACAAATTTAGTTTTTTAAACATAATTTGATAACTATTGCAAATAATATATGTAAGTATATGTGTTTTATTTTATTACTTTAAAAATATTTACCTGGAAGTGGTCTGTTGGTGTTACAGTCTGCTAAGGGGTTAATAGAACCTGCATAAAAACCCCTAGTATAGAGGGAATAGGAAAGCAGGCTGTTTAGCTGTGCCTCTTGCCTGGACAAAAGGAATCTGCACACACCCCACCATAGGTCATCTAGCATGCATCCACCTGCCATTGTTCTCTCTTTGTATCTCTCCTTTGAGTCTTCCAGGTGATGGTAGATAGCTAATTGAGGATCACTTTTAAGATCCTGGGTCCGTTTTTATCAGAGAAACAAGAAACAGGAAATTAACACTGGTTTAAACAGAAATGAAAATGAATAGCTTGCATGACAAACCTAGAGGTACAGCAGCTTCAGAAGGGATTTGTGAAAGTGATTCCAGCCATCATGTGCAGATACTACAATGTCCAGGGGACGCATAAGGGGAGTGTCTCCCTCCATGTTTACTACATAAAGCAAGAAAATATTTCTGAGAACTTCCCATGATGGTTTCCTTTGTGTCTCATTGGCCAAGACCAGATTGTATTCCTATTTCTGAACCGACCATTGACAAGGGGACTCTGAGCCTCATGATTGGCTTTTGAGGGTGGAGTGGATATTGTAGACTCAATCTCCGAGACCCGGAAGGTATCGTGCCAGAATGTGAGTCCTTCCAGGGGAAGCTTTATATCTTATTTATCTCTGTATCCAGCTGCCCACAGAGTGTCCAGCACATTTTAAGTGCCCAAATAATGTTTAATGTCATTAAACATATATTGCCAAAACAATAAAATGAAGTGGCTTTGTTTTCCCAGGAATGTCCTCAGAGCCCTCCCAACTTATTCCCTGCCCTCTTTCACTCTAAAAGAAGCATCAGTCAAGATGTTTTGGTGATGTGTTTTAGTGGTTTGCCATAGGTACTTGTATGGAGTTTTTCAATAAGAATCCAGAAAAACAAAAAGAAAAATGTCTAATGTTTTAGCTCAAAATGCATCATCAAATCCATCAGGCTATTAATATGCAGCTAGCATGATAACCAGGCTTCACTATTAAGTATCATTATAATTTTTATTCATTCTAAGGTCATTGGTATCAATCTCTCAATAAATCAAGTCAAATTTAATATATATCAAAGAGCGTGATTAATAGTAAGGAGACACTATCAACTAATAAAGGCTCCAAATTTGGGTTTGAGAGAATCTGAGACTAAGAAAATCCAATGAGAGGAAAGTTATTTGAAAGATATTTTTAACCTGATGGAAAAAAGAAGTGAACTAAAATTATACCATCTATTATAATATTTCAAACTCAAACATTTGAATTCCTTCCGAAAGAAGGGAACTAAAAACGCAACAACCTCTGAAGAATGGAAGGCATGAGATCCTCTAATCCTTCCATGTCAATTAGTCTCCAGTCAAGCTTGAAGTGAAGACAGAATATAGAGCCATTAGGAGGTGCTGTGGTGGTATCAGGGAGGTGAAGGCAAAGGACTTTGATGTGAATAGTCAGGAACTCTCGAAGCAACATTGGCCATTTTCTAGAATAGATGCCCACAGCATGCAGAGAAATCATGGTAGCTGCACTGAAGGGGAAGGACTGAGCTCAGGCAAGACACGGCTGTTTGATGTTCTTCAATATGTGACCTTTTCATGCTCCTTCATTTACATCCTCTTGTATGAGAACCGGGGACAGAAGCCACCCAGGGTTTCCTGATAAAATAATCAAGCCCCCAAAACCTATCTTCTTTGGTTGTGGCTATTTAAAATCATATATTTGTGATGGATCTACCTTGTACAGAGGATTGCTTTTAACGGGCAAAACAAACTCGTGAAGATAATATAGTAGCTTACACTTTTACTTATCTCAAGAGTAATATTTACGTTGAGCCATAGATACCAATAGTTTCTTAACCCAATGATATAGTTAATGATGGAACTGTCTAGAAAGCCAGAGGGAGTGCTATATTTGAGCAGAAAAGGATTCTTTATACCAGGGAACATAAAACTAAAGTACATTCATCCAGGTGATTGCTCAACATGCTCCTTTGGGAAGAAAAACATTTCAATTTATATTTTTATTTATGTTATCCTTTTTAAGTTTGCTTGATAGTACATAATTTATTGTTTTAGTAGGACACATTTAAAATTTATAAATTTACATATATTGGGGTTGCATGTGCTATATTTTTTGTTTGTTTGTTTTCCTGATAATGATGTACATTGTTCCACTCAGACCTTGCCATCTTGATATGCTACCTCCATTATCTAAGCCTGAAGAATATTCTCGAATTCTGATCCAACTGCTTTAGAGGGTGTGGGCCTGGCTGTTTCTGCTCCATTTCAATAAAAGTTTAAGGTATTGGGAACCTGGTTATAAGGGGCATTTTTTTTTCTACATAGAAAAAACACACGACTGATTGAGCTAGGATATCGCTGTTGTCCGTGAGTTATCCGTCCCGTACTCTCGATCTGTATAGCCATTCTGCACCAAGTTACAGGTTGAGCAATGGTGAAGTGCTTATGTTTCTAGATGCACTGCCTATGAGTGCTTGGTGTATTCCCTCTTTCTGATGATGATCATTTTTTTCTACTCACTTAAAGCCAGCAGTTTGAAATGGTAATCTTTTTCTCCTGGTAAAGAATTTCTACCCTGTCTCAGTCTGCCTAGCGAATACCGTTAAAACCATTCAAAATATAACTTCAATATTATAAAAACACACATTTAAAAATTTTTAGAAAAATCCCAGACTCGAATTAGAAAAGTCAACATGGAGGTGAATGCAATCCGATTTCTAAAGGGCAGAAATGCATTCTGACAAAGCAAGAGGAAAGCTCACTGACTATTCAAAATAGAACCCATTAGAATGTTGGAATATTTCTCAAATCCAAGTCCTTGTACTGCCAGTGTTTTATAAAATATTTTCTATAGAATATATCAGCAGCTACTTGACCCTTTTTTTTTTTTTTTTTCAGTAGCTTTGTACAGATCAGAGGCCTAGGATAACTTTAAAAAGGGAAAGGACTCATCTGGTTCAGAAACTAACGGTCCAGCTGAACTGTGAGATGAGGACACGGGCACCTCTACCCTAGCTCCAAATCCACACTTTGAATTAGGCTTATAAAAAGATAGAGGGAAAATAAAATCCTCTTCTTTGTGCTTCTTTTAGTGACAGAGAACGGAGTAAGTAGTGTCAGGAGAGAGGGGAGACATCAGCCCGTGATTTTCCCCTTTATTTAAAGATGATTATCTTGGGAGATCCCTTTGTATATGCTCCTTTTATGTTCTTATCATCAAGGGAATTCAGCTTGGGTTCCTGGCTATGCCCAGCTTCAAGAAATTATATATATGTAGAAAATCCATAGATGTTACTGAAATTGGTATGGCCTGGTCCATGGGCTTGAGATGCAAATATGATCACAGCCCAGTTATTTTTTTCAATGATTAAAGTGCAGGCTGACTTTTTTGCACTGCTCACACATTATTATTTTTTTTTTTAAATGACCTAAATATACTTGCCCAAAGAAAAATGTGAGAACATCAACTCATTGAAATAGCATGGGCAGAATGCTGCTGATTGTTTTAGCTGGGTGATGACGGTTTCTTACACTATTTATGTACGTGTATGTTTTAAATTTCTCATAAGCGTATGTTTTTAAGCAGTAAATTCAGGGGCAATTCTGCAAGTCATTACACTCAATGAGCTGTGCCCCAGGAGAGGCATCTTCCCTCAGTGGGTTTCATTTCCTATCTGCTTTCAGAGTGAAATCATCTTCCTGTGTGAAGAGTAAGTCCAGGATTCTCTGCAATGTGTTTTTCTTACAAAATGGATGCCAAATGAAAGGCAACTCATCTTCATGTGATACTCAAGTGAAGACACTCAAATTTGTTCTAGTGCTAGAGATAATGTCTGCACATGCTTAAGAGCTAGAGGGAAAAGAAACTTTAGTGTAGTAAATGAGAAAGGATTCCAAAGGTGGCATTCTCTAAAGAGATGTTCAAGGGAATTTCACTGTATGTAATTTTTGCCTTATATATTCACTTGAGACCCTAAATCCTTTTGGAAGCATCACCCGCCACCCATGCCAACTGTCCATGATATGCTTGGGGTCAGTTCTTCAGAAGCCAAAGATATCAGGAATCTCATCCATCTCTAATATTAGTCTGGCCTCTTAATGCCCTGCAATGTCACTGTTGAAAACTTGCTCTGTACACTCCACAGCTATTGTTTCCAGGGTCTTGAGGGGTTTCTGGTCTCCTTATCTCCCATATAAATTCAATCCTTTCCTCCCAAGAAATTTCTTCACTCTAATCGAACAGTTTTAACAACTGAGCCTGCCTCCATTACTGATAGTTGGATCTAAGGAAGAGAAATGAAAGGGTGGGAGGCAACAGATCTGTGCTTTATCGTTTTCAGAGTCTGGAAACAATCCCGTTTCTTTCCTGGAGCAAGGCCTTAGGCCTGAGATAACTAACTAGACTCCAGGATTCATTTGAATTAAGAGTAAACAAAATTATTCTTTAATCTTTTCAGTGAACCCAACCATTTCAAACCCAAATTGGCTGCAACTATTAAAAGAAGACAAAAGAAACAAGAGAATCAGAGAAGCGAAGACTTAGGGTCATCTAATGTGGGTCCCTAAGGATACAGCCTGAAGATGCCTGAGAGGCCTCTGGGAGGGAGAGAGGCTTGTCTTGAAAACACATGACCAAAATATTAATATCTGTGCATAAATAGTTTATCCTAATGAAGTTTAAGACATCATTTTATATTGCACTTAGGAGAGTCTAAGGAGTGAAAGAAGGGCAGACTTGAGTGGGGAATGGGATTGGACACATCTTTTTCAGCCGATTTATTTCCATGGGTATCCTTCTCTTTCCTAAGTCATTTCTACCATTGAGATATCTGAGGCTGGTAGTTACTATGAATCTCTTTAGAACCATTTTCATATTGATGAAATTGTTTGCCTATGTGTTTCTGTCTGGACAGACCTATTTTTTTTTTTTTAAGATTTTTTGTTTGATGTGGAACATTTTTAAAGTCTTTATTGAATTTGCTACAATATTGCTTCTGTTTTATGTTTTGGTTTTTTGGCCACGAGGCATATGAGATCTTAGCTCCCCAACCAGGGATCGAACCTGCACTCCCTGCATTGGAAGGCAAAGTTTTAACCACTGGACTGCCAGGGTTAAAACAGTCCTATTTTAAAATCTCAAAACTCTGTCACTTACTAGGTGTCATCTTAATTCATTACTTAATCCCTCTTTATTTTTAAAACAGAAGCTGAAGTATATACCTCAAAGTTTGCTGGGAGACTTAATCTGGAGAATATTTATAAAGCAATTTAATTCATGGTGAACACTCAGGAAATCGTCCCCATCCTACCTTTAACACTTTAATTCACAAGGCATCAGAATATACTCCATCCTTACCTCAATCCCTGCATTATTATTATTATATTTTGCAATGTAAATTTGAAAACTGAGTAGTCTTCTCTCAGTAAATATCTACTACAGGAAAAATGACTAAGAGAAACCTACATGGGCCTTAAAAAAATAAAGCTATGGAGATAAAAGAAACATGGGCTTAGGACTTCCCTGGTGGCGCAGTGGTTGAGAGTCCTTCTGCCGATGCAGGGGACACGAGTTCGTGCCCCGGTCTGGGAGGATCCCACATGCCACAGAGCGGTTGGGCCCATGAGCCATGGCTGCTGAGCCTGCGTGTCCGGAGCCTGTGTTCCACAATGGGAGAGGCCACAACAGTGAGAGACCCGCGTACCGCAAAAAAAAAAAAAAAAAAAAAAAGATACATGGGCTTTATTTCTCTGGATCTAAAACAGCCAGGTAGCTGGATTAATTTAGCTAAGTATTAAGTCAATAAAAAAAACCATTAGGTAAGCAATTTGTTGAATGGTTCGTTGTGGTGATATCATCAAAAGAATTCCAAGCAGAAGGTTTTTTGGTGAACATCTCACCTTTGTCTTTCCTGCTTCTCCTTTCTATACTGCTTCTTCTATTGTGTTTTGAGGGGAAGTTAGAAAATTGTAAAATAATATAAGCTCACTGTTAAACAAATAAGCAAAAGAAAAATATTTAAATTCAAAAATGAAATTTCCATCTTACTCAAGTATATCCTTTGGAAAGAGTCATGATAATATTTTGGTACATATCTTACAATTCTTTGTATATATTGTTCTTTACTTTTTAACTTAGCAACATGTTTTGTTCATCTTTCCAAGTTAGTGTGTAAAGAACTTCTTCACTCATTTTAACTGCAACTAGGATTACATTTTAAAATATACCCTGACACATTTAACTGACCTCCTGATCAATGGACATTTTCTTACTTTTCTTTGATGAAGCTCTACTGAGTCATTCATTTCATGGGTTTCTGTGTCAGAGGAAAAGTAGGAATATCCCTGCCAAGCGTATGTCTTTGGGTCCCTGAAAACTAGGAGGCTCCAGTGACACATGCAACCACTTAGAAAGGCAAAAAGTCTCACTGGGTAATGTGATTGTAGCCAAGCTACATTTTTGTGGGCTAACCAGCATTTCTGTGTGCTTGATAATTTTTGGAAACACCTCAAAATTCTGTTAAATTTACTATATATTATCTTTAGCTTTCGAAATGTTGTTGTTTGTGATCTGGCTCCTGTCCAGCCTCAGTTCTTACTCCTTCCTCACATGCTCTCCAAGCTGAGTCATCCAACTGCTGGCTGCCATGCACAGAGGACAGACTTCATCCCACCCTACCTCTATGAATGGTGTGCTCTATGCCACAAATCCCCCCTTCCCTAGCCTGTTTATTGAAATATTCCACATTCAAAGTCCTTGACTTTTGTTTCCTCTGTAAATCTCTCCCTCTCCTCCTCTCGCACCACCTCACGAAACACTCTATTATTTTCTTCTCGCCACTTCCATTGCACAATGTCTAGTTTTCAGATAAAATACTTTTTGTATCCTATTGTAATAATGTGTTTAAGTCTGGCTTCTTTTCTGCAGAATAGGATTCTTGAGGGCGGGGACCACTTTGCCAGTGTTTAGCCCAGAAAAGGAACTGCCTAGATATCAGGTGACTTGACTCAAAAGGGAAGCCACCTCGAGATCCTCTTCTCATCCTGCGTAAGCTCCAGAGGAGAGAAACTGACATGGTACTACTATGGTCTGGAAGTGCATGTGGACATTTTTATATGATCGTGATTTCAAAAGTTGCCTTTTCTGCTCAAGCTGAGAATTATGTCATCCATCCTTTCCTGTACACATTTCCCACTGCTAAGTAATGCTCAACAATGTACTGTAGCATCCAGTACAATCACAAGTTCCATATGGCTCCTCACACATTTACTTTTATGTGCATTGGCAATTTAGAATGGCACTATTCATTATGTTTGAGATGTCAGCCCAGCTGGAGCTTATCCAAGGATGTGTACTTAGACTGTCAGAAAGTGAAAGGCTGACATTGGGCATGACTCATTACCGTGCAATAGATGTAACAGAGCATTTCAGGGGAAAATCAGCTTTAATCAGTGTCAGTAGATGTCATGTGATTTTTTTCCCAGCACTGATAACAATTCATCAATTCAGAAATGACAGCTGCCGGACACCACATGTTGTGTCCTTTATGCTTCTTCGTATCACCAAGCTTCAAACTCTGGTCACTGGTCTAATTTGCTTCTGGTTTTGGAGGACCAACAGTAATACCAATTAAGACAAAAATAATAAGGATCCTTTCTACAGAAATTAGGTATGTAATCACAGTGATTATCATCGCTGTAACTGTATACAGGGAAGGCTCTCTGCTTACCTGAAGATTACATGGAAAAAGTAAGATATCCCCATTTCTGGAGATATCCCCAAGGGTAACACCTTATGTACTCTTTAATAGCTTATCTTCTTTAAGTTTTGTACAAGCCCTGTGATGTAGATCGATATTATCATCTCTATTTAGCAGCTGAGACATCTGAGGTTCAGTAAAGTTAATAATTAAGTGGTGTGTCCCACTAAAAATCAGTGGTTCAGGAGGACCCAAACCAAGGTGTTCTGCTTCCATGGATTTTCAGAGGAATATTCATGACGAAAAAATTCTAGATCAAATAATTCAAGAAACCAAACTACAGATAGTCCAAAAGAGCTCTAGATAAGAGCAGTGATCAAAGTAAAGAAGCTAAAAGAAGACAACTTTCCCCAAGTTTCTCATTTTCCCAACAATGGCCATATATTTCTGGCATCTTAAAATGAGCCCAATAAGTAGAAGCTATCTCTACCTTCCCACAAGTTGCACAGAAGCACCTTGACAAAGTATCAAGAGCTATACATTCCTCCAATTTGTTACTTCTATAGAAATACTGTCTGTTCAATTCTTAACAGATTAGTTCTACTGGTAGTTCCCCAGAAGAAAAGGACTCTGGATGTATCTTTTTATAATATGGCTACGCAAACAGATAAGCCTTTTTTTCTGATGGTGCTATAAAATGTGAAAAAAGCTATTTTCTCCTCAAGGGATAGACCCTCTGAGGATGCCACTCGGTAGACAAAAACCTAAGGAATTTTGATACATGCTACCATATCCTTGCCCCTAGGATACTTAGTATGAAAACCTTTTTCTTCCCTTCTCTATTACTTTCTTTCTCTTGTCATGCCTTAATAACTCTGAGAATGAGAAATCTGAAAGCCATGGCTGTTCCAATTTATTGGACTTTTTAAAGACAGCTTCATGGGATCCCCAGTGAACTTCAACGGTGTGGGTGATGGATTCTAGGATCTATCAGACTAGTAGAGCTTCTTGCTTTCTAGAATCATTTTTGAAATGCAATAAATAATTCCTGAGCACTTTGGAATAAAATTGATTCTCACTAGGAGACAGAATAGGTAAAAACCTACTCAGTAAATCACAGAAACACAGCACACAATTTTGTTTGTTTGTATTAAAATAGGACCAGGAGTCAAGCACGTCAAGATAAAGTTATACATACAGTTGCTTCCCTTCAGGATATTCATTTTGCCAAACTGAATATCCTTGTCTTTAGAACAATATGGAAAATTATCCATTGGATGATAATATAGTTAGTGTATGCATAGCCTGTTAAATTATTTTGCCAAATATTTTGATTATAATGTTAGAAGAAAGCTTTGTGTGTGCTGTTGTATCTCAGGGAAATATTAGAATATCCCTGGTTTTTGTTTTGTTTTGTTTTTTTAAACCATTTGTTTCTGACAATAACAAATACCTCTGGGGTGATTAAATTTTCAGGAAGTCATTTTCATGAGCCTGATAATTATTAAAAATTATTTTGAAGTAATACCTTAAATTGGTAAAAATTGACTAATTAATGGTAATAGGTTAATAATTATAAGAGGGAGTTTCTTTTGAGGAAATGAAATAATTGCTAGGTGCTGGGTAGATGGCTGGTATATTCCTCAGTTGATGATTTTAAAATATTTAAAGTGTTTTAATTAGTTGTTAGTGTTTAAAATATTAAAAATAATTTGGGGCTTCCCTGGTGGCGCAGTGGTTGAGAGTCCGCCTGCCGATGCAGGGGACACAGGTTCGTGCCCCGGTCCGGGAAAATCCCACATGCCACGGAGCGGCTGGGCCTGTGAGCCATGGCCGCTGAGCCTGCGCGTCCGGAGCCTGTTGCTCCGCAACGGGAGAGGCCACAACAGTGAGAGGCCCGCGTACACCCCGCCCACCCAAAAAAAAAAAAAAAAAAACTGATAAAACTTGCGGCTGAAGTAAGACATCAAACCTTGAGCTTTGCCTTCCAGAGAACAGGGAAACAGCTGACCAGTGAGAAGGCACGGTATGGTCACATGACTAATTTTATCCAACGGGATGTAAGCAGAAGTAATAAGTTTCACGTCTAAGACAAAGGGGTTAAGAAGTGCATGTTCTTTCCTATGTTTTCTTTCTCCTTTCACCAGTCTGATGTAAATGAGCATGAAGACCTTAGAAGCCATATTATTATGATGAGTGGAACTATGAACGCCACCTGGGTCCATGAATCATTAGGTAAAAATCTTCCCATTGACTCAGAACTGTTATCAGACTGTTACGTGAGTGATAAATTTTCATTATGTTAAGACACTGTAATTTTGTTTTGTTATGCTTTGCTTTCATCAGAGCTGGTGTTACTCTAAGTAAAAAGGTTAAAGTTCTGTAAAAGTCATTGTTTTGCCCATTAAAATGGGGCATCTTGAGTTCTAGACTTAGTGGTCTGTATGTGACAGGCTCTGGCTGGTGGTAATTCTCTCACCTACTAGAAAATGGATGACCCAGTGTCTGGAAGGTAAAGAGTGCCAGGACTACTATCCTCCATTCTTTCTGTTTTTCCTTATTATTATTATTATTATTTTACTAGCTGCATGGATATTAGGAGAGTGAAAACATTTCATGTTTTCTGTTGGGCTAAAAATAGAAAGTTTTAAGAGTCTGGGACCTAGAGATGGTAAGTTCTGGAAATATAGTTTATAAGTGTTAGAATGTCAATTTGTCCTACATGAATTATTTTCTTACCATACTATGGCATGCAAGAGCCAGTCCAGGTATATACTGAATATTTCATTAATAATGTGGATGTTGACATAGGGTGTGTTTTTCAAATTTGTGATAGAGACAAAGATGAATGGGAAAGCTAATAAAGTAGGTGAGAGAATCTGTCATTTGCTTTCATGCTTCCAAGCTGTTGTCTGAGTCTTTCATTTGGCCTGAAATCCCCTTATTCTTTCTTTTTCATCTAGCTAACTCATATACATCTTTCAAAATTCATCTCAACTGTCACCTCCTACAGGAAGCCTTCTGTCCTCCCACCAACAGCTGATTTAGATGGCTTTTATCTATATTTGCTCAATGCCTTGCCCTCAACTATAGTCTAGAAGTCATTGATTTTATTTATTTATTTATTTTGTCAAGTTGTCTATAATTTTTCTCGTGGCAGACATTTTATCTTATTTCACTCTCTATCTTCAAAGTCTAGCATGGAGCCTAGCAGTTTATTTTATATCCTGCCATGTTCTAAGACTAATTGGAATTGAATGAATGAAAGACCAAATCAGGACTTTAAAAAAATCAATAATCTCAAATGATAAGCTCAAAAAATCCAGACAAAATAAAAGTGTTATTAAAAAAAAACAAAGTTTTTTTTTCTTAAATAAATAGAAACAAAAAACAAACAAAAACACTCTCTATTGAAAATAAAGATCACAGAATTTATGGCTTCACAAAATTAAAGTAAAAGGTATCTGCAGTTTTAGAGAACCAGAGGCTCAGAAAAAATCAAGGAAGAGAGTTACATAAATACAAGCAGAGGATCTTGCTCAGTTTAGGGACGAGTGCCATATGTTCTCTAGGATGAAGGTACATCTGTGGTATTCTTTACAATGACAGGCGCCATTACTCAGGAGAAACCAGAGGATGCCCAAAAGACAATGACTAGAACAGTGACAAGGACAGATCTAGGATTCTTTAAAGGAAGACATTTCAAGTATCTGGGTGCTCTCATGTATAAAAAGGAGTTGAATTACTTTGTTAGATGCTAAAGGTACAAAATGGGACAAATACATAAAAGTTGCAGAAGATAAGTTGTGCAAGTTTGGAGAAAAATATTCTAATAATCAAGGCTTTTCAAAAATATCTAGGGCCATTTTGGACAAATTGTGAGGTTTGAGCAAAGGCTGAATGACTTTTCACCATAGTTGTGATACAAGAGATTCCTGCATTAGGAGGAAGGTATCAGATACATTTCATTGTCCTTTACAAACTGAATATTCTACATTGGCTACCATGAATCAGACCAATCAGATCTTATTCCAGTATGTGCATAAAACTGTTCCTTTTTTCCTGCTCTCTTTACATTTTCTCCTTCCTTCTTTTCCACTTTTGCTCCCTTAGTCTCCCTTCCATCTTTTCTTTTTTCTTACTTCTCACTAATACTTAATGAGCAACTACTCTCAGTTAGGCAATGTAGTAAGAACTGTGAATTCAACAATGAGCAAGTTAGACAAGGTTGCTGCTCTTACAGAGTTCACAGTCTACTGAAAGGTATAAATAGGTAAATAAGTAAATATTTAATAAATAGACAATAAGTGTTGTAAAGGCTATGACAGGGGATTTGGAGAGTTTGCCAGGAGCACTTAGGAGTCATTACTAACCAAGGCATAGAGTATCCAGGAAGTGACATTGAACTTGTATGCCTCTTCGAGGCAAGTTTAGCCCTGCTGGTAGCATTGACATGCAGACCCTGTGTAAGCTGCATTCACCTGGTTCTTTGTGCTGACTTTTTTCCACGATGCTCCAAGCATTTTCCAAATTAGTTTCTTGAATCATCAAATATCCCTGTGAGGGCAATACACATCATATCCTTTTACCTGCATCTGATAATCGCCAGTGCAGGTGTTCTGTACTGGGCAAGTAGGTGTGAGGGGGAGAAGGAAAGAGAGAGAGAGACAGAGACAATGAGGGAGGGAGAAAGAGAGGAGAATTATCTAAGTCTCTCAGGAGACATTGTCTCTTGTGAAGAGGCAGATTTTAATTTCAGGTCTGGATGTAAGCTAGCCTTGAATATGTAATGGCTAACATGATTGCCTACCGAGCTACCGTCAATCCAGACTTGAAACTCATTACTGTAATTTGCTTTGGGATACCTTGAGCATGAAAGATGCAATAAAAAACAAAATCTATTTTACAAAGAAGGTGATAAAACTGTAAGGACAAATTTTAGAGCTCTCCTTACAGAAGTGAGGAGCTAAAGAGAATACAAGTGACCCTGACTCTTCCCAAGGGGAGCAGTGGTAGCTGTTGACAGAAGAGGAAAAACAAGATTAGTTTACTTTCTTCCTCAGAAACAACAAGGAACTAATTAACTGAGCTGCTCCCAATACACTGACCTTTATTATGTGTTGTCTATTAAGATGTTTCTACCAGAAGCCAGTGGTGACACATGATAATTGCATCCTATTTGTGTTGACTATCATGCCCTCTGTAATGATCATTTGTTTCTACAAAATTGCCACATGTCAACACTTCAACCAAAGAGTCCAGTTAAGCCACGTGTGACCTCAATAGGCATAATTTGGGTTAGTTTTCATTCTTTGTCAGTCTGTCAAGTAAAGTCAAGGAATCTGGCTAGCACAACTGAAAATGACATTAATGTAGTACTGAAACTGTATTACAGATGTTTTGCTCCTGCCACCCCCCAGAACTTAACCTTTCTTATGTTGCTATGAAAGACCTTATTCTAGCTAAATGGCATTACCACCTCACTGCAAAAAGACTGACTGAAATAATTTTCTTGAAGGTATTGATTTTAATTGGTCATGAGAGACAGATACTGCGTTTTCTGAGAAGAAAGTCTTTACTAGGAGCCATGATTGGCCAAGGATCATTTCAAATCAAAATGCATAATGCCACCTAAGAGCACAATGTTTGGTATAATGGAGAAAGCAGTAGATAAGGATTCAAGGGTACTGGATTCCAGTTCCGACTCTGACATCAACTAGCTGAGAAATCTTGAGCAAGTCAGTCTCTTTGATATGGTTCCTCATCTATAAAATGCAGATAATCTTTTGCAGACTTCACATTTCCTTTCTCTCATACCCTTTTAGCTCTGTGGACTTTATGACACGTATCCTAGTTGTATTTATAGTATTATCATGGGATTATTTGATTAATGACTTCCCCCCATCGATGGGTCCAGGAAAGCAGGGTTCATGTCTAATTTTGTTCAATATTTTATCTCAAGCTTTTAGCACAAGCTCTGGCACAGAGTACGTACCCAATGAATAGTTCTTGAATAAATAAATAGACAGACAACATTGAGAGAGGATTCTACTATTTTATGAGTCTTAGAAATGGTATTGCCTCAAGAAGACTTACCTAACAGCCCAATCTACATTATGACTTCTCTGAATTCCCCATGTGACTTATCTATTTCTTTCTTAAAGGATTTATACCGTTTTATCTTGCATTATAATTATTTAGGTTTCTGAAAGATGCCCTCAATAACTGTACATTGCCTTATACACAATAGGAACTCAATAAATGTGTGTTGAATGTGAGATAATGTCTGTGCCTTATTTATACTTATATAGATACTCAACAGTTGCTCAATAATGTTTATTAAATTAAAGATGGTGATATTTCACTGGTATGTCAAGGATATTTATGTTTTGAGTGACAGAAAGATCAACTCAAGTAGCCTTAATCAAAAAAGCCATAATTTATGACTCATATAACTGAAAAGACCAGGGTTAGTCTTCAAAAGAGTTAATCCTACCACTGAAGTCTCAACTTTCTATCTCTTCTCTCTGCCTTCCATAATTTCTGCCCCCTTCCTAAGAATGGCTGCTCCTAAGATAGCTGCTAGCTTCTTAGAACTATATTTATTTTTTCTAATGGTGTTCACTATGTGCAGGCACTGTTTTCAGTGCTTCAGGAGTATTAGCTCATGTAACCCTCAAAAATAACTCTATAGATAGGAGTGATTAATATTCCCATTTCACATATGAGAACACTGATGGACAGAAAGATTAAATAACTTCCCCAAGGTCATATAAGTCGAGTAGCTACGATTTAAATCCATAAGATCTGTCTCCAGATTATCTGCTCCAAACCACTATATTTTTTTATTCAGTACAACAGAAAGAAAGCATTAGAAAGAAAGCATAAGACCCAAGAAAATATCTCTTTGCATCTTATTGGCCTGATTGGGTTAAGCTCTCATTCCAGTCACACCTTGTAGCCGGTGGTAGGGACATGACAATTAGCTTAAATCTATTAGGACCAAATTCTGGAGGTAAGTGGCCTGAAAACATAGTATGACGGGAATAGAGCAGAGTAGATTTCCACATGAACTCATTGATATTGTTACCGTGCGTATGAGTGAGGATATGTTGGGTGGAAAAAAAGACCAAATGTCTATTGTGACTAGTAAATTCCAAAAGACATTTTAAGAAGAGTTATATTTCAAAATTTCTGTCTTTAAAGAATAAATAGAATTCTAGACAAGTCCATTGAAAAATAAGGATTTTAGTTTGTATATAATAGATGCTGTTGAACAATTTTCTAACCCTGATCAGAGGAAGTCCATCGGCAGGCTGGCAAAATATAATTGATTACCCTGGCTAGGTGGACAAAGAGAGTTATTTGATTACACTTAAAATTAGAATTGTTCTATAACTTTTATAATTGAGCTTGTAGAAAGAGCTGATGCCTGGTTTAAGAAAATTCAAAGGGTATGTTTGCTGAGCTTTGGTCTGCAATGATGTAATGACTAAATATTCAAATAAAACCAGCTACTGAGGCTCTTTGCTGGGGCTAATGGCGGATTCCAGGATGGCTTATGCCAAGGAGTACTTCCCAGAACTTCTACTGCCAGAGCCCTTGTCCTCACAGTGAGCCACAGCTGTCCCCAGCTCTGCAGGAGACCTTCCAACACTAACAGCCGTGTGGCTGACAGGGTCATGGTGCGACAGCCAGGTGTCAGGCCAGAGCCTTGGAGGTGGGAGACCCGAGCTGAGGACATTGGCCCACATAATATCCATCAGCCAGAGCTCTCCCAGAGGAGTCCATCGTAATGCTAAGACCCAGCTCCACTCAAAGACCAGCAAGCTCCAGTGCTGGACACCCCATGCCAAACAACTAGCAAGACAGGAACACAACCCCATCCATTAGCAGACAGGCTGCCTAAAATCATAATAAGTTCACAGACACCCCAAAACACGCCACTAGACACGTTATTGCCCACCAGAAGGACAAGATCTAGCCTCATCCACCAGAACACAGGCATGAGTCCCCTCCACCAGGAAGCCTACACAACCCACTGAACAAACCTTACCCACTGGGGGCAGACACCAAAAACAATGGGAACTATAAACCTGCAGCTGGTGAAAAGGAGACCCCAAACACAGTAAGTTAAGCAAAATGAGAAGACAGAGAAATACACAGCAGATGAAGGAGCAATGTAAAAACCCACCAGATCAAACAAATGAAGAGGAAATAGGCAGTCTACCTGAAAAAGAATTCAGACTAATAATAGGAAAGATGATCCAAAATCTTGGAAATAGAATGGAGACAATACAAGAAACGTTTAACAAGGACCTAGGAGAACTAAAGAGCAAACAAACAATGATGAACAACACAATAAACGAAATTTAAAATTCTCTAGAAGGAATCAATAGCAGAATAACTGAGGCAGAAGAATGGATAAGTGACCTGGAAGTAAAATAGTGGAAATAACTACTGCAGAGCAGAATAAGAAAAAAGATGAAAAGAACTGAGGACAGTCTCAGAGACCTCTGGGACAACATGAAACACACCAACATAAGAATTATAGGGGTCCCAGAAGAAGAAGAGAAAAAGAAAGAGACTGAGAAAGTATTTGAAGAGATTATAGTTGAAAACTTCCCTAATATAGAAAAGGAAATAGCCAGTCAAGTCCAGGAAGTGCAGAGAGACCCATACAGGATAAATCCAACGAGAAACATGCTAAGACACATATCAATCAAACGATAAAAATTAAATACAAAGAAAAAATATTAAAAGCAGCAAGGGAAAAGCAACAAATAACATACAAGGGAATCCCCATAAGGTTAACAGCTGATCTTTCAGCAGAAACTCTGCAAGCCAGAAGGGAGTGGCAGGACATATTTAAAGTGATGAAAGGAAAAACCTACAACCAAGATTACTCTACCCATCGCGGATCTCATTCAGAATCGACGGAAGAATTAAAACCTTTACACACAAGCAAAAGCTAAGAGAATTCAGTACCACCAAACCAACTTAACAATAAATGCTGAAGGAACTTCTCTAGGCAGGAAACACATGAGAAGGAAAAGACCTACAAACACAAACCCCAAAGCAATTAAGAAAACGGTAGTAGAAACATATGTATAAATAATTACCTTAGGGCTTCCCTGGTGGTGCAGTGGTTGAAAGTCTGCCTGCCGATGCAGGGGACATGGGTTCGTGCCCCGGTCCGGGAAGATTCCACATGCTGCGGAGCGGCTAGGCCCGTGAGCCATGGCCTGCGCCATGTGAGCCTGCGCGTCTGGAGCCTGTGCTCTGCAACGGGAGAGGCCACGACAGTGAGAGGCCTGTGTAAAAAAAAAAAAAAAAAAAAAAAAAAATTACCTTAAATATAAATGGATTAAATGCTCCAACGAAAAGACATAGACTGGTTGATTGGATACAAAAACAAGATCTGTATATATGCTGTCTACAAGAGACCCACTTCTGACCTAGGAACACATACAAAATGTAAGTCAGGGGATGGAAAAAGATATTCCATGCAAATGGAAATCAAGAGAAAGCTGGAGTAGCAATTCTCATATCAGACAAAATAGATTTTAAAATAAAGACTATTATAAGAGAAAAAGGACACTACATAATGATCAAGGGATCAATCCAAGAAGATATAAAAATTGTAAATATTTATGCACCCAACATAGGAGCAACTCAATACATAAGGCAAATGCTAACAGGCATAAAAGGGGAAATTGACAGTAACACAATAATAGTAGGGGACTTTAACACCCACTTTCATCAATGGACAGATCATCCAAAAAGAAAATAAATAAGAAAACACAAGCTTTAAATGATGCATCAAACAAGATGGACTTAACTGATATTTATAGGACATTCCATCCAAAAAAAACAGAATACACTTTCTTCTCAAGTGCTCATGGAACATTCTCCAGGATAGATCATATCTTGGGTTACAAATCAAGCCATGGTAAATGTAAGAAAACTGAAATTGTATCAAGTATCTTTTCCAACCACAACGCTATGAGACTAGATATCAACTACAGGAAAAAAAACTGTAGAAAATACAAACACATGGAGGCTAAACAATACACTACTAAACAACCAAGAGGTCACTGAAGAAATCAAATAGGAAATAAATACTTAGAAACAAATGACAATGAAAACCTGACAACCCAAAACCTATGGGATGTAGCAAAACGCTTCTAAGAGGGAAGTTTATAGCAATACAATCCTACCTCAAGAGACGAGAAAAATCTCAAATAAACAACCTAAACTTACACCTAAAGCAATTAGAGAAAGAACAAAAAAACCCCAATGTTAACAGAAAGACAGTAATCATAAAGATCAGAGCAGAAATAAATGAAACAGAAACAAAGAAAACAATAGCAAGATCAATAAAACTAGAAGCTGATTCTTTGAGAAGATAAACAAAATTGATAACCATTAGCCAGATTCATCAAGAAAAAAAGGGAAAAGACTCAAATCAACAGAATCAGAAATGAACAAGGAGAAGTAACAATTGACACTGCAGAAATACAAAGGATCATGAGAGATTACTACAAGCAACTATATGCCAATAAAATGGACAACCTGGAAGAAATGGACAAATTCTCAGAAAAGCACAACTTTCTGAGACTGAACGAGGAAGAAATACAAAATATAAACAGACCAATCACAAGCACTGAAGTTGAAACTGTGATTAAAAATTTCCAACAAACAAAAGCCCAGGACCAGATGGCTTCACAGGCAAATGCCATCAAACATTTAGAGAAGAGCTAACACCTATCCTTCTCAAACTCTTCCAAAATATAGCAGAGGGGGGAACACGCCCAAACTCATTCTACAAGGCCACCATCACACTGATACCAAAACCAGACAAAGATGTCACAAAAAAAGAAAACTACAGGCCAATAACACTGATGAAGATAGATGCGAAAATCCTCAACAAAATACTAGCAAACAGAATCCAAGAGTACATTAAAAGGATCATACACCGTGATCAAGTGGGGTTTATCCCAGGAATGCAAGGATTCTTCTATATACACAAATAAGTCAATGTGATATAGCATATAAACAAACTGAAGGATACAAATCATATGATCATCTCAATAGATGCAGAAAAAGCTTTCAACACCCATTTATGATAAAAACTCTCCAGAAAGTAGGCATAGAAGGAACTTACCTCAACATAATAAAGGACATATGTGACAAACCCACAGCCAACATCGTTCTCAATGGTGAAAAACTGAAACCATTTCCACTAAGATCAGGAACAAGACAAGGTTGCCCACTCTCACCACTATTATTCAACATAGTTTTGGAAGTTTTGGCCACAGCAATCAGATGAAAAAGAAATAAAAGGAATCCAAATCAGAAAAAAACAAAGTAAAAATATTACTGTTTGCAGATGACATGATACTATACATAGAGAATCCTAAAGATGCTACCAGAAAACTACTAGAGCTAATCAATGAATTTGCTAAAGTAGCAGGATACAAAATTGATGCACAGAAGTCTCTTGCATTCCTATACACTAATGATGAAAAATCTGGAAGAGAAATTAAGGAAACACTCCCATTTACCACTGCAACAAAAAGAATAAAACACCTAGGAATAAACCTACCTAAGGAGACAAAAGACCTGTATGCAGAAAACTATAAGACACTGATGAAAGAATTTAAAGATGATACAAACAGATGGAGAGGTATACCACATTCTTGGAGTGGAAGAATCAACATTGTGAAAATGACTTTTCTACTCAAAGATTCAGTGCAATGCCTATCAAACTACCAATGGCATTTTTCACAGAAGTAGAACAAAAAATTTCACAATTTGTATGGAAATACAAAAGACCCTGAATAGCCAAAGCAATCTTGAAAAAGAAAAATGGAGCTGGAGGAATAAGGCTCCCTGACTTCAAACTACACCAGAAAGCTACAGTAATCAAGACAGTATGGTAGTGACCCAAAAACAGTAATATAGATCAATGGAACAGGATAGAAAGCCCAGAGATAAGCCCACACACATATGGTCACCTTATCCTTGATAAAGGAGGAAAGGATATACAGTGGAAAAAAGATGGCCTCTTCAGTAAGTGGTGCTGGGAAAACTGGAGAGCTACACATAAAAGAATAAAATTAGAACACTCCCAAACACCATACACAAAAATAAATTCAAAATGGATTAGAGACCTAAATGTAAGGCCAGACACTATAAAACTCTTAGAGGAAAACACAGGCAGAATACTCTATGACATAAATCACAGGAAGATTGTTTTGTTTTGTTTTGTTTTTTGTTTTGTGGTACGCAGGCCTCTTACTGTTGTGGCCTCTCCTGTTGCGGAGCACAGGCTCTGGACGCGCAGGCTCAGTGGCCATGGCTCACGGGCCTAGCTGCTCCGCGGCAGGTGGGATCTACCCTGACCGGGGCACGAACCCGTGTCCCCTGCATTGGCAGGCAGACTCTCAACCACTGCACCACCAGGGAAGCCCAGGAAGATCCTTTTTGACCCATCTCCTAGAGAAATGGAAATGAAAAGAAAAATAAACAAATGGGACCTAATGAAACTTAAAAGCTTTTGCACAGCAAAGGAAACTATAAACAAGACGAAAAGACAACCCTCAGAATGGGAGAAAATATTTGCAAATGAAGCAACTGACAAAGGATTAATCTCCAAAATATACAAATAGCTCATGCAGCTCAATATGAAAAAAACAAACAACCCAGTCCAAAAATGGGCAGAAGACCTAAATAGACATTTGTCCAAAGAAGACATACAGATGGCCAAGAAGCATATGAAAATCTGCTCAACATCACTAATGATTAGAGAAATGCAAATCAAAACTACAGTGAGGTATCACCTCACACTGGTCAGAATGGCCATCATCAAAAAATCTACAAACAATAAATGCTGGAGGGGATGTGGAGAAAAGCGAACCCTCTTGCATTGTTGGTGGGAATGTAAATTGATATAGCCACTATGGAGAGCAGTATGGAGGTTCCTTTAAAAACTAAAAATAGAACTACCATATGACCCAGCAATCCCACTACTGGGCATATACCCTGAGAAAACCATAATTCAAAAAGAGTCATGGACCACAATGTTCATCGCAGCTCTGTTTACAATAGCCAGGACATGGAAGGAACCTAAGTGTCCATCGACAGATGAATGGATAAAGAAGATGTGGCACATATATACAATGGAATATTACTCAGCCATAAAAAGAAATGAAATTGAATTATTTGTAGTGAGGTGGATGGACCTAGTGTCTGTCATACAGAGTGAAGTAAGTCAGAAAGAGAAAAACAAATACTGTATGCTAACACATATATATGGAATCTAAAAAAAAAAAAAATGTTTCTGAAGAACCTAGGGTCAGGACAGGAATAAAGACGCAGAAGTAGAGAATGGACTTGACACAGGGAAGGGGAATGGTAAGCTGGGAAAAAGTGAGAGAGTGGCATGGACATATATACACTACCAAACGTAAAATAGCTAGTGTGAAGTAGCCACATAGCACAGGGAGATCAGCTCAGTGCTTTATGACCACCTAGAGGGGTGGGATAGGGAGGGTGGGAGGGAGGGAGACGCAAGAGGGAAGAGATGTGGGAACGTATGTATATGTATAACTGATTCACTTTGTTATAAAGCAGAAACTAACACAACAATGTAAAGCAATTATACTGCAATAAAGATGTTAAGGAAAAAAAAAAACCCAGCTAGTACCTAGTTGTAGGAAAACTGAAGAGGAGCATATCATTGAGGACTTAAATCAGCATAAATCAGCACTTAAAAAAAGAAAAAAGAAGATCATCTCCCAATCAGTTTATGGACTTATACCTCCAAACTGGCTCCTCTCCACACAATCTAGAATGCATTTGAACTTCCATTTGCTTAACTGAAAAGATAAGAGATCTAGATTAGAAAACAGCTGACCTGAGCTGAAACCCAGATGCTTGCAACTCAGCTGAAATTTCTGGGATAAATAAATTATGAACAAAAACAACATTTTAGAAACTCTGGTGTCAGTGAGCTAATGGGCAGCTCCAGATGAAGACTGTAGAAGAAAAACATTGTCATTTGAGGATGGTAATAGAAGTAATTATCTGTGTGCCCAGAGTGGGGGGGGGGGGAACACAAAACACTAGAAGGCCATGATGAATCCACAGAATCAGTCAACAAAAGAAATTTTCTAGAATTATTTGACCTAATTACAACCGAGGATTTGTCGGCTGTTTTTGTAAATGTCTTAAGGATGTAACACTCACCACAAAATGAGTTATATCATTAATAGGTCATGCAAATGTAAAACTCAGAGCCACAAAGAGCCTATGGACTATGGACAAAGAACAAATGAAGCAGTGGGAATGAAATGAGCAAATTAGCCACACAGAATTAAGACACACTGAAGAGAGAAGGAAAGAATCTGAGGCTCTGACTGTGCAAAAGTATAAATGTAATACAATAAATGCAGAACCAAAGATGCGTACTCAGTGAAAGGACATTCTAACTCTAAATTCAGTTTAGATTATCAGCTTCAGCATGCAATTATCTCTGATTTATTTAACATCTCTACAGACACACAAAAAAAGAGAAAACTACTGCTGAAGTGTAATTAGCAAGAGATATTATTCCTGACCCCAATGGATTATTTTAACTTAATCAACAATGATTTAAGAGCCTAAATATTTGAGAGTATATAACTACATTTAAGACATGACTTGTGGCAGGGACAATCATTCCCAAAACATGTTTAACCATGTGCGAATCAGAATCTTCCTTTGGTGAATGCACCTTTCCGGGAAATCCCATAACCTGGAAACCCCCGAAGCATCTGTTTTCCCTGCCTCTGTTCTTGGGTTGCTGAATGTTGCCTGAGAAAATCATATTACCATGTTGGTTCCCTAACAAATTTGTAATTTCAAAACTCAACTTTTTCTTTAAAGCTGCTTAAGAATTGCTTATATATCTCTCTTTTGCTCTCTTATGCAATCCCCTAGTCTTTTACTTCTCCAAATTTTACTATCCTCCTTCAGGTCTGTTCCATTTATCATTTTCTATGTTCTTCCCCATTCCTCACAATAATTTAGCTTCCTACTTCCTAGCCATAAATTGCCGTAATACTCCCTCGTCTACCTCTTATCTATACCTACATTTTTGCCTGTTGTTTGTCTTCCGTCCTGTCTTAGAAGGGGAAAGGGAGTGGTGGAAATCCCTTCTGCTCTCCAAGTTTTATTCTTCAGTTATGCTTTGGAATATATTCTCTCTTATCTCCAACAAACATTATTTGACCAACTATTCTTTATTTATTTTTCTTTCTCTCTCTGTCACCTCCTTCTTCCCCTTTCTCTTATGTTCACATCTTCTAAGAAAACATTTGATTTTTCTCCATAACAAGCTACCATCTTTTTCTCTTCTTCTCTTCACAACCCGACTTTGAAGCCTTTGCCTAAAGCAGAATTTCTCCATCTTGGCACTACTGACATCTCGGACCAGATAATTTTTGCTGTGCGATCTGTCCTGTGCACTGTAGGATGTTTAGCACCCCTAGCCTCTGCCTGCTAGATAGATGTCAGTAGCACTTCCATAGTTGTGACAAATAAAAATGCCTCCAGACATTGTCAGAGGTCTCCTGGAGGGAAAAATCATCCGTAGCTGAGAACCCCTGTTCTAAAGTTACCATCTCCCTGTGTTTATGACCAAATTGCTGTTCAGCTCAGTAAAATATGACTTCTACTTTGACAACTCTATGCAAACTGCTCAATTACAGAACAACAATATCCTAATGACCAAATCTGATGGTCTATTTTCTGTCTCATTTTTTGAGCATTTGACTTTGTCAGCAGTTTCTTCTTATTGAAACCTCCTTCTTCAGTGGCTTTTCTTGGACCACTCTCCCACTTGTTCTTCAATCTCTCTTGCTGGTTCCTTTTCCTCTACCCTACTTGTAAATGCCACAATGCTCATCTTGCCTCGAAAGTTTAAGTCTACTTCCATGACTCTACCTAACCAAATGCATATAGGCCAATCACTCCACAAACTTAACTCTTCTAAGACTGTTTTGCTGAACTCTATCAACACACTGATAGAAATCAAGGCATTTATTCCCAGTTATATCCCAAATGCACTTAAAAACTCAACATGCCACCTGGACTTCTCAGTTACATATTCTAAAATCAGGTCTTTTGTTGTTCACTGTATCCATTTAGTGGACTACCATCCACCAGTCAGCTGTCAGCTAAGCTACCACTCTACAGTCAGTATAAACTCTTCCTCCGTTCTGAATTCCCAAATCTGTCAGTTGTCAAATCCCTGAAATCTCTTTAACTGTTTTTTCCTTTTCATTCCTATGGACATTACCCCAATTCAAATAATATTCCACTTTTACATGGACTCATGACTTTAAACTTGCCTCTGATCCATCCTATTCATTGTATCTTTCTAAAATACATATATGATTTTTCCATATCCATGTTTATAAAGCTCTCAGTGTTTCTCACTGTCTATAGCTGTATCTTCCAAATTGTGGTACTCATAACTTTTGGTGACACCAAGGATGATTTTAGATGACGTGTACTTTTTTGCTGTTATTTTAAAAGTTTTGTGCTTATTGTAATTTGTATTAGGAAAAATATAGTTAGGACATCAAATCTGTGATTTCATAGGCATATTACTGAGAATGAAGCTAAGTAAAAACACCGAGTCTATTTAAAATCACTCTAAGGAAAAAATATCAAGTAAATAATAGCATACAGTGGTGGCAAAAGTTATGCAGGTTGTGTGTAAGTGTCTAAATTATAAACCTACTAGATAAAATGGTAATTATGAGCCTACTAAAATCCAAAGTCCTTAGTAGGCTATAAAGTTGCTTTCATAATTTGATCCAACCTCCCTACTGTGACTTCTCCCACAATTCCCCAATATCCACTCTACAGTCAAGCTACACAAGAACTTTCTATTACTGAACCTGCGATGTAATTTTATGCCTTCCTGTCTTTGTTCTTGCTGTTTCCTCTGTCTGGACTAGCACTGTGGCAGTTCCAGTGAATTGCTTCTCTTTGTATCCAGTCCAATATCTTATTGGAAGAGATAATCAAAAGGATGTGACCTGTGGTTGACCCTTGAGCAGGACCTGGACAATCAGAGCCTCCTCACCCCTTCCCCTGTCCTTAGAGTGTACACTCTGTCTACTGTTTCCACAGTGGGAGCCTTTTTCAAGGCCATAGACTTGAGAGAGCACTGTGTGATTGAGAACATCTAGTGGTACACATACACGACTGAACCCCATTAAAGCCCCTATATAAACTTTTAAGATTCTCGTAGGTAGATGTGGAGATCGATTCATCTTGCAGTTGGCAAGACAAGCCTCGAACCTAAGTTCCCTTTCCTATTAAAATTTCCACCTGCCAACCTGGAGTAGCCTGCCTCCTTCTTCGGTATCTCCTCGCCCTCTGTGTTCCGGGGTCAACTTCAGGTTTCACCCAGGAAACTCCAGAGGTTGAAACTAAAATATCTTTCTAGTGTGCCTCTTGTGTGGCAAGTCTAGAGTTCCAGACTCTCTTGCAGCTGGAGTTCTAGATGTGGGTTTGGACCCACCAATCAGAAACACATGCATGAGATTTCAGAGTTGGAAAATGACTCCCGTGAGGCTGCACTTCCGTTGCTTCTGCTCCTTTTTTTTTTTTAAATTTTAAAATTTTACTTATTTTTTTATACAGCAGGTTTTTATTAGTTATCCATTTTATACACATCAGTGTATACATGCCAATCCCAATCGCCCCTTTCAGCAAACCACCACCACACCCCACAGTCACTTTCCCCCCTTGGTGTCCATACGTTTGGTGTCTCTATATCTGTGTCTCTATTTCTGCCCTGCAAACTGGTTCATTTGTACTATTTTTCTAGGTTCCACATATATGCGTTAATATACGACATTTGTTTTTCTCTTTCTGAGTTACTTCACTCTGTTTGACAGACTCTAGGTCCATCCACCTCATTACAAATAGCTCAATTTCGTTTCTTTTTATGGCTGAGTAATATTCCATTGTATCTGTGTGCCACATCTTCTTTATCCATTCATCTGATGATGGACACTTGGGTTGCTTCCATGTCCTGGTTATTGTAAATAGAGCTGTGATGAACATTTTGGTACATGACTCTTTTTGAATTATGGTTTTCTCAGGGTATATGCCCAGTAGTGGGATTGCTGGGTCATATGGTAGTTCTATTTTTAGTTTTTTAAGGAACCTCCATACTGTTCTCCATAGTGGCTGTATCGATTTACATTCCCACCAACAGTGCAGGAGGGTTCCCTTTTTCCACACCCTCTCCTGCATTTGTTGTTTATAGATTTTCTGATGCTTCTGCTCCTTCTGTAGCAGCAACGTCATGAGATGTTGGGTTTTCTGAAGAAGCAGATGGTCTTGCCTGGGGCTGAGACACAGGGCAGGAGTCAGGCATTTGTGGCAGGTTTATTGTAACAGAGGTGGTATAGTTCCGGAGTCAAGAGATGTGGTGGAGGATTTCAAACTCTCTAGCTTTTGGATCATTCTCTAGATTCTTAATGGTGACAAAGGTAGCTGCTCTTCTGTCAGCCAGTCCCATGGTATTGCTTCGGAAGTTGTTCCTAGAAACTCAAACTTGAGCCTGGTTCTCCAGGTTCTGCAAGGTTTCTGTACCTAATTCTTTATATTAAATATGCATGTATGATTTGTAAATATTTATGTATATATGAGTAAATATATAAATATAAATAAATATATATATATACACACATATTTATATTCATTGACATACTCAGAAAAAAAAATGTGCCTGCAGAAGAAGCTAAGACTCCTCACAGTAAAAAGTGTCAAATCCCTGTGTTTCTTTTACCATGTCTTGCACCAAAATTGCAGCTTGTTTTGGAATCTCTGCAGCAACCCAATACCACAGCTCTGGTTATTTTAAATCCATAATTCACTGAGTCAGTGGGTGGCCTTTTATCTCCCACATACTATCAAAGTGTTTATTATGAACTCCCACCATCTCAAAAGAAGAAGCTGTATAAGAAACCAAAACCCCAGATGAGGTCCTCTGTCCCCACCCCAAGCCTCCTCCCCTATTAAACAGGAGCCCTCCTTGCCACAGTGAGGTTATATTTGCATCCAGAGAGAGCAGAGAGTGAATTTCTATCTTTCTTGGCACATTGTGCTGGTTATTTCAAAGTCTTTAAAAGAAGATATTGTTATTTATTTATGTCAGGTTTTCAGTACCGTTCCAGGCACTGCCTGTTTGAGTTCTGCCTCTTTCTTGATGTTTTAATTCACTGCTAACAGCGATGTATTTCTTAGCATGTGGGTTGAAAGGCTGACCTCAGCCTAAATGCTGCTGTTAATCAGACTCCCTGGTTTGGTCCAGCATTTTAATTCATTTAATTAATTTATTTATATGTTTGTTTATGTTTTCTCCCTGCTTAGAAGTTAACTATAGCTGTGCCTACCTATCTCCATGGCTTAGTAATTCAAAATTCCAGCAATCGATGCCTGTTTACACACAAAACAGACAAATTTTCCTCCTCCAGAGTCTCCTTTGTTGTTTGGGATTAATTTAGGCATTCTATTACTCTAAGGCAAATAAAATATAATATTGGTAACTAACATTAATTGAATATTTAATGAGTTCTAAATGAATCATATGCAAAAAATCATTTAATTCTTTAAAAAGTCCTATGAGTTTGATCCTAATTTCACAGTTGGAGAAACTGAGGCTTAGAAAAGCTAAATAAGGCTTCTAATTATAAAGGATTCCCAGGTGCACATCTATGAACAACACTGTTATTTCTCAGGCCACATCACTCTGGGGGTAAATCAGTCTGCTCAAAACCTTTGAAAAATCATAAACCTCTTGTTTTGACTCTATTCTGAGACTGGTGGCTACTTCAGACTTGAGCAAAGCACTAACAACCAGCTCTAAGAAGAGTGTTCTGAGGGTTTCCTGTGCTCATTCCCCTTTGGGAAACTAGATGGTCCTTCTACTTCCTTTCTCTCTTGTTATTTCTGGTGCACTTCTGCCTATCGTGTTTGCCGCTATTTCTTTCTAGTCTCTATTCTAGATGTATGAGTATTCAATCTAGGAGTATTCATTCTGCCAGCAGTGGTCGACGATAGAACCAGAGAACTGAGAGGTCAGAGCCCTGAGCAGTGCCAATTTTGAACTGATACCAGAACCAGTGGTGTTAAAGCAAGTCAAAGTAGAAGGAGGGCCTTGTAGAAGACTAAATGAGGGAATCAAAATTGGTGTGTGACTGGCAAGGCCAAAGCCATGGAGAAATTAGCTGGAAGAGCCAGGGCCAACATCCATGGAATCAAAGCTGGGTCACTGAAGAATCCCTTTACCTCAAACGCCCTTTGAAAGTCCTCATTTTCTCAGTTAGCAGAATCTCAATGTTGACTCCGAGGATGTCCACATACAATCATCTTGTAACTAAAAAACATTCTTAATGTTTCCCTTTCTGATAGAATAATGCCTGGCACACAGCAGACACTCAATAGATTTTAGTTGGAAGAGAGCGCACGCATTCTGAAATGGAAGTGCTCATCTATTAACATCAGGGATAGTTAAGTCAGGCTGAGAGATATGAATTGCACGGAACAATCTCACTTGGTTTTCAACCATTCTGATTTTAGAGCTGCTTCTTTTGGTACTTCATTGCTGTTTATGCCTGGCTGGAAAAGATTTATCAGTTTAGAAGGAGAAGATGTGCATACCTCTGCACATGGAGACACTTAATGCTTCCCCAGACATCAAATAACTCTAATGGTGTTTTGATGAGTTAAGGGTAAGTGAATCAGAAATTTATTGATTCAATTTCCTTTGTAATACACAAGGGTTTAAAATTCTGGCAAGAGCTCAGTTTGAAGATACCAAGTTTAAGACACAGGAAGCAAAATTTGCCAAACTACAGTACAATCATTTTCTCCCAATCCAAACTGAGGATGTCTATAAAATGAATGGTAAATACATTTTTTGAAAGTTTGGTTTAATGTAAAAATAGTTGAACGTGGGTTATTGGTCCTGGTCTTCTATCTCTACTTCCATAAAATGAAGTGACAAAAATGATAGTATTTTTCAGGACTTTAGTATCAGTCAGGCGCTGTTCTAGATGCCTTACATAGACTACCATATTTAATTCTCAGGATAGTCTTATAAAGTAGGCACTACTCCTGTTATTGTTTTATAGATTAGACTACTGAGGCACAGGGAGATTAAAGACTGTCCCAGCTCAAACAGCTAGTAATTGAAAAGCCTAGCGTACAAATCCAGACAGTCCCATTGCCATCTACTTTTAATTCCTTTAACTAGATATCCTCTAAGGTCCCTTCCAGGCTGATGTTTTTTGACTGTTCGTTCTCTTTCATTTTGATGTTAGACACACTGGAACCATATCCACACCTGTGGAGGACCAACAGAGGGAGACAAGACACTTAAATAATTAAATGAAATGTCTATGGACTCATGGGATACGTGTCATTTTGGAAAATGGGTCTGGGGAATCTAAGCTGAAAGCCGAGATATGTCTTCTAGGTACCTCAGGAATCCCAATGGCTAGAACTTGGCTTATTGATGTGTCCTATGGTCTGAGAAAGTGGGTCAACAAAAGGTTTAATACCATTTTGACTTAGCCCTGTCTGGGATTGTATGATATCCCTACTCAAATGCTCTGAACTCTACAGAGCACCAACCATTTCCACTAACTACAAGTTTGAATTTTGTTAGCCTGACACATAGGTTATAAATTAAGAAAAATATAATTAATGTTTGCTTTTCATTTGGGGATGTAGTATCTATGGTTAGGAGAAGAGTAAAGTACAGTGATCAAAGGAAAACAAAATCCTAGAAATTACCAAAATAAGAGACTGTTTAAAGTCTGATAGAGCCATAAAATGGAATATTTTACACATTAGAAATGTTGGTAAGCCCATGTTTCTCAAAATATGAATGTTCATGATAAAATATATGAAAAGAGGAAAATAAAATACTGAACACAAATATGACTGTAACAATGTAAAACAAACAATAAATCAAGCAAACATGAAAGACTAGAAGGAAATTAACCAAAATATTAATCACGTTTGTCACTACATGGGAAAATTATACACTTTTTCTCTTTTTTAAGAACTTTCATTTTCCAAATTTTTTTATAATGAGCATGTGTTTTTATTATCATGAAATAAAACCCAATGTAAACACATAAATATTTTTTAAAAGGCTCTCTAAAATTTTTGACAAGATCTTTACTAACACATGCAATTCTTGTGAAAGCCCTAATGATGGCATGACATCCAGCAGAAGAAATATATAAATGGTGGTATGAAAAAACTATGGAAAGAATAGTACATTATACATCAGATGATGTGGTTTCTTGGATTTGCTATTCACTAGCTCTGCAACCTTGAAAAATCATTTAACCTCTCCAAGCCTCAATTTCTTCATCAGTAAAGTAGAGATAATAATATTTTCCCTGTATACCACTGAGAGTTGTTGAGAAGATTGAATGTGTACAGAAATGCTTTGGAAAAGTTAAAATAACACATGATAGACATCATTCTTATTAAAGAGTAACAGTTAACTATTTCAATCTGTGAATAAAACAGGGATTTCTACTTATGTGTTCCTTAATTAGCTCTGAATATTTACTTTTCCAAATTCCTTTGACCATTTGTGAACAGTTCTATTTTTGAGTGTAATAAATAAAGGCTAGAATTTACCACGTTCTAATATGAGTGGTGATAAAATGCGGAATGGAGTGCATGTGACAAATGATTGAGGGAGCATCACTGACCCCAACATCTCCATTGGAAATCCTGGTAGAACCATGGAGGAAATTTTACAACTATTGAGTGAAACAGACATAGAAGATCCTCAGAGGCAGAACATGACTCGGTGATACAGGATGTCAGGAAAATGGAATTATTAAATTAAAGAACAAATGCCTTCTTTCCTTTCTTGTACAAACCTGCTTTTACAACCACTCTAAAAACAAATCATCTCAATACGATATGCTTAGTGCTACAGTGGTATGTGCAAAAGGCTTTAGGAACATGGCAAAGGATGGGCTCAACCTGCCTACAGAAGTTGGAGTAGACTTCATAAAGTAGGCGATGATGGATGGAACTGGATTATGTGGGATGCTGTATGAGGAAAGAAGGAAAAAGCATTCCAGGAAAGGGAAAAGGGGGTGCAATGACAGGGCCGTGCCAAGGAACATGGACAGTTGTTGAGACTATCCAAGGTTCTCTGTGTCTACAGTTAGTTGGGAAAGAAGTGGGAGAAGAAGATAATAGGTGGGACCTGTGCAAAGTTCCTTATGGGACTTTACGAAAAGTGTTTACTTCAGTTTAAAGATAATGGTAACAACTACTGTCTTAGAAATTGGAATTACGTGGGCATATTAGGCTTTTCAAAAGTTAACACCAGCAGCAAGGCAGTGAATGGACAATGGGAAATTTTCTGGTCAGCAGAGACCAGACAGGGAGATACTTTTTCGTAAGGGATGTTAAAAGCCTGAAGGCAATGATGGCAAAGTGGATAAAACAGATTTAAAAGATAATTGGGAGGAAGATAAAACTAGCTCACATTTATAGATCATTACTATGTGCCAGTCACTGTGTGATGAGCTTTACATGGTGTGTCTTATTTTATCCCTAGAACATTATGGTTTAGGTATCATTATGATGCCTATTTTATGGGAGGTACTGGAGATGGGGTACGGATCCAGCCTGCCTAATTTTGGCATAGAGATGGGCTGCTGGAGAAAGGTTGTGAAAAAATGGGAGAGGTCTAGGTGATTTCCTGTGGTTCCAGATTGGGATGAATGATAGAGAATATAAAAGAGGGGCATGTTTGAGAAGACTGATAATAGAACTAGTATTGGAATAGGTGACCATGAGATAGCTGGCTAGAGATTTGAAGAAACAAGTGGAAACACTGATTTAGCATCAAGGAGAGAGATCTGGGTTGGATACAGTAAATGCTTAATTAATTCAGTGGGTAGTTAAACTATTACTAAAAGAAAATGTTTATAAAAAGTCAGCTGGGTTAATTGAGAGAGAAAAAAAAAAGTAAGGAAGGAAGGGGGAAAGAGAGGGGAGGCAGGTGTGTGGGAGAAATATGAGGGAGGGATGGTGAGAGGGGGGAAGGAGGAAGGAAGGAAGGAAGGAAGGAAGGAAGGAAGGGAGGAAGGGAGGGAGGGAGGGAGGGAGGGAGGGAGGGAGGGAGGAAGGAAGGAAGGAAGGAAGGAAGGAAGGAAGGAAGGAAGGAAGGAAGGAAGGAAAGGAATCTGTATGAAGGGTGCCAGACCATCAACCTCAGAGAAGCAGAACCCCAGAATGGACTGTCAAGTTACACTGAGGGCTACTGGACTATAAGGACATGTTTTCTTTTCTTAGATCAGAAAAGAAGCCTAATGAAATGCAGGCTGTATTGTGGGTATGCCAGGGTGATCTGGGGTTGACAAAGAAAATGTCTTGCTAACCTCTGTGCTTAGCATGGCCTCCAAAACCCTGAGATATTTGTTGTAATCCATTATTTTTCCCCACACGAAAGAACACTACAGCTCCCTTTGAACTCTGTGTTTGATCAGTTAATGAAGAGATCCAGTGTTTATGCTGAGATGCAGCTAAAGCCACATCTTGACTTATTGACTCTTCTGGCTTTGATGGAGCAAATTACATACCATCTTAGTGCAGTCAGAATATGCTTCTCTGAGAACAGTTACACCCCCCCCACCAAGTTCCTCTCTATTGATTCTTAAAAAAAAAAACATCACAGTATCTAAAACAAAACAATGAAACCAGTGCTCATTTACATGGGTGAAGTATTTTAAACTGTGCACTCCTTCTGAGTAATATTCTCCAATGTGAAAGCTATTAATCCTTTCTGAATTTTAACAAACCCAAAGAGCCTCTCCATCAATTTCATGTGAGAAGGGCTGGTGAGGACCACTTTCCACAAACTTTAATTTTATAATAGAGTTCTTCAGTTCAAATGGGCTTTTGACCTAGCTAATTTAATTGTCTTTGTTATTGATAGCTGCAGAGCTGTAAATAAAGTTAGTCTGAGAATGTGTTCCTGAGGTTTACTATCTTTTGTTTTTCCAGGCTTGCTGTCTTTATTAACAGCATCAGGGATGCCAGGACCCAGGGTTTACTCCAAACAACATTTTGGATGACCCTCCACATGGCAAAATTTCCTTTCGTTTCAACGAGGGTATACTGTTTTTCATCATAACCAGTGTAAGAGGGTGATATGAAGTGTTTATTATGGCAGAATATGAGGCATCAAAATGCTTTCCTTCCTCGGAACCATGCTTCCACTGGGATCATCCTGGGCTGGCTCCATAACCACTTTGCCAGGGGAAAATATACATAGTTAAATAAATTAAAATATCCAGTTTGTTGTACCTTTCTGCTCCATCTGACTCATGCTTCTCCTAACTGAATAAGGAGGATTGATAACAAAGTGGCCTGGAGGGGAATGGTCTTTGCTGAGGCTGGGTTAAGAAAGAGCATCTGGGAAGAGTAAGTTCCCTTCCTCCTTGTCATCCCCTGTGGAGGTTGGTTGAGTCACTGGAATTTCTGGAGTGTGGCAGGACCTTAGGGGAAAATGGCTAAATGGTAGTGCCTGGGGGAAGAAGAAAAGACCAATGCCCAAGATTTTTACATTTCTTGAGGGTTGTTGTTTTTGTTTGTGTGTGTGTGTGTGTTTTGTTTTTGTTTGTGTGTGTTTTGTTCTGTTTGTTTGCTTTAGTCTTTCCTACAGAGAGCTGAAGAAATCATGAAATATCATCATCATGGGTCCATGCAAGGCCTGGCTCGTTTTCCCTCCCTCTTTTTCTTCCTACCTTTCTTCACTGCTGACTCGAATCCTTGCTCCTATTTCCCACATCGCCAACAAACAGGCAACTATTCAAACATGTTTGACATGTATTCTTTAAATATATATAACATCTGTATATATATGAGTTATATGTATTTTTAATGGATAAAGATGGAATTAGGCTCTAAATCTCATTGTCACTTCCTTGGTTCACTCAGCACTGTTTTTTAAGATCTATGTGTGTTGCCGGGGGTCCATCTAGTTGGTTGCTTCTAAGTACTCCGTGGTATCCCGCTGAGTGAATCACCATGTTTTACTTATCCAGTCCCCCAGCTACAGACAACTTGATTGCCTCCAACTCCCCCCTATCTAAAAATATGCCACACTTAAGTGTCCTTGTGTACACTGTCCACTTTTCCTTCTGATATATATCCAGGAGGTATATTCATAAGACATACTACCTGGCATTTGATTCATTTTGGCTAGAGTGGTTTACAGAAGGACTACACCAGGCAGCATTCCACTGGCAGTACATGGTGGTTCCCTTATTCCCATAGTTCCATCAAAGTTTGACATTGTCCAGAATGGTAAACTTAGTGCATCTTATTACTGATGAATTAGATTACCTCTTTGTATGCTTGCTAGCCTTTTGAGGTTTTTCTTTTGTATATGACCTGTTTATATCTTTTGCAGTTTTTTCTGTTTGGTTCTTATATTTTCTTGTCGATTTTCAGGACTTAAAAAAATGATATACATAAGTTCCTTATAAACTTTAGACTTTAAAAGTAACTCTTTCAAATTTATTATTTACATATTAATTTTGTTCCTGATGTCCTTTATTGAACAGAAATCTTTAATTTTAGTGTGATAAAATCAATAATTTGTTTTGCTTCTAAAATTATCCTACGTTACCTTCTATGATCTTTATATATTATCTTTCACATTTACATCATAATCCTAAATCCTTAATCCTGGAGTTCCATATTAGTTTGAGAATACATATTTATTTTATTTATCTATTTTTCTATTTGTCACCTATCAAGAAACAGATGGCCAATTTTCTGAAAAGGCCCTCTTTTCCTATTGGTTTGTGGTACCATTTAATCATGTATTACATTTCTCTATATATGGGATTTTATCACTGAGCTCTCTATTCTGTTCCAGAAATCTATTTGCCTGTCCTTGCACCACTGCAGGAACAATTTTTACTATAAAGACTTTGCAATATGTTAATAAGACAAGTTTCCCCTTTACATTTTCAAAGGTGACATTTTCCCCCTTCCATACAAATTTAGAATATGACTTTATTAGATTGCTCTAAAAATATCAAGCTGAAATTTCTTTGGAATTACATGCAATATACAGATTCATTAGAGTATCTAATATATTGTATATTATCAAGTTGTCCTATTCAGGAGCATGCAATGTCTCCTCTTAATCACTTCTTCTATGTTCCTTAATAGAGGTACATTTTTCCTCCCCCAACAGAGAGCTTGCGTACTCTTGGTTAATTCCCAAACCTTTAAGGGTTTTGCTTCTATTTTGAATGGTATTCTATTTTTGGTTATATTTTCTGTCTGTCTTGATTCAGTTGTTCCTCATCCCTCCCCCACCTTTAGGCTTATGTCTGAAAAAAAAAAATCACACATCAGCATTCTCCCTTCATAGAAGGGCTAGTATTTTCTTCATCTGGTGGATCTAAAATACACTGAAATCCCAAGTCTGGCTGAGATTGAAACTTTTATACCTATGTCTAGTCCAGGATTTATAACAACATTTTTATTACTAGAGAGATTTTAACTTTCTTTTAGGGAGTTTAAAATACTTTGCAAATATCACCCCCTTAAAATCCCACAGCACTTCTAAGAGATAATGATGTAAGACAGTGGGTAAGACACTGTCTTATCTGTCATCTGTCATCCAAGGCTAAATCTTGACTTCATTTGATGTACCAACCAGTGAGACTCAAGGATGAGCCCTACAGCAGTGAAGACAAATCCCTGACTAGCACAATAAACCTATGCACAAGCTTCGCGATGGGCTCCCTACATAGGCACCAGTGGCTGAAGCCAGACCAATGTCCCCCTGAGGAAATATTTTGCTTTGCCTATATTTGCCTTTTCCTCCCACTCTCTTTCCAGCCTACCCTTTCCTTTTTTTTTTTCTTTTTTCCAAATCCAGATATATAAAAAAGCAGTCAAAGTCAATCCAAAACAAACTGCCAAATATATTTTATAAGCTTCAATGTACGACTTAAAATGTCAGACTATTAAACACCAGACATCAAGTGCATTCTCAAGGGCAATGACTATAGGTGCAATGTTTTTACTAGTCTTTAGCCAACAGCTTGTGATCTCTGTACCTGTATTATTCTACTCTCTTGGGAAAAAAGAAAAGGTCTTCTCTCTCTCCTCTTCCTCCTTCTCCCACTCGTCTGTCTTCCCCTCCTCTGTGTTAATAACAGACCTTTTTTTTTTTTTTTTTTTTTTTTTGCAGTACGCGGGCCTCTCACTGTTGTGGCCTCTCCCGTTGTGGAGCACAGGCTCCGGACGTGCAGGTCAGCGGCCATGGCTCACGGGCCCAGCCGCTCCGCGGCATGTGGGATCTTCCCGGACCGGGGCACGAACCCGTGTCCCCTGCATCGGCAGGCGGACTCTCAACCACTGCGCCACCAGGGAAGCCCCGGACCTTTTTAAAATGAGGCAAAATAGGCAAAAGAATGTTGTAAAAGCATAAACACATATTATTACCATTTTATCAGTGATATCCAAGGAGACTGATAAAAGAAATGAGAGGAAAATATGTCTTAAATTTTGCCCAAGTAAAATTGGAATTTAATTAAAATAAAATGTATTAGTTTTCTTTTTTTTTTTTCCTTAGGACTTAAATCAAGACATGGACCTGGGATAAATTTAAATTTTTACAAAATTATTCTCACAAGTGCTTCTATGATATTTCCTCCAAAAGGTGAAAACAAATATGTTTTAGTCACTTTGATAAAAAATCCAACTCTAAAGATAATAATAATTTTTCCCCACACAATAGCACTACTCATACCATATTCTAGTATATACATATTTACTTCTGGTGGCTTTTCCAGATTTATAACAATTTAGTTTCAAGTATTCCCTAATCACAAACCACCTGATCTGGGGATGATTTGAAAGAAGAAAGGATGAAAAACAGGTATGGTTTCTGTAATACAGAATTGGAAGATGTGAAAGCATTGAGAATGATTTTGCTTTTAGAATTTAATCCAGCTGCTTATTTATATTGTTGGGATTGAACTTTATGGAGAAGGGGCAGATGGACAATTAGCCCAATCTGCAAAGTTTCAGTGTTCTCTGGCTTGAAGTTATGATGAACAGAGCAAATATTATAAGTAACCCTGTCTTTGAGGACAGCATTTGAGAAATAAAAGTAAACTTATTAAAGAAAGATTCCATCAGTCTCTCTTCATCTCAGGTATACAAGTTACTCTGTGCCCCTGGGATGGGTTACAGACCCCAGAGAAGAGAGTCAATAATTTCAAACCTTAAATAATAACATATCAAAATTGGAGAAAAATTACACCGACACATTTTAGTTTATGTATAGATCAGGTTAAAACACAGAAAGGATTTAATCCACTAAATTAGTTGCTTAAAAAAATGGGGGAGGGCTTGAGGAGTAGACTCTAGGCAGAGATTCCAAGAATAAATTTGAAAGCAACACTACAAAACTGACCCACCAAAGGAGCTGCTGCCACTGACACAATTAGAAAGGTGAGGGATAATCACAAAGTTCAGGAACAAGGAAGCCATTGCCTCAACTGTGGGCTCCGAACCACACTCCTGCCACCATCTGAGGACCAAGAAGCTATTGCCAAAACAACTGGCTCTAAAACCACACCATCACAGTCACAAGCCATGCCAATGGATGGATAGTCCATCAAACTCTCAATACCCACAAAATTATGAACTGGATGCTTAAAGCTTTGTTTCTTCTATTGCTGAAAAATCAAATGCCCACTAGCAAATGTTTCCCATTTCATTTTTGCATGCCAGTTCTTTCATGGGTGCATCTGCTCGGTGGGAATCAAATAGTTACAGAATTCAGGCTCTAAGGCAGTCTTGTAATAAGGTATAACACAAGGGGATTAGAACAGAGTTGAATGAGTTAATATCTATCACATACCACAGTATGCATATTATTTGCAACCAAGCAAAACAAATTTATGGGCATCTCATAAAAACTGTTGTGGTAGGAAGATCTTGTAAAGTTACCAGTGGACAAAAATGACAGTAGAAAATTAGTTGTAGTCCAAATTTGTATTAATTTTAGATGTATAAATATCACTGGACCATTTATTTAGTATTATTTTACTAGAGGTAAAATATTTTCAAAATCATCATCAGTTTACATACAACCTCAGTCCCCCTGACTTTATTTTTTTTCATAAGTTCTCATATTTTCATCTGTAATTCCTTTACTATCAGAATTGTCAGAGACCTAACTGTCAAAGTTAGAGAGGGCATTTCAATATGAATCATTTCTATTAGTATAGAGGTTTATACTTCTAGTAATATATCATCTTAAAATCTCCATTTTCATGTTTTCCTTTTTCCTACTACACTGTAGGACTTTTATCCTAATCAGTCAGAGATATCCAGATTGTTTCAAATTGTATTTTTGAAAATGAAAAGTGAAGGCCTAATTACAGAAAGACACACAGACCATCTATGCATTACACATGGCTTTAGAGAGACTAAAGTAGGGTAACCTGGGCTGGAGAGTGAGGGGTGCGGGTTGTGACCTCAGAGGGGATCTGGCCTGACAGATCCTGACAGTAAGGGTGGGGCATTTGGAGAGAAGTAAGGTCAACATTGTCCAGCCATGAGTGTGGGCTACGCAGAAACCTGATTGGGAACTGAGCCAAAAAATAAAAGTAAAAAATAAACTCTACTAATGTCTACAGAACTTATTACCACTCCAGAGAGTCCAACTCATCACTTGGGCAGCATTCTGTATGGTCTCTGAGGTGAGGGCTTTCTTCAGATCAGAAGTAAGAAGCTCATCAATGCCACAAGACTTTACTAAGCTCCATGTTGCCTGCCCTTTGAGAAAACTTTGCTCATTTTCAAGAGCCCAGAATACCCATAAGCCTCGGATAATAGCGTGTGCATGGACCTGTAGTCAAGAGAGAGATCGAATGCAAGGTAAATCTTAGCACTAGTACTAGGGTGGCCCCAGACATTGATGACACACTTGCTTATTACCCAGAATACTAGAGGTGTTCATTTACATAATCTCCTTTGACCCTCACAATATTCCCAGGCAGAAGACACAGAAGTTATTACCTTCATCTAACAGCTAAAACAATAATGCTCAGAGAGGTTTTAAAACTAGCCAAGAGGGCTTCCCTGGTGGCGCAGTGGTTGAGAGTCCGCCTGCCGATGCAGGGGACACGAGTTCATGCCCTGGTCCGGGAAGATGCCACATGCCGCGGAGCAGCTGGGCCCGTGAGCCATGGCCGCTGAGCCTGCGCATCCGGAACCTGTGTTCCGCAACGGGAGAGGCCACGACAGTGAGAGGCCTGCGTACCACAAAAAAAAAACAAAAACAAAAAAACTAGCCAAGAGTCACACTCTCATAAGTGACGAAACACACAACTGGAACCAAATTTTTCTGACTCCAAGACCTGTGCTTTGTCAATGCATTGATTCTGTTGATGTATATCCACTGTAGAGGGGAAAAAACAAAGAAAACTGTACCACAAAGTTGAATTTAGTCAAAGTGTTATTCTAACTGCAGTAGATTGAAATCAGTAGGTAAATTTCTTTACTAAGAGGAATAGGATTCTTGAAACCTGAACTTAACTTGTTTGAGTAGAAATATATCCTGAAGCTATGTTATCATAAGAAAACAAATTTTTAGAGAATCATCAGTGTCAAAGCAATGACTGATTTGGTCAATTCAACTAAATTCCCAGTTAGTTACATGAAAAAAGTTTAAAACCAGGAAAAGATGCAGTCAAGGTAGTTTTTGATGTGAAATCAGATCAACAATCATTACATTTTTTCCCACTTTTCAAATAATGGTGTTGGCAATGTAGGGAAAAAAACTATGGACTTATAGGATCCTATATTAATGTTTCTCATTACATTATGCATCATTTATTAAACTCTATATATTTCTACGCAAAGGCTGAATTGCCAATCCTAATTTTGCTACCATCTCCTCTACCTCCTGTGCTAGAAAATTAATTTAGATAATTTATTTGGTATTCTTTTTCTTCTTTATTCATTCCATACAATTTTAAGCACTACTAGGTGACAAGTAGTGCTTAACTGCATGACTGTTATAATGAAAATTTAATGGCATTTCTGCACGAGAGAGAAGCTGACCCTGAAAAACTGTGCTTGAACCAGAATAGATCTGGTGTTTCTAGCTCTAGGCAAAAGCTCTCGGGGAACCCAAGAGAGAATCCTTAAACAAAGATATAATTGATGACACTGGCTATAATAATTAGGCAAAATTTCTGGTTGAGTGAAGGCAGGATTTCATCCTGAAAAACTGGAAACAACCCAAATGTCCATCAATGGATGAATGGATACACATACTGTGGTACATCCATGAAATGGAATAGTACTTTGCAATAAAAAGGGATGACTTGTTGATTTTTTTCAACAACATGGATGAATCTCAGTGCATCTTACTACATGAAAGAAGCCAGACTCAAAAGCCTTTATGTTTTATGATTTCATTGATATGACATTCTGGAAAAGTGAAAACTACAAAGAAAGGAGACAGATCAGTGGTTTCCAGGGACTGAGAAAAGGGGAGGGGTTGATTACAAAAGAGTATGAGGGGATTAGGGAAGATGATAAAATTGTTCTATATCTTGAGTGGGTGGCAGTTACATGATTGGGTAAATGTACCAAAACTCATAGAACTATACACCAAATAAGATCTTCTCACTGTATAGAAATTAAATCGAAAAGATGATATTGGGTTCCAGAGTTTGATTTGTTGAGCTCAAATCAAATCCTACCTCAGCTGTATGTTATTTGTATACTTTGGGCAAATTACTTTGCTTATTCATGGTTATTTTAGAGTCCTCATTTATAATACAAATATCAATAATATTGACCTCATTGAGTTGTCATGAGGATTAAGTGAAGTAATCTATGTGAATTGCCTAGCACAATGCTTGACATGGATTTACTTTCAGCAAAGAGAAAATCATAACTTCATGTAAATAACAGCTGCATACTTACCACTGCGGCCTCTTTGGTTATGCCTATCGTCCCCTCAGTATTTCCTCACATTCATACAAATTCTTCCAGGACCACAATTCAGGTCCTGGACTTTCCCATTTGCCCCCAAGCACCAGTAAGCCTACCGTGAGTACACCACCATTCCATCCTTCTCCTTTTGCCAGTCACTGGTGCTTAGAATAGCTGGTTCCATGACACATTTTCTCTTAATGGCAGCCACACACTGTGCTTGTCAAGCCTAGAAAGAAACAGATGACAGCACACAATTCAATCATCTTTCTGTTGATTTATTCATGGTGACTGACTTTTCCTATTTTTTCTATCCAAAATATCAAAGAATGTCATTTATAAACAAAAATAAGGAATGCGTGCAATAATACATGCAACTCCTTCCTTGCAATTTGTTTCAAAGCACTACATTATTAGGTCCTGGAAACTCCTCTAGGCAGCATCATTTGGTACTGCAAAGAGTCTAGTTAGTTTGGAGGTCAAGAAAAAAAATGGAAAGTACTTTCTTCTAATATCAATAGTGAGGAACCATGGCACGGATCCTCTAAAACAATGGATAGTGCCCAAATTCTCTACATGGTACAGTGCTTCATTTTGGAAAACATTATCATTTCTTTTTCCGACAGATTGCTTTGGTAATTATATTTTGCTTATGTCATTGCCATTACTTTGCATTCTCTGAAAACTCAACAAGGACAACGGGGGTGAGAGGAAACAAAATGACCTAGGGATATACAAGACATCTTCTGGAGGTCAAAAACCTGAAATGTACAGTATTACTTCTTCAACTTGATACCCTAACCAAAAGAAATGATATCATAAGCCTTGGTCTTATGTTACACGCAAATTATTCTGGAGAGATAACATATTCAACCTTGTTAGTCATTAACATCTTAGTGAGAACAAGTTTATAACATGATTTGTTGATGGAGGTGAGGATGGAGAAGAGGAGTAAATAAATGAGAGCTTTTGGTAACCGTAGAGAGTGGGGGCGATACACTGCTAAGGGTTGTAATGATGCAGAAAGTAGACACTAGGGTTACTAAAGCCCAACTTTTGTTACTTAACAGTTATCAACTCTTTCAACCCTTGGATCATAAAATGGCTTATTTTTTTTAATGTACTTGGAAGCTGATTGTACACTGACATGTTTCTGAATTTTTTTCTACAGAACTAAATAGTATTCCTTCTGATTCTTGCTGCAAAAGTGAAGTGCTGGCATCCATCTAGTCACATTAATGCAATATAGCCTTACGTGAGACTTTTTGGAGAGAACACACACACACACACACACACCCCCCTCCCACCTGCACAGACTCTTTTGCCTGTTTTATAAATAGAGCAAAGTTTAATTCCACTCATTATCTGTACCCTGTGCATGTATACAGTATATTACACTTTCCGGGGTAGTCTCAAAAGATAGCCAACAGCAACGTTTCCCTCCTCATACAAGCGTTCCATTCTATCCATCAAGAAGTAGAGTATATTTCCCTCTTCTTTAGTCTAGATGGGAACTCTGATTTGTGACCAAACGAGTGTGGTGAAAATGATATTTGGGACTTCTGAGGTCAGACCTTAAGATTGACAGTCCCGACTTCCTCCTCTTAGAAGCCAGCTGCCATGTAAAAGCGCCAGGCTACCATGTAAGAGACCACCACGCTGTGAGCAGCTGGTCACACGGACCATACAAGTGAGTGAATCCCAGTGAGCGACCCTACTGGACCTCACATCAAACAAAAGAACCACCCAGCTGAATGTATTCAACTACCAGAATGAATAATAAATTGTGTTTTAAGTCACAAAGTCTTGGAGTGGTTTGTTATTCAGTAATACATAACTGAAACATTTCCCTTCCGCATTCATTCACATGCGTCACATCCCACAAGGATTAAAAAGAAGAGAGTCAATAAACATGCATGCCAAGATTTATAGTTGATCCTTAAACAACATGGGTTTGAACTGCATGGGTCTACTTACATGCAGTGTTGTTTTCAATAGTAAATACTACAGTACTACATGATCTGTGATCTGAGGTTGGCTGAATTGCAGATGTGACACTGAGAGTATGGAGGAACTGTAAATGCAGAGGAACTGTGGATATGGAGGGTCGACTATAAGTTATACTCAAATTTTCAACTGTACATAGTGTCGGCGCCCCTAATCCCCGTGTTGTTCAAAGGTCAACTGTAATTAAGATGCATACACGTTCATAAGTTATACTCTTTATGTCAAGACTCCAAGTAACCAAAAATTTGCAATTTAATCTTTCCATTTAAATTAAGCCATCATGATAGACAACTTTTTTTTTTAATTAAGAAATCAGCCTCCATATCCATTAAGTTTGCAGGATCCCTTTCCTATGTGGTATCCCATTCTTCTAATATAAGCTGAAGGCAGTAGTAAAACCAGAAATGCATGTAATTGAAAAGTACATCCATCTATTCATTCACGTTGTTTTCTCCGATGCACATTTAGAAAAATTTATGAGCTTGTTTGAAAAATGTGAAAGAAAAAAGATCAACAGAGTAACCATGATTTATAAAGGTGAAACCCTCATGTCATGAATATTTTATCAGGGAAATGTGGAAGCCATCAGATTTTATCCAAGCATACTCCTCAATCTGATGTGGTCAATTCATAAATGGACCAACACCCATTATTAACGGAAATGATCACTGGATACAGAGGAACAGCACAAGGGCTACAAAACAAACATCAGTTTCAGGAGGCTTCCAGGAGTTTTGGAAATAATCTAGATCAAAGGTGGTTAAAGGCCACTGCTGAGGAGAGAACAACAAGAAGAGGTCAAGATTTTCTGCATGCTTTGCAGATCAACATCAAAGTGAGTCAAATCCCATAGTCTAGGGGCTTCCCTCGTGGTGCAGTGGTTGAGAGTCCGCCTGCTGATGCAGGGGACACGGGTTCGTGCCCCGGTCCGGGAAGATCCCACATGCCGCGGAGCGGCTGGGCCCGTGAGCCATGGCCGCTGAGCCTGCGCGCCCGGAGCCTGTGCTCCGCAACGGGAGAGGCCACAACAGTGAGAGGCCCGCGTACCGCAAAAAAAAAAAAAAAAAAAATCCCATAGTCTGCAGGAAAATTGGTCCAATAGCTCCCCGTTTTTCCTAGGACTAGATCAGATGCTTCCCTCAGAAGCCATTTCAGTGAGGAACCTAGTCACCTTTATCTTTCATGAGCGTAGATCAATTTCCCCAAGTATCTAATAGTTTTTAAGCTCTGGAGAGAGAGCTTAAAAACACACACATTCTGAGAGCTCTGGAGACATTGATATACACACTGGAGAAAGCAAAAGACATTTTATGAAGGAGAAACAACTGACCACATTCAAGAAGCTCATAGTCAAGCAATTAGTGATACAACTAGTGGCAAAATAAACACCCATTGATCCCCAGCAGAACAGGAGGCAGCACAAAGAACAAGGTAAATTAAAAGCAGATCAAAAGAGAAGCATATTCAGTAAAGAGCTCAGGCGGAATGCTGCCAAGGCCAGCTGAGCACTGAGGTTTCAAATGGCAAAGTCATGATGGGTTGGATGGCCCAAGCTGTGCTTTGCCCTCAAAAGAGTTTTCAAAGATGGCCCATGGTGATGTGATTTCATTCTCAAGCTATTGATTTCATTGAAGAAATCTGAAACTTCCCAAGAGTCATTGGGAAGGACGCAGAAAGGGTCAGAAGTTAATTTAACAGCAGGGGCACTCACTGAGACTAACATGTTTCCTTGCAGAGGAAATTAATCACGGATTTGAAAGCAGTCTTTTCATGACTCTGAAAAACAAAGTCTGTACAGGTGTTTGTGCCTCCATTAATGACCTCCTTAACCTGGAGCTGAAAGTAGTCTGTTTACATTGACATCAGATCAGCGCAAAGCTGCAAGGTGGCTGGGGAAATACAATTATTAAGGGACGGAGGACATAATGAGAAGGTGTGCTAGTGAGGAAGAAGCACATATATGTTGTGTATCAACGTTCTTGATTGTAACTGGCTGTGCCTTGTTGGTGGGGAAAGTTGGTGGTTTTCCTTACTTACGAGATTAACCCCAGAACAGAGCATACATGTTCAAGAGTCAGATATGGATAGCAGAGACATTTAAAAACCTTTTAGAATGCAAAAATGTTCCTTAGTCTTTCCCTTCCTTACTCTGAGTCATATTATACATATTACATACATGCACATACAAATAAATATATGTATTTTTAAATAAACTTTATATGGGGAAAATGGAATCTTGTTTATAGTCTTTTCTATCCCTGGTATCTAGAAAGTAGGTACTCAATATATTTTTTACTAAATAAATGAAAGGAATGAATGAATGAATAAAGTTCATGGAAGTGTTCTGGAAATACAGGGCACATTTATATTTTTACTTAAATATTTAGGTTTCCTTCTTTGATTTAGAGCCAAAGTGGTGCAGAAAAAAAAAAAAGTACAGCAAGGCAAGACAGAAAACAATGAGCTAGACAGATAGGAATTTAGATTCTCATTTATGGAGTTTCACCAACTTACTGGGCCTTGAGAATTTTACCCCTCTGGATTTTAGTCTCCTCAGCATAAAAGGTAGGAAGCACAGTAGGGGGAATGTTATCATGTACAAAGTGCTCTCCAGAGACAATATTCTATGACTCCATAAAGAAGGTGTATTTTCAGAGCATGATATGGGACTTCTCAGTAACTTCATGAGATGAAAGAATCATAACATATGAGAGCTAAGGAATAATTTCAAGAAAGAAATAGAACAGTAAGAATTTTTTTTTTTTTTTTTTTTTTTTGCGATACTCGGGCCTCTCACTGTCGTTGCCTCTCCCGTTGCGGAGCACAGGCTCCGGACGCGCAGGCTCAGCGGCCATGGCTCACGGGCCTAAACGCTCCACGGCATGTGGGATCTTCCTGGACCAGGGCACGAACCCGTGTCCCCTGCATCGGCAGGCGGACTCTCAACCACTGCGCCACCAGGGAAGCCCAGAAAATATTTTATAGGATCTGGTTCAACACCATACTTTAAGGAAGATAAATGATTAAAATATGCAGGATGAATGGTGGCCCCCATCAGTCTTAAATATTTCCAGTCATGCCTATTTATCTAGAAGCAGATCTGGGATTGCTTAACTGATTGATGTGAATGTGAAAGCTCCAATGGCATTCTCTCTCTCTCTCTCTCTCTCCCTCTCTCTCTCTTTCTCAATCTCTCTGTGTCTCTGCTTGTCTATCAGTCTCTCTTTCACACACACACACACACACACACACACACACACACACACACACGCAGACCAAAAAAATTCCCAGGGGCAACCTTCAAACAATCTAGCAAGCAAGCGGCATACAGCCTCCATGATTCTTTCTGGCCTAGTTGCTAGCCAGCGAGGCTGGAGGAATGGTATCTCCCTGTCTCTCACTAGCCATACATGAAGCAGAAGGTTATTCTGATTTTACTCTAATGATAAAGAGATTTATGAATTAAAAAATGCTATCTTCATGTCTAAGAGTCCCATATTTTTGTTATACATATGCCATTCTATAATATTCCACAGAGTAGCCTGCTTATTGAAAGATAGCTTCTACTGAATGAAGCTAAAATGGACTAAATCAAAACAAATCTGAATTCCTTTGGTTTACTCACTTCCCTCAGCCTCACCCTTCCATCTCTTAATTAGATGGCAAAACAGCTCAACTTGTAAACATGCATGAAAAGTGTGCAAAATGTCCTCTAAAAAGAGATGTTGGCAGTCTAGAATATGCCATTTTAGACTTATGATCTGTTATAACATTTGATTCACTTATTGAAAAGCAAAGATCCATGCTAGTTTTTGTCCTCCTTCATTAGTAAAATCAATTTTAAGGTCTCCAGGAGGTAAATTATTTTTAGAATTAGTTTTTATTTTATTAGTCAGGTTGAAGTGTCAAAACTGCACTGAAGCCAGCGGCACTTCGCTGAGCTTATTAATATTGATACGATCACTCTGCTCTGTGCTGAGTGACACTGCTAACCTTCCGGGATGACGAGGATTCTTTTTTAAGTGACCACACAATTAAAAAAAAAAAAATCCTCAGGTCTTTTCTTCTGGTGGTTTTGAAAAGGGAAAGTAGAATGTCTGCATCAGCTTTCTATGATTCAATTTATTCAGCTCATGTTTCCTGAGCACCAATTTTGAGCTAACACAATGCTAGATGTTGAGGCTTCGAAGACCTCCAGTATGTGATCCTACCCTTCAAGGGGTTCTGTCTACCCGGTAAAGACTTCTCTAGCACCTGATGTGCCAGGTGCTGTGTTGAGAGCTGCAGATTTTAAATGGTTACAGTATGGTCTCTATATTCAAGAGACATTAACTGAGGGGATAAAAGAATTATTCCAGTATAAAGAGCCCCAAGGGACCAGTGAAGTGAGAAATTATGTTCATGGGGAGGAAGTCCTCAAGGACAGATGATATTTGAACAGGGTTTGGAAAGATGGGTGGAGTCTGAGAGATGGAGATTAGGGATGCAAGACAGGAGGAAAGGACTAAGGAGATGTTCAGAGGGGACAGCATGAGCAAAGAGAAGCAAATCTAACATAGAATATAGTTAGGGAATAGCAAGTAGTTCTGTTTAAACAGATAATGTGTTTGGGGATATAGTGGGTGATAGCAGAAACTGGGTTGCGGCCATGGTGCTGAAGCTGAAATGTCAGCTGGAGTAGTCTGAGCTAAATTTCCACACGGTGAGTACCTAGCAAAAGTTTCCAAGAAAGGAATCAGATCCACTGCTTATAACAGTGGTTTCTGATGCAAGGTTACATTAATCCTTCCATAGGCAGGCGTCATACTTGGGATAGCATTTTACCAAAAATTCTATTTTTCTTTTTGTAGCTGGAACACAGTTTGTCATTTCTGGTATAATCTATCAATCAAAATAATGCTCAGGAGTTATGGAAGGAGAGTCAACCTTTGATTTACCATAGAAGATAAGAGGACATTTTACAATTTATATTAAATGTACAATCAGGAATTTCTTAGACTGTAACTGCTTTCAGTGTGATCTCCGTCACTGTTGCAAGCACACTGTATATTCACAACTGAGATTTCAGAAAAATAAGATTCTGAAAGCTTCTTTCATAGCATAGGGAAAAGAAAGTCTGAGGTCACCTGTCTTGAGTTGCTTGGGAATCAGTCTGTATCTAAGAAAGGACTTGGGAAAAATAGTCTTTAATCATAGCTTTGCCAGTCACTATGTTAAATGTAAAATGCATGCAATGAATTATAGGGTCTTTTGTTTTTCCCAAAACCTTTTCTGAAAAATAAAATAAAGCACATTGAGTATTCCGAACAAACATTACAGGAAGCAGCAGAACTGAACCTAATATAACCAATGTTAGAAACAAAATTCCGTTACCTTGTAAAGCATAACATTATAACATGAGAGATAGGGAGATGTTGACAATTGACTTCATTTTCATTCACTCCTAAACACTATCTAATAAATAAATTAGCAATAGCATTGACGAAATAGACACAATTCAGCCAATTACACTGACCTAATGGTTCCCCAGTCTAATTGGAAAGATAAATGTAAAGGAAAAAATCATAGTATGAGTTGATAAATGTTTAGAAGCTAGGTATAAGGTGAAGGATCAGCTAACCAGTTGCATGTCCGGTTGACAGGATACTCCCTTCATCAACAAGATGCTATTCTCTCCTGAGTGATTAGTTCAGAATTAATAAAACAATTTTAACAGTGTTTTCACTCTAGTGTGGAAGCCGGAATCTAAGTCAGCATTCTCTAGCCTTATTTGCTTGAGTTATATCACTCTAATCTGTAGCAAAAGGAAAGCCTTCTGGCTTCCTTGAACTGGGAGTCCTTTCTGCCCTCTGAAGCACTCAGAGACCTCCAACTCGTTGTCCACGTTTTACATAATTGTCACCAAAAACAAGGTGAGTGTGTCATCATGGTGACACTGCACAAAGGGAACAGGAAGTACCCTGTCCTTCAGTGAACCAGATACGCAAAGGCAAACAGATGCCAACAATTATAAAAACTGAAGAACTGCATCAAGTCCAAAGCTAAGCAAAGAGAAGAGTTAAGCATGTAGGATCCCAGAGCAAGGCTGCAGGACGGCCAGGGACATGGTCTTCAGCAAATTCTGCACATCACCCAATCTGCAGACCCTAAGGTGGGACAGGGGCTGGGGGAGTCAAGTGGATGGGCTGGCCCATCTACCATTTTCCCATTCTCCTTACTTCTCTTTTTAGTCTCCTCTTTTGGTTTTCCATCTAACAGATACCCAGACTAATCCAATTTGCCCTCGAATGAGAAAACATATATATATATATATATATATATATACACACACACACACACACACACACACATACCTATGTATGTGTATATATTATAATTAATTTTCTCTATAAAATCTCAATTATATCACTTATATTCTTAAAATGGGCTGAGAAATAACTTGAGCATTGTCATATGTGCAAAATTAAGCTTTTTGTAACTAAATTAGTTTTGACTCTCTCCAGTGAAAGTTGTGAAGGCCCAGCTCAGAAAGGGATTGGATCCTGTAGGACTGACTGATTATAGGAGCAAGTAAGCGATACTGAACAATAAGGCATGATTATAAAAGGAAACGGTATGATAGAGAATTCCCTTTTTTCTTGCAAACGTGTAATTTTTTTCAGATTTTCCTAACTGAGAAGTGGTGTATTTGTCTCTGATTTGTTGAAAGGGAGCAGATGCCAAAGAGCATACATTGAAAAGCTCCGACATGAGTTGATACAATGTAGATCTTATTTTTATGATGTAATTGTGAATTATGTACTTTATGCACTGGTAATTAGAGAGCTGAACAGATGGAGAAGGTTTAGCTTAAAGTGATGTGTCCATTAAAATAACCCGCACTGCCAAGAGTCTACTCATGTTCATGAGTAGAGCAAATTTGTTCTAATAAATATGATTGGAAGATAAGGACTTATTGTCATTGTGTTGGAGTCATCCATCTAATGATGGAAGGGAAAATTATCTGTAAATGTCAAATCCACCTATTATCCTATTTTGCTTTGCAGAGGGTTGTAACGGGACATTTTGGCTGCTGTGGAAATTCTGATGTTTGGCGTCTCTTGCTCTCATTATTTAGACATTATCACTAAAGAAAATCAAACTAGCCACCAAATAAAAATAGCAATTTTAACTATTACTTTAAGTGCATATCTTTTAGTTTATTGCTGAAAGGATAGATGACAACTAATTTTTTCAATGTGAATATTATATTTTTCTATTTTTACTAGACACGTTTGTTCTTATCCCCCACATCTTTTCCCCAACCTTTTTCGATGGCATCTAGGGCTGCTTTTCTGTTTCGTTTTAATCTGCTTTCACAGGGAGGAGAAAATGAGAGTCCAGATTTCTCATGTGCTCCATCTGGAGATAATGCCACAGCTAAAGCATCAGAGTTGAGGGTATAGAGGCACACCTTCTCATATATTGTTGGTGAGGGTATAAACTGATGCGCTCGTCTGGGAAGGAATTTGGCAATACGTATCAGACGTCTTAGACAATTCATTACCAGGATTTCCAACCTTAAGAATCTATCTTGTAGAAATAACCACAAACATATAGACAAATACACACACACCCAAGTATAACAAAAAAATGCAAACAGCTTTATACCTAAAAACAATCATTGCATTCAGCATATAATACCTAACAGTAGGAATTAGACTAAATATACTATAGAGGAGACGGTTAAGAAAATTATAGCATAGCCACATAAAGAACTGCTGGATAGAAATTTAAATTACATATGTGAAGAGCCTGTAATAACACAGCAAAATAGTTATAATGTAGAATAGAAAAATAAGACATTTAAGATACTAATAAATAAAGATAATAATCACTGAGTGTGTTTTATATACCAGGTACTTTTCTAAGCACTTTATAAGTAAAATACCATAAAATACTCCTGTAACCCACTGAGGTAAGTAGTAGTCGAGCTGATAGAGCTGGCAGGAGCTGGGATTAAAACTCAAGTACTCTGATTTCAAAGAATGTGCTTTTAGTTTTTATTCTGTAGTGTGTCTTCAGTGAATAGCAACTAGGTAAAAAATAATACTAAATACACACACACACACACACACACACACACACACACACACGGCCTGAAGAAAAACATTTTGTAGTTTTTCCAATCAGAAGATGGATTCTATTTCCCCACCTGGAATCTGAGTGGCACATGACTTGCTTTGAAAATAAAATGCAGTGGAAGTGATTCTGTGCGGTTTTCAAGATGAGGCCTTAACAGGCTTTGCAGCTTCCACATTCACATTCTCTCAGTGCTGCCCTGAGATGGCCATGCAAGGAAGCCAGTCTACCCTACTGAAGAATGAGAGATCATGTAGAGGAGAACAGAGGTGCCCGAGCCCACGGCCAGCGTCAACTGCCAGACATGTAAGTAAAGCCATCTTGAACTTTCCATCTCAGCCAACTCAACAGCTGAATGCAGTCATGTGAGCGAGTTCAAATGTACATAGAAAATACCAAACCAAACCTTTGACTCTTGATGAAAAATAATAATTCATTGTTTCAATCTAAGTTTTAAGATTGTTTGTTATATAGCAATAGATAACTGATATGGCCAAAATACTATGAGATGTTTCTAAAGCAATTATGGGAATATGTATATTTTTCTTTTTTGTATGAAACTAATGAAATCTCAATATAGAAACTGTTTAATTTCTTTCGACTTTAGAACCTGACATTGACATTCTTTTGGAATAGACTCCACAGTTTTCCCGGGTTTGCCAGACAAAGGTGGAAGTCTTTCTGAAAGAACCAACCCTTGTGAGGCATGGTTAGTATGTCATTTCATGGTCGCTGAAAATAAATCTTCCTGAGTTGGGCACAGAATGAGCAGCTGTTGGGCAGTTAAGTGTTGAGATGAGGAATCTGCAGTCTGGGAGTCTGAGAAGGTGCTATGACTATTTCTCCCCATCAGCAGAAAGAAGTGCCGAGCTAACTCTCAGAATAAACACTAAACTGGGAACCATTTCACATTGGACCTCGTCTCTCACATGCTGTCCCTTTAACTTTGTTGTTGGTGCTAGGCTGCTCTCCTATTAAAAAGAAGCTGCAGTTCAATTAGTACCTGCTTATGCTCTAGAAATTGTGCCTCCCTTGTTAAGTCACAGAAAATCTGAAATTATAAACAGGGTGGAGCAAGGCAACTGTCAACAATCAAATTAGGAACTCAGTATTTTATTAGAGAAATTGTGATGAGGATTAGAATGTCAAACTGGAAGTCAATTTCCAGCCAAGTGACATTTGTTACTGTTGATCATTTCGTTCTCTTGGAGAACTCTCTACTCCTTTGGCCTCCATGAACATTTCTTTTGACTCTCTTTTTTTTTTTTGGCGTTACGCGGGCCTCTTACTGTTGTGGCCTCTCCCGTTGCGGAGCACAGGTTCCGTACGCGCAGGCTCAGCGGCCATGGCTCACGGGCCCAGCCGCTCCGCGGCACGTGGGATCTTCCCAGACCGGGGCACGAACCCCTGTCCCCTGCATCGGCAGGCGGACTCTCAACCACTGCGCCACCAGGGAAGCCCTGACTTTCTTTCTGACTCTCTGGCCACTGTTTCTAATTATCTATCAAGTTTTCTTCTTGAAATGCTCATCCCAAAATTTTGGTCTCTACTCTTCTCATCCTACACACTCTCTTGAGTGATTTAATACACTTCTGTGGCTTTAATTACCATTGACTCCCCAACTTGCATATTTAGCTCCCAGTTCTGGGAACAATATCTAACTCTCCACTAGATGTCTTCATCTGAACCTTTCCCAAGTAGCACAGTGTTATCATAATCAAATAAAATTAATTCTTTCTCCCAGATCTCCTTCTCCGCCATCATTTCCATCCAGCTTTTTTCCGGGCTTTTAATGGAATATCCAATCAAATTGTGTTCTTTTGTACTCCTCAATATTTCTGAGAACAGTATCGCATCCATTCCCAGTAGCATGGCACACATAGGGTTCATGATCTGACCCCTGCATCACCCCCCAGCTATTTTCTTTACCCTGTTATGCCCTGAGTTGTAGTTATAGCCAATGAATTTCACTCTGGTGTGTGCCCTCATGCCTTCCTGCATTGGTAGGTACAGTACTCCCTATGCAGAATACTCTTTCTTTCTGCCTTCCTCTGGCTAATACCCTCACCTTACAAAACTCAATCCAAAGGGACTTGTTTGAGGAGGCTTCTCTGACTGCTCTTCCCTGCAGTGTGGATGAGTACTCCTCCTATCACACTGTGTTATGCATCGCTTTATCATTGCATTCTATCATACTGCTTGTAACCGACTCTTTTCTTCCGTGTCTTGCCTGGTAGACCTGTTTCCTGAGGGCAGGGACTGTGTGTTTTATCTTAGTAACTCTATTACTTAATACAATGCTTGGCTCCTAGTAGGCGCACAAGGCATTGTTTGTGGAATGAGTGAATGTAATATAGCCGATCCACAGGACATGGATCACTCTGGAAGGCTCAGTGTGAGTGTACAAGATGCGACAGAAAAATCACACAGAGTTTGAATATAAGACTGAGTGACTCACGATGCTGAAGCATGTAATCAGTCTGTGTCCAATCTAGGGTGATTTGCCAAACAACCACATGACTATGATTTTGCTAGTCACATCCCCAGGTATAGCAAAGGGATCCTGCCTTAGCCACTGGTGATAGGGTCAAATGTCTTACTCCTTGCAACTTGCTGGTCTTGTAATTACCATGGTAATACATTACTACCACTTCCCACACAAGTTTATAGCTACTACTAGCAGAACTACCTCTCCTCTAGGCTCCAGCACTAGGCACTCAAATCTGAGGGAACTTGCTGGTCTCCACTCCCCCCTTAGATCCCAGGAGATCCCCAGGTTTACACTCTGAGCATTCTGGGAGGGATTATTTGGCCAGTCTTCATTAACTTGAATAAACGAGAAAAATACGCACTTAAAACTGCTTCTCCAAGGCATACTAGACCCTTTCGTCTATGGCATTTGCCTGTTTTCACCTTAGAAAACTTCCCCCTCTGCCACGGTTGTGGCAAGAGCCATTCAAACTGCTGAAGTGTTTTTTTCTCTCCGCTATATGCGCCATACCATGGCTGCATATACTAACCGGAAGGAGTGTGCGTCTGCTCATAGGCTGCACCTCCCTCTGGGACGTAGCTCTCTTCTTTCTGCCAAGGCTATTTACACCAGTTAAAACATCAAGCCATCAGTCTGCTGTGCCCGGACAGCTAAAACTATTTTAGTGCTAAGCACTAAAATAGGTGGTAGAGGATATAAACACAAGTAAATAAGACACATGATCCTGATACGGAGCTTAGAATCTCCTTAAGATAAAGAACATATGAAACACAACAAGGTTATGTAAATAACAAGGTTAAAGACAATATGATAAATTGCTTGAGAGATTATGGGTCGGGTCTTTACCCATGGCACTTTTAATTTACTCCTCATCACCATTCAATGAGGGAAAGTATTACTAGACGAGAATTATGGGTGAGGGAATCAGGGATCATAGGTGAGAGGTAACCTTCCCAACACCACGCGGCCAGTGTGAGTCACAGCTGGAACTCAGGCTTATGCTGTGATGTAATCTCTATTATATACTTTCCTCCTAGAGCCAGAGGAGTTTGGAAGAGATGCAATTGCTGTGGGTTGGAGTGCTCAGGAAAATCTTCACAGAGGAGGTGAAATAGAAGCTAGGCCTTAAAGCATTGCCAGGATTTAGAGAAATGGAAAGGAAATACAAGAATATTTGGGGAAGCAACTATTTTTAATAGCACCCTTTTGTAAAGCAAAGGATGGAGATGAAGCTAAAGAGTCCTTGGCAATCCAGTGAGCCCTAAGAATCTCCTTTTTCAAAATAACGGTAATTATTCAACCTGCAGCCCAACTAACTTGCTTGTGCATTCTTCTCTCCACAGTAACACCAGGTCACCGGCAGCTCTGGAGACCAGAAACAGAAGGGATATTTGCAACTTTATTCTGCTGTGATAACTCCTGTTTTCTCTCTGAGCCTGTCAATTTGATATCCCTCGCTAACACTGAACAGGATTGAAAAGAAATGGGTCAGATAGCCATTGCTTGCAGTTTATACAATACAAAAATGAAATCTTGAAATAACACCAGCTGAAGAGACTAGCCATTAAATAAATACAGATACTTCTTTCCTGATCAATGAGCATATCATTGAATTGTGAGAGGTCTTCACTAATGCGAGTCACATGTTGACTGATAGGGAAAAAACTATTTAGCTTATGAGGCTTTTATCCATCACTGGGGAGGTCTGAAAGGGTCACAGTGGTGTCTGAGCTACAGCTTTGTTTGCTTGGTGAAATGAGTTCAGTGGCAACGTCCTCCTGGGTACACCTTGGCAGTGAATCTGAATTTCCTCCCCAAAAGGTTGTAGCCAAACAAACTCTACCAAAAATATCTGATCTTCTGGGTAGCAGGAGAGAAAGTAGACCAGGTGACTAGGAAATCAAACAACTGGAGACCTACGTTGGTCTAGGCCTTTGTCTCACAAGGAACTGAGATTCCTTCAATAACCAGGTTCTCTTAAATGTGTCTTTCTTTAAAAACATTTCCTCTGATTTCTACTCTTCACTTCAGGAAGTAATTTCAATTAGTTTTTAGACCAAAAAACGTGGGTATCCTTTATTCCCTGTTCAGGGAAAAAAACCTGAACCATAAATATTTTATTTGCCTTTGGTCTCAACCCAGGTCACTCTTGAACTCTGCCTTTATCAACAACTTCTACTACTGCATCCTAAGGCTTCTTGTCTTTTTCCATGTATAGTGTCACCAAGAGAAATGCCATAGAGTAACTGTTCTCTCAAGTGTCTGTCTTCACTCAAACCATGACGTCAGCGTCACAGAGTTCTTCCCAACCAGCACAAGTACCACCCTACTTTGTTCTCAGCTCAGTTTTTGAGATCAAACAGGCAAATACATGCACACATCCTTTTTCAAATTACCTCATGAGCAACCCCCTGTGAACATGAGCTTAAAACACAGAACTGACTTACATGAAACCACCTATATTGAACATTTGGCATCATGCTTAGTGCATAGATCCTACTCAAGAAGTGTAGACGCTTCCCAGAACTTCTTGGAGAAATAACACATATGACCCGAACAGTGAATTCGAGGTTACATTTGTATCCACATGTAGCCTACACTTGACCATCTCATGATTTACTAGTTACCTACAGAAAGTCTTATAAAGTTCTCAGTCTCTCTACAGACGCTTTACTTCCAGAGGCATAGACAAGGCAATCAGAATTAAACCACCCAAATTTCTTAAAAGGACAGAAGTACATCAAACTCAATTTACAAGCTATCTGTGTCTTAAAGGAAGTTTAGTATCTATGGGCTAAACTCCATTTGAGTCCACAAGGTATTCAAGTTTATATGTTGACAATTGATTGTGACTGATGCATAAAGGAATAACTGGGCTCATTGTGGTCTCTCTCGCTTTCCTTTTATGGGCACTTCCCAGTACAGGGTGGCAAACCAGTCATTGAAAACAGATCTCTGAAAAACTCCGGGTAATGAGCACAGAAGTTGCAAGCCAAGTTTCATTTATACTCATCTCTCTTCCACAGACAGACTTTCATTTTTACCTCCCTTTCCCCTCCAACCTCTGAATTTCATTGAGTGTGTATGTGTGCATGGTGTTTGGGTAACTGATTTGAGAACTTTGCTGGATCTTTCTGTCTGAGGCATTTATGCAGTGTACATGGGGATGAATGCAGTAGAGGTGAAATGTAGCTATATTCAGGAAGTATCCCAAAGGGGGATAAAAGGTGGTGGGAAGGGAGTGGTGACCTGCATGCTTGCGGTGTATTTTTCCCCCTTAACTGGCAAGCACTCATTCTGATTTGGCTCCAGTGGAATGTTTGCTCTGTGACCTAGGCCAAGCCACATGACCTCTTGAGCTTGTCTTCTCATCTGTAAAATGGGGTTAATATCTTGTAGGGTTATAGCAAGAATTAAGTGACAAACCATACATGAAAACATTTGTCAGTTTCTTGCTGCATATCAAGTACTCAATAAATATTGGTCTCATCCTTTCTGAAGTTCAAAAGCAGAGTTTGTGAGAGTAGTCCATTCTACTGAAGGAAACCAAAAGGCATATATCAAATTCCACTTCTTCCACTGGAATGTCAGCATGCTGGTACCTGTGCTGTATCTGTGCAAGGAGAATAAATTGAAACGGTTCATGCAGATTCTATTGAGAGAAAAAAAAAATCAAAACTGCAGGCAGGATTCACAAAGAAGATGATTTCCTTTAGATCTGAAACCTGATTTTCTTTCAACATTCTCTGATTTCTTTTAAGCCCTGGGCCCACAGGTATATGCTTATGTTCTGGCTGCTTGGAAACATAACTGGTTTCTTTGGTGACTTGGCAACCTTCTTTTCTCCTATTTTCCCTTTATTTTCATCTCACAGAAGAACTGCCATTCTTCTTCCAAGTGATAGGTGCTTGATACACACTCCCTAGCTATGGTCTGTGGTTAGGAACTTGGATTTGCCTCCTTTTCCTACCCACGGGTGGAATATGTTCTTTTATGATACATGAACTTGAGATTGCAGAACTTTTGATCTGGTTCCTTTATGGCTTTACTGGGTAGTGGGTGAAAGGACTGTAAGAGAAGTTTTGGGGGAAAAGGAATGGGAACACTTCTCTCTAATTCCATGAAAGACTTGATTTAGAATATGTCCCTCTTGTCCTATCAGGAGAGGGCTGCTATAATTATGGATTGCTTTGACAAAGCCTTTCTTTAAAATGCACAAAAGTGATTCAGAATCCCATTTTTTTTAAAAAAATGAAGTAAGTACAAAGCATTTATATACTTTGCTGATTTACTTATTAGAAGAATTCATCATGATTTCAATGAAATAGTTTAGAGATAGTTAAAACCTAGGTTACACAGTCGGTATGTGCTTGGTACTGTATTTTACTTCACAAATTATTGATGCTTAGCCATTTGCAAGTCCAGCTAGAAATTTACTGATCTTCCCCATTCTTGTAATTTGCATCTTTGTTAATATTTTCTAATCGATACTACTACTAATAAAATATCATACATTTATTAAATGACTGTATGTCAGGATATATATATTATTTAATACTCCCACCAACACTCTGTGAAGGTACTGTTATTCCCATTTTATAGATGAGACTATTTAGGAATTAGAAGACAAGATATTTTCTCAAGACTGCACAGATATTAACTTTTAGAGGCAGGATTCAAATCCAAGCAATCCAGGTCCCTGCAGGGGCATCCTGGAGCCTCCAGCATCTGGCTGACCTGCCACATGATTGCAGACATAAGCAGGTCTACTAGAGATCCACTAAGCCCAGCCCAGTTCAGCACCACATCCTTGCTGACCTCTAGAAACACCAGAATTAATAAAACGTTATTATTTTAAGCCACTGAGTTTTGGGGTGGTTTGTTACACAGAAATAGCTAACCAATGCAGTGCTGATCTGATTGGAAGTTTGTTAGTAAGTTTACATCCTCAATTGCAGAGCCATAGCATGTTCAAACCTATCTTAATCAACTTCCTCATTAAAACAAAAACTAACACACACACACACACACACACACACACACAAACAGAATTCAAAAAACAAGGCCAGAAAGATTAGTAACTCTTACGCTTATCTCCTTATTCCCTGTCGGAGGCCCTTCCTGTTGTTATTCTGTTTCTATAGGGAGAATTTATTAAAGGCCATTTGCAGCAGACTAGAAATAGTCTACATTTCTAGGCATACAAAAACCACACTAAATGGATTCACAGAAATAATAGTTTAACACATTTCTTAATGCTGAGCATGTATACACAACCTTTGTTCTATTTTTTTGGTGAGTGTCCAGACACATGACACTTGTTTTTTATTCTTCTATAGGGACCTTATGAATGGATTTGAAATGCGATTGCCAACTAGGCTTAGCAGACCTTATAAAAGAAAAGCATTGTGGGACTTATCCATCAACTTAACACTCCTATCCTCCTTAAATCATAGAAATTCTAGAAGTAGTATTTATTAGCTTGTTCTTTCTGTACATCAATTACCTTAGACCCTATATGCTGCAGCTCCATCAAAAGCATTAAATGCTTCCCAGTGGCAAATTCCTGGTTATCTTTAGCTCATGCTGTTAAGTAAGTTTCCACAGTCTTTACAGCTCCAGATTTTATTGTATTTTTTAAATGACTTGGTTTCAGCTGTTAAAGCCTAAGACTTTGACTTAAAGAGAAACTACTGGCCAGCATGTCAGTGTCGAATTTGACTTTTCAGCTTCGCCAAGGCTGATGTGTTTGGGGTATCCCTGCTATGTTGGGGAGTTTTCAAAAACTACTTGCTTGGGTTTCTGACATTAACATTTTACATCTATATTTCTAATAAACTGGTTGACCCTCCATCTTGCTAGGCCCTTGACCACTTTGCTGGCTTGCCTCAGCTTTCTCCATCTGGAGGACTTTATGCTTCACAAGCAAACTTTCTGCCTCTTTTAATTTTGCTGTTTTCTGGATTGTGTGACTAGGGGTGAAAGCACATACTTAGCTCCGCTGATCCTCAAGGCCTTCTTTACCATGTCCCTGTTCCTCTTCCTTTCTTCTCTGGGCTATTAATATGACCAGAATGATGCTCCTATTTCACCTGCTTTTTTCTTGCAGGATGTTGCCCCTCCCTCTCTGCTTCCTCTACTCATCTCAACCAGATGAGCTCTGCCTTTTGGATAGGTAGTTACTCTTTTAGGGGCAGGCAGGAGGGAGAGACACAATTAAACTCAGTCACAATTGTGAGGTGGTATTAATGCCTACAAGGTCCTGCCTGGAGTTTTCAAGTTTGTTATAATGTTTATACTGAGTTCACTGTCAATGTAGCAAAACAAAGCAATTGACCAAGTATATTATAAGTTATTTTTAACAAATTCTGTAACCTTTTTCTTACAATGCCATTTCAATTAGGCAAGGAATTTTGAACTGCTCTAAACAGAAAAACAGGCCAATCAGCTTAATGATTCCCCTGTCTAAATTTTCAATTTTTTATTAGTATTGCAATTTCCTTCATTCATTTATTTTGGGAAAATGTCTGTCCTGCACTGATACAGCTTTTCTTCTATATGATATGTTTATTTTCTAAATAATTTTTTTACCTACTTAAAGGTAAATAATTTTTCTACCTACTTAAAGCCTGCTAGACTTTAAGACTTTTAGTGTGGCTAAACTACTTCTTTTCGTCTTCTGTGCATGTGTCTTATTTTCTTAGAGCAGTAGTTTACAAACTTAACCACCCTTGAACACACTAGCCAAATATATTGGTATTTATTCTTAAAAATATATCTAATAAGTGAATACATCATGAACATTATAAAATATTATAAGAATGAGAATTGAATAACAAAGATATAAAAAGTAGCTATGTTTTCTAGTATATCCTTCCTGAATATCTAATACATCACATTTGGACACCGTGGCTTGGAGATGTTACACTCTCTGCATGTTATTTATCTGGTGAAATATTTTAATATCATCCATCTCTGAAATGGTGATAAGTAAGAACTTGGAAAATAAAGTTATCTTTAGACTCCAGATTTATTATATGCATGTTGAATTAGAAAGAACTTTCTGTGTTTTTAGTCACCAGATAGTTATCGATACTCCACAAACTACTTGCCGCATAGACTTCTATTGTAAGCTATAATTCCCTGTCCGAGAAGGAAGATACTTTTATGGCCATAATAAAGTTAAGAATTTCATTTCCTCACCAAAAGATGCTAGTTGGCTTGTTTTCAGTTGACAACCCTTTGAAATTGTTGAAGCCAAACACATTTTGCCAACAGGGAGTAGAGCGCCACAGAACATTTGCATGGGCTCTGTTTTGAGAGAGCTTAGCAAATACTACATAGGAGCAACTGAGGATGACTGAAAATAAAATAGACTTAAAGACATTATAGATAGAACAAATATTATTTTCACACACATGTGTACGAAGAAAAATGGGAGTGGTTTGTTACCACTTTAATACAATTGTACTTATATAAATACTTAACTTCATTTTAAAAAGCCATGCTAGAAATATTTAATATGCTTTAATAAATTTTCCAAGCTGTGACTATCTTCAAAACCTATACATATACATTTTGCTCTGTTGATCTCTGATTTTAGTCTGTATAAGTATCACTTTAGGGAGAAATATATATATATTTTGGAAGTTTAGTGTAACACCCAGGATCTTCCGGTGAGTCTTTTGAAGATGGATCAGGGATTCATCTTTGAGAAGGATGTATAACTTGTTCCCTCTGATTCCAAAGGGAAGAAAATATGAATGGAATTTTATTTAAAGGTTCCTTTTAGAGATGTGAGGAAACAATGTTATTTCCGAACTGATCTGTTTTATTCTTTTTCTGATGACTACTCGAGCTGTATGTGCTTTCCTGTATGTTAAACACACGTGGGCGCACTCGTGCGCGTGCACACACACACATACAACTGTGTTTGCATCATCCCATCGTATTATACCATAGAGGCATACTTTTTTTTTTTTTCTGCAGTACGCGGGCCTCTCCCTGCTGTGGCCTCTCCCGTTGCGGAGCACAGGCTCCGGACGCACAGGCTCAGTGGCCATGGCTCACGGGCCCAGCCACTCCGCGGCACGCGGGATCCTCCCGGACCGGGGCATGAACCCGCGTCCCCTGCATCGGCAGGCGGACTCCCAACCACCGGGCCACCAGGGAAGCCCTATAGAGGCATACTTTTGTAACAATTTAGATACAGCATAAGTAACAGCTGTCAAAGGAACCTAACTACTGAATCAATTAATTTGGGTATTTTTATTTTTGACTAGCAGCAAAAACAAAGTGAGAGATGCAAATGACTGAGAATTTATTTTTGTTTTTGCTACTAAACTTCCTTCTTTATTTCTAACCTTTCTTTCTTCAGCCTTCTATTGTTGTTATAAATGTTTTCTCCACCTTATTGCAGTTGTGATTAGCTTGGAGGCACCTGTATTAGAGTAGAATCTACCAGAGGCTTCAGAGCAGCATGCCTGGGTTCAAGTCCCAGCTCAGCCAATTACTCTTTGTCTAATCTTCTCATGATCCACCCACGCCCATTTTCGTGTGTGTTTTAATAAATATAAACATAAGTCATAAACCTAGAAAAAATTCAGAAAAGTGTAAGGAAGATAACTAAAATGATCTAGAAACCTATCACTCAGATACAATCACTGCAAACATTTTCATGTATATACTTCCTGATTATATTTAGATATAAAAATTGCACACTTAAACATAAAATAAGATCATACTTTACATACTGTCTTGTAACCTGTTTTACTTTGACAATGTATCATGGCCATGTACAAGTACATATGTTTTTATTTTAATTAATGACTAATTAATATTTTATTGTGTAGACAACCTCTTTTTACTGATTTTAATTTCGGGCATTTCAGAATAAATGGTAGAGAAAATCTATTTGCATACTTGTGCTGCAAATGTAATTGGAGTAGTATATATTCTATATACATGCCATTTTTATATATAGGGTGAGTTCAATCTATTAGTTTCTTCTACCTTTAAATATGAGGAGAATTGGGAAGAGTGTAAGGTTTTAAAAGGAGGGAGACAGTAAGAAAGGTGTATAGCAATATGGAAGAGAATAAAGCAAACATAAGATACTTGTTTTCTCCTTGCCTCTCCATGAGTCCTTGGTATATCTGCTCATTCCTGAAAGGTAAAGAAGCTTACTTTATAGACTCAGAGAGTGAACGCTGATGCATCATCAACTGCATATTTTCCTTCTCATAACCTAGTCTATTAGAGGATGCTGAGAGTTTATCCATCAAAGTCCTTTCCAGGGAGAAATAACTCTTGGCGGAGACCAGAAAAATTGGCAAGAAGGAAGTGAGGAAATAAAGAGAATATGGAAGCAGAAGAGAAAAAGAATTTAGTTCATTTCTTTCACTTTTACTTTAATTGAGCCAAAATCATATCACTATTCCAAAGTACGTTTCACTGTATATTTGCTTAATGTGGGCTCCATTTCCATTACTGCATACTATATTTTATTCATGTTAATGTTTACTATGACATGTGTACTCTCTATCCTATTTCTTTAGGAAGAACCATTTTACTTGCAGATATTTTCAGAATTGCTCACATTTGTGACAAGTCTAAGAGGTGTCAAACTCCTTGCACAGGTCCTGGCACACAGCCCTCAGAGATGTTTATGGAAGCAGATGCCAAATCTTTCAAAATGAGCCACCGCCACAGTCTCAGCCCCTTCATTTTATATTTAGAAAACACAATTCAGGGAGCATAAACTGTTAGCTTGTTTTCCTGCTGAACATCCAGATTACGAGCCTGGTGTCTACACTTACAGAAGGGAATGCCTTTAAGTCCTCATGTACTTTAACAGCTATAACATTTGCAGAAGCTTCTGAATCAATCTTCCATCTTTCTGGTTTATTGTCATTTAAGAACAGATGTGAATTCCTTTCCTGTGTGAAATTTCATGGCTGGACTCAGCACTACTCTCTGGGCCTACAATTCGTCACTCTGTCGGACTGTGTTGAATTCCAATGTTGGGAAACGGCGGTATATTTCAGCAAGACAATTTTGTTTGCCGTATTTCAGTTACCTTTAGGTATAGAGGGGGGCACTCATGAAGAAGAAGATTTAGGTTGCATCAACATTTAATGAACACCTCACTATATTCCCTCCTTGGGCCCCTCCCCATGACTCACTAAACAATAGCATAGCATCAGCTCCTCGTTTCTGTCTCTGCTAATCTTTCTCATTCCAATCAGGCACCGCTGTCAAAACTGTGGGCTCACAGTGATAAGTGCTCATGAAGTAAACAGATAGTCGGACTCTCCCAGCTTAAGTGCTCCTTTGCTGCAGGGTATAAGCATTTGCCCAAGTTTTCGTTTTTTTGCATTCTTTCTAAGCAGAGAATTATTTAGTTGCTTTATTCTTCTGCTTCTATTCACTAATCTCATATAGTTGGATCTGCTTCTCTTTCTAACCTAGCAAATTTAATTTTTATAGGAAGATATGTATGTATGACATTATAGGCAATATGGCTAAGTGTAGCTAGCATTTATCTATAATCTATCAATCAATCTATCATCAACTATTTACCGAGTTTAAAAAGTACTGAGAGCTTGCGAACTTAGTTTTTATATTTTTGATTTGTTTCTAGGGAATGTGGATCTGATAAAATTTCTCATGTTCTTGTTGTTTTCTAGTTCAACTGAATGATTCATAAATGGCTTCAATTTAAAATAGAAAACTCATGGGCTTCCCTTGTGGCGCCGTGGTTAAGACTGCACCTGCCAATGCAGGGGACATGTGTTCGATCCCAGGTCTGGGAAGATCCCACATGCTGCAGAGCAACTAAGCCCGTGCACCACAACTACTGAGCCTGCGCTCTAGAGCCCACGAGCCACGACTACTGAGCCCACCTGCTACAACTACTGAAGCTTGCATGCCTAGAGCCCGTGCTCTGCAACAAGAGAAGCCACTGCAGTGAGAAGCCCGTGCACTGCAACGAAGAGTAGCCCTCGCTCACTGCAACTAGAGAAAGCCCACGTGCAGCAATAAAGATCCAACTCAGCCAAAAATAAATAAATAAATAAAATAAATTTATTAAAAAAAATAAAAAATAAATAAATAAAATGAAATAGAAAACCCACTTTGAATCATTAGCTATATAGGGGGCAATAGCTTGATCCTTTTCATTTTATTTGGGAAAATAAACAAGCATACAAACATAAAAACACAAAAGATGGAGATGTACATCCAATCTGGTGTTTAAAAAGACAGATTGAATCAAAAATAAATAAATATCTCTTTCTCATTTCATGTATTGAAGACCATCGAATTCACTGCTGGGCAGCACAGTTTGAGAATAATAGATATAAAGTGAAATGCCCTATGAGGAGGTTACATTGTGAGAGAAACCCCAACACATGTTATTGACGAATCTGGGATAATATATCTTTATAAAGAAAAAAAACTCAAAAAGTGAGGCATGGCAGGCATCTTTAAATAGTTGAGAGGCTGTCAGGTGGAAATGGGCTTTTTCTTTTATGTCCAAAATGTGTCATGAACACCAGAGACTATAATGACTATGGCAGACTCTGTTTATTTTAATTTAATTTTATTTTTTTGCGATACGCGGGCCTCTCACTGTTGTGGCCTCTCCCGTTGCAGAGCACAGGCTCTGGACGCACAGGCTCAGCGGCCATGGCTCATGGGCCCAGCTGCTCCGCGGCATGTGGGATCCTCCTGGACCGGGGCACAAACCTGCGTCCCCTGCATCGGCAGGTGGACTCTCAACCACTGCGCCACCCGGGAAGCCCAGACTCTGTTTAATTATAAGTATTTGGAATTCTCTAAGGGGGTCCCTAATAAATAGCATCCTTCTTTCCCACTTGAGTTCTGAGGTTTTTGAGAACAACAGAGGAGTGCCAGATAAAGATCAAAGCACTGTACTTATTAATGATTGAGTTCAACTGGAAGGATGCTCTTAGTGTGAAAACCAACCGCAGAATTAGGCAGATTCCTGTCTCAGGTAGCATCAGTCAGGGAGGCTTCCCCACAAGGGTGATCCTCCCAGAGGAAGGAGGGATGTGTATTCCCATGTGTTCCCAAATCTCACTTCAAAGAGGAGGAACATCAGCGCTGAGCCAATCATGCCCTGTATTCATCTCCATCAACCAGAGGAGCCATCTGCTTCCTTGGTTATAGACTGAGTAAACAGGGCCGAGAGAGTCCAGGGTTGTGTTTAGGGAAACCACCTTTACATAGAAATCAGAAGTGAGGACAACATAATACCCCTTAAAAGGATAAGGAAAGTCTTTTTTATTGATCAGTACTCCCCAAGTTTCATGTGTTGCTTTTGGAGCATATTGAAGATTTCCACTCATTTAATAATAATTGTTCAGTGCCCCAAGTTCTCAGGCTCTGTGCTAAATGCTGGGGACATAACTCTGCAGGAAAATAGGCACAATTCCTCCCCTCTTGGAGCTTAAAGTGCAAGAACATGCAAGCTCAGGGTAGTTTATCATTTGGTGGGGGTGTGGTACAGTAGCAACTCTTTACTTTGGCTGCCCTTGGAAATCACCTGGAGAGCTTAAAAAAAACTGATGCTCAGGCCCCACCCAATTCTTATACTGATTTAGTTGGTCTGAAGTTTAGTCTGGGCATGAGGATTTTCAAAAATCCCCAGGTAATTCTAATGGGCAATCAGGGCTGAAAAACCACTGTGGTTAAGGGAATTCGAGGGTAGGATGGTGGATGAAATAGATGCCTATGCAGGTCTTGATCATGTTGATACTCCTAGTGCTGGTGCATTTATAGGTACTCAAAAATTAATTAATTGATTAAGATGATAAGCATTTACTGAAAGCTTCCTATGTACTAATTACTGTTCCAGGCATATATGAGTCAGACGGTCATGGTGCCTGCTCTCAAGGATCTTACATTATGGAAAGTGGAAATTATATTCAGTGAAGAAACAGAAAAATTAAGAAGATAATTTCTTATAAGGAAATGTAAAGACAATAAAATAAGATGATAGGGGTACCTCAGTGATGGGCCACTTTGGATAGAGTGTTCAGCAAGAGCCTCTGTGTTGAGAAAACATTGGAACTGAGACCTAAAATATGGTAAGAAGCCAGTTTCTAGGAAATAGGGTTCCAGGTAGAGAGAGTAGTAAGATGGGAAAGTGCCTGATGCAACTGAGAAATGTATGGAAGGCTAGTGGTTGCAACTTGCTAAAGTGGCAAACAAACTTGTTTCTCTTGGGAATCATAACTATTGACTTACATAAATCTACAGGGACACTTACATTTCTGACAATATGGAAGACTTAAAAACCCTGAATAAAAATACAAGCACCGGGGCTTTCCCGGTGGCGCAGTGGTTGAGAGTCCGCCTGCCGATGCAGGGGACACGGGTTCATGCCCCAGCCCAGGAGGATCCCACATGCCGCGGAGCGGCTGGGCCCGTGAGCTGTGGCCACTGAGCCTGCGCGTCCAGAACCTGTGCTCCGCAACGGGAGAGGCCACAACAGTGAGAGGCCCGCGTACCACACACACAAATAAAATAATAATAATACAAACACCAGACATAAAGAAGTTGGCGGAAGAGTAAGACACGGAGATCACCTTCCTCCCCACAGATACATCAAAAATACATCTACACGTGGAACTGCTCCTATAGAATACCCACTGAACGCTGGCAGAAGACCTCAGATCCCTCAAAAGGCAAGAAACTCCCCACATGCCTGGAGAAACTCCCCACGTACCTGAGTAGGGCAAAAGAAAAAAGTAAAAACAGAGAGAAAAGAATAGGGATGGGACCTGCCAGTGGGAGGGAGCTGTGAAGGAGGAAAGGTTTCCACACACTAAGACTCTCCACTTGCGGAGACTGTGGGTGGCGGAGGGGGGAAGCTTCAGAGCAACGGAGGAGAGCACAGCCACAGGGTTGCGGAGGACAAAGCAGAGAGATTCCCGCCCAGAGGATCGGTGCCGACCAGCACTCACCAGCCTGAGAGGCTTCTCTGCTCACCTGCTGGGGCGGGCGGGAGCTGGGAGCTGAGGCTCCAGCTTTGGAGGTCGGATCCCAGGGAGAGGACTGGGGTTGGCTGCATGAACACAGCCTGAAGGGGCTAGTGCGCCACAGCTAGCTGGGAGGGAGTCTGGGAAAAGTCTGGACCTGCCGAAGAGGCAAGAGACTTTTTTTTTCCTCTTTGTTTCCTGGTGCGCGAGGAGAGGGGATTAAGAGCACCGCGTAAAGGAGCTCCAGGGATGGGCACGAGCTGCGGCTAACAGCACGGATGGCAGAGACGGGCATGAGATGCTAAGGCTGCTGCCGCCGCCACCAAGAAGCCTGTGTGCGAGTACAGGTCACTCTCCACACCCGCCTTCTGGGGAGCCTGTACAGCCCGCCACTGCCAGGGTCCTGTGATCCAGGGACAACTTCCCCGGGAGAATGCACGGCGCGCCTCAGGCTGGTGCAACGTCACGCTGGCGGCTGCTGCCGCAGGCTCACCCTGCATCCGTACCCCTCCCTCCTCCCGGCCTGAGTGAGCCAGAGCCCCCGAAGCAGCTGCTCCTTTAACCCCGTCCTGTCTGAGCGAAGAACAGACGCCCTCAGGAGACCTACACGCAGAGGCAGGGCCAAATCCAAAGCTGAACCCCAGGAGCCGTGCGAACAAAGAAAAGAAAGGGAAATCTCTCCCAGCAGCCTCAGGAGCAGCAGATTAAATCTCCACAGTCAACGTGATGTACCCTGCATCGGTGGAATACCTGAATAGACAACAAATCATCCCAAATTGAGGAGGTGGACTTTGAGAGCAAGATATATTATTTTTACCCCTTTTCCTCTTTTTGTGAGTGTGTATGTGTATGCTTCTGTGTGAGATTTTGTCTGTATAGCTTTGCTTTCACCATTTGTCCTAGGGTTCTGTCCGAACTTTTTTTTTTTAATTAAAAATTTTTTTTTCTTAATACTTATTTTTTTATGTTTTCTTTTAATAACTTTATTTTATATTATTTTATTTTATCCCCTTCCTTCCTTCCTTCCTTCCTTCCTTTCTTTCCTTCCTTCCTTCCTTCCTTTCTTCCCTCCCTCCTTCCCTCCCTCCCTTCCTTCCTTCCTTTCTTTCTTGCTTTCTTTCTTCTCTCTTTTATTCTGACCCATGTGGATGAAAGGCTCTTGGTGCTGCAGCCAGGACTCAGTGCTGTGCCTCTGAGGTAGCAGAGCCAACTTCACGACACTGGTCCACAAGAAACCTCCCAGGTCCATGTAATATCAAATGGCAAAAATCTCCCAGAGATCTCCAACTCAACACCAACACGCAGCTTCACTCAACAACCCTCAAGCTACAGTGCTGGACACCCTATGCCAAACAACTAGCAAGACAGGAACACAACCCCACCCATTAGCAGAGAGGCAGCCTAAAATCATAATAAGTCCACAGACACCTCAAAACACACCACCAGACATGGACCTGCCCACCAGAAAGACAAGATCCAGCCTCATCCACCAGAACACAGGCACTAGTCCCCTCCACCAGGAAGCCTACACAACCCACTGAATCAACTTTAGCCACTGGAGACAGATACGAAAAACAACGGGAACTAAGAATCTGCAGCCTGCAAAAAGGAGACCCCAAACACAGTAAGATAAGCAAAATGAGAAGACAGAGAAACACACAGCAGATGAAGGAGCAAGGTAAAAACCCACCAGACCTAACAAATGAACAGGAAATAGGCAGTTTATCTGAAAAAGAATTCAGAATAATGATAGTAAAGATGATCCAAAATCTTGGAAATAGAAGAGAGAAAATGCAAGAAACATTTAACAAGGATTTAGAAGAACTAAAGAGGAAACAAGCAACAATGAACAACACAATAAATGAAATTAAAAATACTCTAGAAGGGATCAATAGCAGAATAACTGAGGGAGAAGAATGGATAAGTGACCTGGAAGATGAAATAATGGAAATAACTACTACAGAGCAGAATGAAGAAAAAAGAATGAAAAGAACTGAAGACAGTCTCAGAGACCTCTGGGACAACATTAAATGCACCAACATTCGAATTATAGGGGTCCCAGAAGAAGAAGAGAAAAAGAAAGGGACTGAGAAAATATTTGAAGAGATTATAGTTGAAAACTTCCCTAATATGGGAAAGGAAATAGTTAATCAAATCCAGGAAGTACAGAGAGACCCATAGAGGATAAATCCAAGGAGAAACATGCCAAGACACATATTAATCAAACTATGAAAAATTAAATACAAAGAAAACATATTAAAAGCAGCAAGGGAAAAGCAACAAATAACATGCAAGGGAATCCCCATAAGGTTAGCAGCTGATCTTTCAGCACAAACTCTGCAAGCCAGAAGGGAGAAGCAGGATATATTTAAAGTGATGAAAGGGAAAAATCTACAACCAAGATTACTCTACCCAGCAAGGATCTCATTCAGATTTGATGGAGAAATTAAAACCTTTACACACAAGCAAAAGCTCAGCACCACCAAACCAGCTTTACAACAAATGTTAAAGGAACTTTTCTAGGCAAGAAACACAAGAGAAGAAAAAGACCTACAATAACAAACCCAAAACAATTAAGAAAATGGGAATAGGAACATACATGTCGATAATTACCTTAAACGTAAATGGATTAAACCTCCCACCAAAAGACACAGACTGGCTGAATGGATACAAAAACAAGACCCAGATATATGCTGTCTACAAGAGACCCACTTCAGACCTAGGGACACACACAGACTGAAAGTGAGGGGATGGAAAAAGATATTGCATGCAAATGGAAATCAAAAGAAAGCTGGAGAAGCAATTCTCATATCAGACAAAATAGACTTTAAAATAAAGACTATTACAAGAGACAAAGAAGGACACTACATAATGATCAAGGGATCGATCCAAGAAGAAGATATAACAACCGAAAATATTTATGCACCCAACATAGGAGCACCTCAATATATAAGGCAAATGCTAACAGCCATAAAAGGGGAAATCGACAGTAACACATTCATAGTAGGGGACTTTAACACCCCACTTTCCCCAATGGACAGATCACCCAAAATGAAAATAAATAAGGAAACACAAGCTTTAAATGATACATTAAACAAGATGGACTTAATTGATTTATAGGACATTCCATCCAAAAACAACAGAATATACATTTTTCTCAAGTACTCATGGAACATTCTCCAGGACAGATCATACCTTGGGTCACAAATCAAGCCATGGTAAATTTAAGAAAACTGAAATTGTATCAAGTATCTTTTCTGACCAGAACGCTATGAGACTACATATCAATTACAGGAAAAGATCTGTAAAAAATACAAACACATGGAGGCTAAACAATACACTACTTAATAACGAAGTGATCACTGAAGAAATCAAAGAGGAAATCAAAAAATACCTAGAAACAAATGACAATGGAGACACAATGACCAAAAAACCTATGGGATGCAGCAAAAGCAGTTTTAAGTGGGAAGTTCATAGCAATACAATCCTACCTTAAGAAACAGGAAACATCTCAAACAACCTAACCTTGCACCTAAAGCAATTACAGAAAGAAGAACAAAAAAAACCCAAAGTTAGTAGAAGGAAAGAAATCATAAAGATCAGATCCGCAATAAATGAAAAAGAAATGAAGGAAATGATAGCAAAGATCAATAAAACTAAAAGCTGGTTCTTTGAGAAGATAAACAAAATTGACAAACCATTAGCCAGACTCATCAAGAAAAAAAGGGAGAAGACTCAAATCAATAGAATTAGAAATGAAAAAGGAGAAGTAACAACTGACACTGCAGAAATACAAAAGATCGTGAGAGATTACTACAAGCAACTCTATGCCAATAAAATGGACAACCTAGAAGAAATGGACAAATTCTTAGAAATGCACAACCTGCCAAGACTGAATCAGGAAGAAATAGAAAATATGAACCAAACAATCACAAGCAGTGAAATTGAAACTGTGATTAAAAATCTTCCAACAAACAAAAGCCCAGGACCAGATGGCTTCACAGGCGAATTCTATCAAACATTTAGAGAAGAGCTAACACCTATCCTTCTCAAACTCTTCCAAAATACAGCAGAGGGAGAAACACTCCCAAACTCCTTCTACGAGGCCACCATCACCCTGATACCAAAACCAGACAACGATGTCAGAAAGAAAGAAAACTACAGACCAATATCACTGATGAACATGGATGCAAAAATCCTCAATAAATTCTAGCACAGAGAATCCAACAGCACATTAAAAGGATCATACACCATGAACAAGTGGGTTTTACCCCAGGAATGGAAGGATTCTTCAATATACGCAAATCAATCAACGTGATACACCATATTAACAAATTGAAGGAGAAAAACCATATGATCACCTGTATAGATGCAGAGAAAGCTTTCGACAAAATTCAACACCCATTTATGATAAAAACCCTGCAGAAAGTAGGCATAGAGGGAATTTTCCTCAACATAATAAAGGCCATATATGACAAACCCACAGCCAACATCATCCTCAATGGTGAAAAACTGAAACCATTCCCACTAAGATCAGGAACAAGACAAGGTTGCCCACTCTCACCACTCTTATTCAACATAGTTTTGGAATTTTTAGCCACAGCAATCAGAGAAGAAAAAGAAATAAAAGGAATCCAAATTGGGAAAGAAGAAGTAAAGGTGTCACTGTTTGCAGATGACATGATACTATATATAGAGAATCCTAAAGATGCTACCAGAAAACTCCTAGAGCTAATCAATGAATTTGGTAAAGTAGCAGGATACAAAATTAATACACAGAAATCTCTGGCATTCCTATCCACTAATGATGGAAAATCTGAAAGTGATATTAAGAAAACACTCCCATTTACCACTGCAACAAAAAGAATAAAATATCTAGGAATAAACCTACCTAAGGAGACAAAAGACCTGTATGCAGAAAATTATAAGACATTGATAAAAGAAATTAAAGATGATACAAATAGATGGAGAGATATACCATGTTCTTGGATTGGAAGAATCAATATTGTGAAAATGACTCTACTACCCAAAGTAATCTACAGATTCAATGCAATCCCTATCAAACTACCACTAGCATTTTTCACAGAACTAGAACAAAAAAATTTCACAATTTGTATGGAAACACAAAAGACCCTGAATAGCCAAAGCAATCTTGAGAACAAAAAATGGAGCTGGAGGAATCAGAGTCCCTGACTTCAGACTATACTACAAAGCTACAGTAATCAAGACAGTATGGTACTGGCACAAAAACAGAAATATAGATCAATGGAACAGGATAGAAAGCCCAGAGATAAACCCAGGCACATATGGTCACCTTATCTTTGATAAAGGAGGCAAGAATACACAGTGGAGAAAAGACAGCCTCTTCAATAAGTGGTGCTGGGAAAACTGGACAGGTACATGTAAAAGAATGAGATTAGAACAGTCCCTAACACCATACACAAAAATAAGCTCAAAATGGATTAAAGACCGAAATGTAAGGCCAGAAACTATCAAACTCTTAGAGGAAAACATAAGCAGAACACTCTATGACATAAATCACTGCAAGATTCTTTTTGACCCACCTCCTAGAGAAATGGAAATAAAAACAAAAATAAACAAATGGGACCTAATGAAACTTCAAAGCTTTTGCACCGCAAAGGAAACCATAAACAAGACCTAAAGACAACTCTCAGAATGGGAGAAAATACTTGCAAATGAAGCAACTGACAAAGGATTAATCTCCAAAATATACAAGGAGCTCATGCAGCTCAGTAACAAAAAATCAAACAACTCAATCCAAAAATGGGCAGAAGGCCTAAAAAGACATTTCTACAAAGAAGATATACAGATTGCCAACAAACACATGAAAGAATGCTCAACATCATTAGTCATTAGAGAAATACAAATCAAAACTACAATGAGATATCATCTCACACCGGTCAGAATGGCCATCATCAAAAAATCTAGAAAGAGTAAATCCTGGAGAGGGTGTGGAGAAAAGGGAACACTCTTGCACTGCTGGTGTGAATGTAAATTGATACAGTCACTTTGGAGAACAGTATGGAGGTCCCTTAAAAAACTACAAATAGAACAACGATACGGCGCTTCCCTGGTGGTGCAGTGGTTGCGAGTTCGCCTGCCGATGCAGGGGGCGCGGGTTCGTGCCCCGGTCCGGGAGGATCCCGCATGCCGCAGAGCAGCTGGGCCCGTGGGCCATGGCCGCTGGGCCTGCGTGTCCGAAGCCTGTGCTGTGGCAGTGGGAGGCCCGTGTACCGCAAAAAAAAAAAAAAAAAAAAAAAAGTACAACCATACGACCCAGCAATCCCACTACTGGGCATATACCCTGAGAAAACCATATTTCTAAAAGAGCCATGTACCAAAATGTTCATTGCAGTTCTATTTACAATAGCCAGAACATGGAAGCAACCTAAGTGTCCATCATCAGATGAATGGATAAAGAAGATGTGGCACATATATACAATGGAATATTTCTCAGCCATAAAAAGAAATGAAATTGAGTTATTTGTAGTGAGGTGGATGGACCTAGAGTCTGTCATACAGAGTGAAGTAAGTCCGAAAGAGAAAAACAAATACCATATGCTAACACATGTATATGGAATCTAAGAAAAAAAAAAAGTCATGAAGAACCTAGGGGAAGACAGGAATAAAGACACAGACCTACTAGAAAATGGACTTGAGGATATGGGGAGGGGAAGGGTAAGCTGTGACAAAGTGAGAGATTGGCATGGACATATATACACTACCAAACGTAAAATAGCTAGCTAGTGGGAAGCAGCCGCATAGCACAGGGAGATCAGCTCGGTGCTTTGTGATCACCTAGAGGGGTGGGATAGGGAGGGTGGGAGTGAGGGAGACGCAAGAGGGAAGAAATATGGGAACATATGTATATGTATAACTGATTCACTTTGTTACAAAGCAGAAACTAACATACCATTATAAAGCAATTATACTCCAATAAAGATGTTTAAAAAAAAAATACAAGCACCTTTTGAAATTTAGAGCTAAGCTCACAAGAAAGGAAAGGAAAATCCCAGAGGCCAGAAATGAACAGGGAGCTGGAAATCAGAAATGTAAATGAAAGATGAAGCCTTTGTCTCCCTGTGGAGGGAGAAAGGAAGATGAAGATGGAGAGAGTGAATAACTATACTTCTTGTATTTTAATGGCTCCTAAGTCCCATGAGACAAGGCAGACTTCCAGCCCACACACTGTGTAAAGCTGGAATGGATAACCCATTGTAAAGTCAGAACCCATGAAGCGTTCTACCCTCAATAAAAGGGTGGACCAGTAAAAGAAATTCTGCCCACTGGTAAGGGAAAAGTACTAGGAATCCATCTTGGCCTGAGTTAAATAAAGGCTCTGAGAATTTGTAACCACAAGTCTGCTGCCAGGAAGTCCTGTGTTACAAGTTTTTCACTGTAGTGTGATCTGAGAAAGAAAGCACAAATAGAAAATTAAATTAAAATGTCACAGATTCGCTGTCTCTGATAGGGAGAAAAGAGAATAAGATAAGGAAGAGGCACCTGGAAGGCTTCAAGTGTACCACTTACGTTTTGTTTCTTAAGTGGAGTGACAGTAGGAGTTTATAATCTTAATTTTAATTGCATGTCTATTTTTAAAATAAAAATGTCCAATATTGATATAAGATATAAAACTTTTAAAATAATGTCAAATGGTAAACTATAGAAAAAAAGAAAGAATTGCTTAACTAATATTTGGTCACAGATTTTCATTATGTGAAACCCAATACTGTGAAGACAATTCTACACATCTACTACCGTATAATTTACTCCTAATTATCACTGTGCAAATATTCATGTAATGGGTTATCTATCCAAGGCAACCTTCAATTCTTCCCAACTCAACAGCACGTAGTTTCTTTCCCATTTCCTTGATTCTCTTGTTAATGGTCACCAATATCATCATCATCATCACCACCACCACCATCATCATCATACCTAAATTCTTAACTTTTATATTAGATTATGAGCTTCTTGAGGGCAAGACCCACATCAGATTCATCTCTGTATTTGCATACAGTAGACATCACCACCATCAATCAGCCTTAATAGAAACTAGGTTGTACTGAGGATTAGGAATACAAAAAAAAAAAAAAAAAAATGATGGGAAGGAGTCTGGCCTAGAAGAGCTAATAATGTAAATGGATAGGGAGGGCAGGGGGCAGTGTGGAATAATGACATCTTAAGAGCTGGCATGAGATTTCTCTTGAAAAGAAACTATCTTTGGGGGGAAAAATCTTGATATTTTGGGATAGAAGGTTAAGACCCTGATTGCAGAAATATTCACAAGCCAAACAACCAAAGTGATGGCTTAGGTACTCTGCATGAGAACCTGAGAGAAAGTCTGTTCTACTGTGAAAAGGAAGGGGAGAAAAGAGTGACTGATGGGGGAAGAGAGGTCCCAGACAGATGGTATGAGGCCTGGGGCATGACCTAGTCAATAAAAAGTCCCTCTAGGTGAGATGACTGAAGGAACAGGGATCTCCCACATTCAATTTATAGCTGTTTGTGTTGCCATGAAGTGGGTCCCTTCTCCATTATTCTCAATTCATCAGAAATAACTACTGCGTTATGAATGCTTTCACTGAAGAAGAGAGACTCTGTGGAAACTGAGAAGGGGCTGAATTTTATATTTAGGTGTACCCCAAACAGAATAAAGGCAGTACCCTAGGGCATTAAGATGATCTATAACCTGAAATATTTCAAAAGGAGTATAAGCCCACAGTCAGAGGTGACCATATGAAAAGTAACCCCTAAAGGACTTTGAGGAAATCCTGAGGACGGCTTTGAATTTCCACTAGGTGTTAAACAGAGTTTAAAACTGATGCTATTTCGCTCTAAAACTGCCAAGAGAGCCTTGTTAACATCTGGGATTCATTTTCAAAAGGCAAATAGCAATATAAAGTGGAAAATATTAAGGACCAAATGAGCACTACTCATTGTTAAAGCAACATAGACGTGGGACGTACTGAAGTTTGTGAGAGTCAGGCATGGAATTCTAGAAGAGACACTTGAGCTAGATATCCAAGGAAGAATAAGATGGAGGGGAAGAGAGGAAAGCAGTGAGGAAAGTGATAAAGGGAATGATTGAGTACAGACATGGAAATGGGAAGGTTGGCCACCTGACAGCTAATATGTGCTCAAGGAAAGCAAGCAATCTTTAACAGTAGTCCAAGCAAAATGTAAATTGTTAAAAAAAATTTTGTAATACATTCCCAATCTAAATATGAATGGTTTTAGGAGTTTTCTGGGTTTTTGGACTAACCACTCTATGGCTTCCCTCATTTGTACATGTAATTGTTTCTATGAATTACAAGTAGCCAACTTGCACATTCTTGCCAGGTGTGGGAACTCTGTGTGTGAGTGTCTTGTGTGTGTGTGTGTGTGTGTGTACTGTGTACATGTCAATCACATATTTGGGAACAGACAGCAAACCAGCCTATTTCCTTGGAATTATCTCAGAGGAGTGCAGGTCTCTAGGAATGGATAAAAAGCCTAGTGGTGTTCCAGTGGGCTGCTCTCTAGTGGTGGTCCTTGTCAGATGGAATATCTGACACTTTGCTTTCTGACAGTGGATATGTTTGGAAGAGTTGACATGAGGCCTGAATTTCACATTGCTTCTGAGGCTACAGGTAGCTGAGCCCTGCCCTGGGAGTCTGAAAGCCAGGCTGTGGCCCAGGTGAGGTCAACAACAGAGACACCCAGGGAGGACTGAGTAACAAAAGGACACATGCAGCACCACCACCGAGCACACATCACTAATCTGCTGCAAGAATGGTAAGATTACTTAGCATTTATATGGAACTTTGCAATCACTAATTAGTTAATCCACAAAACTCCCCTGTGAGGAGAGTATTTTTAGTTCTTTTTTGTTTCCACATGAGGAACCAAAGACAAAGTGAGGATAAACAACTTGCCCTAAGCTAAACATCAAGTCAGTTAATAGCAGGAGTGTTGTGGGAATATAGAGTTTCTAAATTCTTATTTTGTCCACTTAGTCCATAAATACCCCTTGGTCTTTGGGGAAAGATGGTCAAGTTGATCCTCAGAGAGATGAGACCCTTCACTACAATAAATGGTATAGTTTTTCTGCTAATAAGACCTGCTTAGGGAGAGTTTCTGTTTCAGGAGTGGGTGCTTTTTGCCCACTCTGAAATAATGAAACCAAAATAACGTCTACTGGAGCAGGGCATTTGTTTTGTGAGCTGGGATGCAGGGACTGCTGGTATGTTCCCAGCAGTACTTAGGCACGGGGATTTCCGTGTTGTACTTTGTAAAGTAGTGAGTATTGGGAATAAGAAGAGGCTGAATGGAGAGGGGAAAAAGAAGGCAAAGAATGGAGCCCACTTCTTATCCAGCCTTTTGGACAGAGTCTGACTCTTTGTGATTTGAGAGATGGGGACCAGAAATTGATGGAAGGATTCTTGAGAGTCTGAAATGGTAGCACAAAGATTACTGCATCCAGGTCCAGCTGAGCAGTGTGGTTAAGAAAATGGAGGAGGCCCTTCTGTCTGTTCTGCAAAGATTAAAAACATCAGAACAGTCGGACACAGTGTCCTTGGCACATACTTTGATCACAGCGCCATCAGCAGGGGCAATGACAAGGCTTCTCCAAGCTGCTTTGAAGACAGTGATGTCAAGGAGAGGGATCAAGAGCAGTGGAGAAAAAAACAGGCGGAGTTTTTTCGGGACCCTCGTTGATGGATTGGTTTGTGAGACACCCTTCTGAAGATTTCCAGAAGTACCTGGCATGCATTTTGGAAACGTGCAAGTTGATCACTCAGAGTCACAGCATATGTAACCATGGCTTTACATTTATGAGAACAAGCTAGTGAGGGCAGGGGCCGTTTGGAGTTTATCACTGCAGTAGATCCTCTTCCCGTTTGCTGCACATCTTACCTTCCTTCTGTTCCAGTAAGTTAATCATGTTTTTTTTAAAATATTAAAAATGAAAAGCAGTCCCATATGCTCAATGATGATGTCTTACAATCACATCTGAGAAGGCTGAAGAACAATCTGATGAGACTTTCTTGGTGAAAACACTTTTACAATGTAGTGCAGTAGGAAGAGCATGGCTTTGGAATTAAGAATCCTGGGTTCAAATCTCAAATCTGTTATTCGGAGCCATAAGCTTGGATAAGTCATTTAACTTAATTAGTTTCAATTTCCTTAACTATTAAGTGGGAACGTAATGCTATCCTCATGTCATACATGTCTGGGGGCCAAATGGCATGACGTACGCAAAAATGCTTTGCAAAGTGCAATTTATAATTGCTACTTCTGCATGAGTACTTGCTGTTACGCATGTTTCACGGATTACTCAATCAGGAACTCTATGAGGTAGGCACAATTACTATGTGGATTTGTATCAGTTAGGGCCCTGCAATAAACAAATAGCACCCTCAAGTGGGAATCACCTGAGGAGAGTTTAAAAAAGGAGCTGTTTACAAAGTCATGGGCGTGGTGTATGGAAATTACAAATATAATGGTACCCTGGTGATGCTCACAGAAGGCGCAGTTAACCATCCCTGGGCCTCAAGGGACCAGAGAAGGAAGCAGGTACTGGAACCTGGAAATAACTGCCTGGAGAAGTCCACCCACTAGCTCTTGTGGCCTTTGGTCAATGGCCTTAGCCAGTTGTTGGCAATACCACAAAGAGTAAGTCAGGGAAATCAATACGCTGGCAACATTCTCTTCTCTTCTTCCATACTCCTGGCAGCCAATTAAAATGCAATGTCAGAGGGCAAACGAACCCACTCTCATAGTCCATTTAAGGGATGACCATATTTCTGGGTTTGCCTGGAACCATATCAGTTTATACCCTTTCCTGATATGGACAGCCCCTTCCCTTTTACTTCCATGTGTCCCGTTTTGGACAATAAATTAAATTTCCATTCTATCTAGGATGGTTTACCTCCTAGTATTGGTACAAGATTGGAGAAGGGAGTTCAGTGGACCTGGAGGGGGGAAACAGAACAAATCCCACACATTACTTTCCAGAAGAAGAAATAAAGACTTAGAGCCCCGAACAACCTGCCCAAATTCACACAGCTAGTGAAGGCCAGAGTGGGGTTGAAGGCAGGCAATGGGAAAGCAGTTGAACTACAGAAGCTAAGCTCGTAACCACTGCTGCAGGAGGCCCCTGACATGCAGAGGATATCTACCTAGGGGGGGATTAAAGAGTTTGTTTTAAGACTCAGTGGCTCAGGCAGTCAGTATCATGGTAAGAACTTCAGTTGCACTGGTGAATCTAGCATAGCTGAATATCATATTTTCTTATTATTACGTTTGGCTGACAAGAGGCTCATTCCTTACAAGGGGAACAGACGGCCAGATCTGTAGTTCCCATGTCAGGAGGATTTCCTGGATGCTTCCCTTAAAGGAGTGTATCAAATCTGCTCATTTTAAAAGACCTCTTAGATGTACTAATTCAACACTCGTACAGATAGAAAACCATCAGTTCATCCTATGATTTTGCTCTATGTCAGTCAATTTTCCACGGTCTTTCTGGTGGAGTGAATCTTCCTAATGACTTACACTTACGGCAATAAGTGAAAACAAAGGCAATAAAGAAAGCCCAAGGATGTTTTATGGCTTTGGTCTTTTTAAAATGATGTCTCCTGGAGATGAAAGTTGGGTCTTACAAGGTAATCGAAGAGCCTCCCATAACCTTTTTAAGATGCTCTGCTTCAGCCCACCTGCTAGAGACTGGATGCAAGCAGTACATAATCAACCACAGCTCTGGGCAGGGAGCTGTGGCCTATTTGAGAACTTGTTTCCTTAAACCAAGTACGGTGAGACTGAGCCTACATAAAATCATTCTGGAAGCAACTCATCACCATTGTCAGAAATAATTAACTGAGCTCTTAATTTTCTTTGCTTGGAGAAAATTATGCAAACACATGATGCTTACCCTTTGAAAGCTTAAACTAATTTTGTCACAAGCGAAAGGAATACACAGACATAAAAATAAGATATTGAGGGGGCTTCCCTGGTGGCGCAGTGGTTGAGAGTCCGCCTGCTGATGCAGGGGATGCGGGTTCGTGCCCCGGTCCGGGAGGATCCCACATGCCCCGGAGTGGCTGGGCCCGTGAGCCATGGCCACTGAGCCTGCAGATGGCATTGAACATAATATATACCTACCTATATACTTTTATATATGCATGTACATATGTATATAATACATATTTATGTACATGCATATATGTACATACATATACAAGTATGTAGGTAGGTATATATTATCTTTGGTTCCATCCACATCTTCCTCAATAACATATATACACACACACATATATGTATATATATATGTTATTTCATATATGTGTGTGTGTATATATATATATATACACACACGAAAGAGAGGGAGATAGAAAATAGAAAGTGAGAAAGTCCACCCCTAAGTAATATATGTATGTATGTATATATATTTGTAAATTAATTTTAAAGATAGCTAATAGGGACAATTTTTCTAATCGAGAAAAAATTTAAGCCTTCTTCTCTGAGCACCAAGGCACCAATGCCATATTTTCAACTATCTATACAACCTCTGTGCTTGGATGTTTCATGATCACATCAATCTCAATAGATTTGGAAGATAAACTCTTCCTCTAATCAGGTATTTTTCCTCTAATCAGATCTCTTTCCCCAAAGAACACCAATATTTAGGAGTCGGAGAGATATTTTTGCCCACGGATCATCTAGCTTATGCTTGAACTCCTGTACAGTTCTTAAACGTTCATTTCAGTGTTGACTCTTTGGGCTCTGCAATACCCTCCAAGACAAACTAGGCCCAGGGTGGGTTCATGGAGATCTTTGCTGGGCAAAGCAGGGGATGTGGAATTGGCTGGCATGAAGACTGTGGAGTTCAAGGTGATCTCAGTCGGGGGTTCAGGTATTAACATAAAATTGAAAGCCAACCGTACAGTCCAATAGACTGTCAAATAGATTGTTATTTGAGAGACAAAAGCCAAAGTCTGAGGCAATGGGGTCAACGAAGAAAATATGAAACTGAATTAATTGGGCTCAAACTGTGGATCACAGGCAGCATACAGCTATTGGCTCCCTAAACACAATTTATATAATTTTATCTAAGGGTAGGATAACCTTGTTAAAAAGTTAAATGAGCTTAGTCAAACAAAGTCTGAGAGGGAGAATAAATGTTTTTGCCTCTCCCTCTAGGCTAACCCCTCAAGCTTGCTTTGATGGTATTCTTACCAATTTCTCCTTCATCAGTTATCCCCACATCTCTTCTTTATCTTCAGGCTTTGTTTTCCATTGATTCCCCTATTCATATAAAGTTACTTTGAGTTCTTCTTGCCAATTCTTTTGCCCCCACAAGTGAGCACGGTCCCCTTTCCCTTTTACAATGCTGAACACTTTGAAAGAATAATTGTACCCTCAATGACTTTCTTTGCTTCCCATTTTTTTTGTCACCTGGTACGATCTGACTTCCCCCCTCACAAATTTACTTAAAACTGCACTCCACTAAAATCACCATGGGCTTCCTGAATGCTAAATTCAATGGTACTTCTCAGTGTATATGACTAACCATTCCTTCTAGAAAGCATCTCAACATCTGGCCTTAATAATGCCACTATCCTTGGTTATCTTCCTAATTCTTAACTCCTTCAATGATTTCTCCTCTTTTTTGTCCCTTAAATGTTTTTATTCCCTAGGCTAAGATCCAATCCTTAGCCCCTATCTTCCATGTTTTCATTCTGAAGCAATCTCATTAAATGCCAGAGATTCAATGTTAACACACCTCTGTGGCTGAAACTTATTCTACAGGTATAGCCTTGACTTTTCCTCTAGGTTCCAAGCAAGTATTTTATATTCCTTTTGGATATTAACATAACGATGACCTGTTAGTACTTCAAACTCAGTATGTTCCCACTAGAATTTATTTTCACATGTCCCAAACCTGCTTTAGTTCCATATTCCTTATTTCAGTTAAGGATGTTACCATCCTCTCACTTACATAAACAAGAAATCTTAGTTAAATGGATGCCAATCAATTTTACATTCAATTAATGGGCTTTTAAGAGTCTACCTCTGCAGGTATTCCTAAATTGTTTCTTTTATTGTGACTATTTTCACAGCTCCCAGTCAACATTACTTCAAGCTGACCTCATCATCACCAATCTTTCCCCCAACTGCTTCCCATAATCCATCTTCAATGCATGGTCAGGGTTATCATTATCATGCATCAATCTGATTGGTTGATTTCTCTGCTGAAAAGCTTCTATGACCCCCCATTGGCTTCTTGATAAAGTCTAAATTTTCTCCTTGGGATTCAGACCTTCCCTGATTTTATGCCTCCCACGTTGCCTGTCTATCTACGTCCTTGTACCCTCCTCCCTGGACCATACACCCTACATTCCAATTCTGCCTCCATTTCTCAAGAATGTCATGCCCTTGATGTTTCTAGCTTTTCCAGATCTTCATTTTTCATAGTCTTAGTGAGTCTTTGTGAAACCTCACCTAATTACCTCAGATAAAATAAATACCTATCCTCTCTGAATGCTTCTACTACTCTTTTTAGAAACATGTATGGGCCTGTATTGCTCAGTACTGAACTCACTGCTCTATATCTGCAACCCCCATTCCAGATTTTAAACTCATGAAACACAGCCTTGTCCTCTTATGGTTTCCTGCAATGCTTTTCATAGTTCATTGTACAGAGATATATTCAATAAATGTTTACTCTATTGAATTAAATTCTTATTGCTGGTTCCTTTGAAAAATGTACTCGATTTTCCATTCTTTTTATTCCAAAAATGCTATCCCCAATCCAGGCCCTAGGCACAGTTCATCTTGTTTACTACCTTTATGAAATTTCCCTTTCAACTCATCTTGTGTAAGTCATCACTTTCATTATGTTATTCCCTACTTCCAATCCCAAAATAGCCTTGATTGGTTTTGACACCAAATTCAGACGCTTCTTTCCATCTCTACAGGTCATCTGAGATCCCCATTTCCTCCCTCTTCAACCCAAACTTGCTTCCTAATACTCATAAACTATATTCTTCATACCAGTCAGATCCACTTCACCCTAAATTCCATACACGCCATGCAATTCTCACCTTTGGGCCTCTGCTCACCCTGTATACTTTACCTGACATCTCCAACTTTCATGTCATCCAATGTCTAGCTCAAATTTCCCTTTTTCTCTCAGGCAATTTCTCATTACCATTCTTCTGTGCATGGCTATTGTACTTAAAATCAGTATCCCAGAGGAACAATCAATTGTGTTCTCATTGCTATAGGTTGGTTAGTTTTCTCTCTCCAGCTGGCTCTGTGAGGCTAGGTGCTATCACGCATATACTTCTCTATCCCTGCCAGCACTTTTAAGGACACTGCTGGCCCTTAAAACATAATGCTTACTAATTGATGAAGAATAATCATAAATGGGGGCTCCATTCCCTAATAAAATGGCATTATATAATTCATATATCAATACAATTCCAGGAAATTGCACATGGTGAGTGGCTTTTAGAAGGGCTGCCATGCTCTGGATTGGGATGCCCAGCCCTAAGCTCAAGTGGACATGATGCAGGACCAGAGAAGCAGCCAGCTGAGCCTGCCTTATTCAATGAGATGGTTTACTGTGCCAACCTCATCTGCCGATCCCATCAACCCTAATTATAATCAACTAATTCTATTAGCTCCTTAAAGCTATTTCAGGAGAGAGTGCATTATACTAAGCAAGCATCATCGAGTAACAGAGTTATGCTCTTCCTACATCAGGCTTCATTCTAGTCAGTCAAGCAGAAAGAACATTTTGCATTAATGTTCTCATCGAAGTGTCCAGTTTTCGCTTCTAAAACTTTGTTTCTTTGGTCAATTATTTTAGTCTGCAAAAGTCCAAAACAGGTGTGATATTTATCTGCTGATTCTTAAGAGGGATAGGCAGAACGAAATAAAGGAAAATTTTATTTCATGCCGTCAGGGAAGAACCAACCTTGATTCTGCAAAGCTTATTAGCTGCAGGTAATAGACAAGGAAAGGTGTCTAGGAATGCTGTAACTGCTGTCTTTATGGTGTTATGCAGAACATTGTGTCTTGGGGCTATTTAAAAATATTTCCCCAATCCAGAAAGACACCGTTATTCTCCACTCCCCAGAGTTCTGAAGCAGGTTAACACGAAATTTAATATAATATTAGGTTGAGATTCAGTTGTAGAAATAAGAAAGGCAAACACTTTGTCTATTTATCTACACCTTGGAAGGTGATGCCGGTGACAGAGGTGCTTGCCGGGAGTGAGCTCCTAATCCACAAACTAGAAGAAAGCATTAGGGATAATTTTCAAAAGATATAAACCCATGACTCTTACATGGATGAAAAATGAACATGTGTTAAAGATTTTATTCAACTCCTTAATGAGGGAACTGGTCAGATGTTGCAACCAGTTCAAAGAAGAGTCCACAGAACACATGCATTTCTAGATTGGACACAGGGAAAGCAATGTGCCAGTGGGGGCAAAACTAGCTCTTCTCAGGTGGGGAGAGAAGTCAGTGGCTAGAATCTGCTTGTCTCTAGGCAAGAATGATTTTTCACCACTATCAGCTATCTACAATTTATAGATTTGTAACATGGCTACACTAGAATCAGAATCACATAGCCTGAAATGGTGTGATCTAGATAATGCAGTTTTCCAGTAAATCATCAACGTTTCCCTACAAATACTTCTAGGGTAATATGTGAAATATAATGTGCTCTTTATGAATTGAAGGAATAGGCCTTTCTCTAAGAAACTCAGAAAGAAAATGTTATTAAATATGATCCTAGGTGTACTTTATTTACTTATTTATTTGGCCGTGGCATATGGCACGCAGGATCTTAGTTCCCTGACCAGGGATCGAACCTGTACCCTCTGTTGTGGAAGCACAGAGTCTTAACCCCTGGACCACCAGAGAAGTCCCTCCTAGGTGTACTTTAGATGCTTGTTTAAATATGTCCAGATCCTGGCCAGAAGTTTATCCTTGAGCATAAGCCCTGCACACCAGGTCTGAAAGAAACTTCTCACTGGATGGGGATGATTTTAAATGCTTTTTTCCCCTCTATTTCCTTTTCTTTTTTTGGTTGTTGTTTTTATTCATATTTTCTTCTACCTTAAAAAGAAAAGAGCGACCACTTACATACACAAAACAATGGTTAAAATGATCAGTCAGCAGCAGGTAGGGGGAGAAGTATGAAGCAGGTGAGGAGAAGTAACAGGACGGTACCAGCAGCTTCGGCCACTATTAACAGGCTTGATTCTACCCTTAGAACTAATCAGACTTCTCCACCTCATCTAGGTCTTAATTTTATACAGGGACAGGAGCCACTAGCAAGAGGTTCCAATCCACACCAGAGAAAGGGAGGTGTTAACCTAATATTTGGAAAACTTCTTGAAATTGTGAGCTCTTTGTGGACAAAAGCTCTCTCTATATATTACGTAAAACTATCGTAGCACTTTAGTGCCTGTTGCAAGAACTTCATGAATGCCTCTTTCATGGTGATTAGAATGTCTTCATTTGCATCAATAAAAACAAGCAAGGATGAACAAACTTTTCGACTTAGTTTTTTATTGTTGATCAACTGTTTACTCAGACCTAAAACCTATCTATTATCCCTCCTTTCCTCCTCCTCGGCCCCCGCAGCACAAGGTTAGGCTAAGTTAGATTTTTCAACTTGTATGAGCATCACACCCACCCAAGATGAGCACTCTTACGCAAAGGAGTTAGTTTTTCTCCCATTCAATCTATGCCTTCACTTGCATAACCAATGTGTCCATTAAAAGATCTCTCTAACCAAATAGCATCTCCATCACTAAATGAGACTTTAACTGTCTGGTAAAAAAAACCCTTAAAGGGCTTCCCTGGTGGCGCAAGTGGTTGAGAGTCCGCCTGCCAATGCATGGGACACGGGTTCGTGTCCCGGTCCAGGAAGATCCCACATGCCGCGGAGCAGCTGGGCCCGTGAGCCATGGCCGCTGAGCCTGCGCGTCCGGAGCCTGTGCTCCGCAACGGGAGAGGCCACAACAGTGAGAGGCCCGCATACCACAAAACAAAACAAAAACCCTTAAAATATTGAGGTTTTTATTTTCCCTCCAATTGCCCCTTCTCCTGCCCCTTCTTTATTATGGCAGATCTTGGAACTAAACAGTCTGGCCCACAAAACATAATATAATTACTATCTGGTCCTTTATAGTGGAAGTTTTCTGGCCCCTGGTTTAGGATCTTGTCTCTGTCACTTTGTCATCCCAGTGACTTTGTACAGGTTACTTAGTCTCCTGATGCCTCAGTTTCTTCATTTGTAAAGGGGGACTAGTAATGATAGAACTCTCTCATTCGTTTGTTATGCGGACTAAAGAGCTAAAATACAGAAAGTGCCGAGCAGAGAGTCTGGAATTTAGTAAACTCTATACGAACATTAGCTATTATTATCATTATTATTATTTCTATTTTTTCACTACTGCTAATATTTCTGTTATGCTCATATCTCCATTTATAGGGTGGCTTCTTTGTGTCAGGCACTGTGCTAATAAGTTTTCATGGGATTTCTGTCCTCTCCACTTTTACGAATGAGGGAACAAAGGCCTGGTCAGCATAAATAACTTGCCAAAGTTACTTAGCAAATAGAGAAGCTAAGATCTGAATACAGTTCTGACTTCAAAACTGAAGGACATCCTACGATACCAGGGCGTTTTAACCTCTTTTCCTTTTTTTTTGTAATGAACCCTTCATTTTCCCTCAACCAAATTTTACCAAACATCCAGATTTTTCTGGTGGCTCAAAATGTTTCTCCTCTAGTTGATCTGGTCTATAACTCTGCCTGCCCCTTGCTGCCCACTGGCCCCTGAGTCAAACCCCGGGGCACTGTGTGTCCCCTTGAATGCAGCATGACAACGGCTGCACGTGCTCTCATGTCTGCTTCAGCAGCATAGAAATCTCGGATCTTCTTGCAGGACCATTCTTTGAGGATGGTGAAGAATGAGGGTGAAAGGTCTTGCCAATATCATATTAGCAGATTCCTTAAACTCAACTATAACAATAGCATAGCATAAGGTGTTCAAATCACAGCTCTAGCACTTTCTTGCTCTGGGAAACTGAACACATCATTTAGCTTCAATATGCTTCAATTTCCTCATTCATATGCCTACCTCTAGCATTTGTGCAGCCTGGGAAAAGAGTATGAATGGAGGCCCACTTATCATACATCCAATGAAAGATCATAATTCAAGCTAGTATACTGTTTTATCTCCTATCATTCTAGAAAGACAAAGTTCACATGTAGAATTCTCAGGGTATCATATCGGGACATGGTGGCACCAGGACAGCTGGCCAGTAGCTCACACTCCTTTCTTCCACCACGCTTTTCCTTTATGGTAAGGATACAAGGTTTACACTACTCTGACCATGAATGTGAGCTCCTTCCATGACTCCCACAAGCAGCTACCGCTTGGCTTTCCCTTGACCATCCAGTTGAACATGCACCCTTGGCTCCATAGACCCTTTGTCCACTGGGAGGGGTACAGCTGGAGAAGAGCCCAAAGCAGAGCCTACTGAAGCACAGGGGTCAGGACAGAGACTCCTCTTGCCCTGCCCCAGGAGTGGTACTACTTATTTGTATATTGAAGATAATAATGGAGAATCCACTTATTAATAAGAATTAATAAGTTAATATATTTAAAGTGCTTAGAACAATGCCCAGTAAATGGTAAGAACCATATATATGTTTGCTATTACCATTAATTTTAACCCCATTGTCAATGACTAGAAATCTATGCTTTTGCAAACAACCAATGAAGAATGTGACTGGTCTGAGATAGATCTAGGAACTTGAAAAGAAGTTACATAAGATGGAATGACCTTATATAAAGTCAATATAGATTCTTGGCCAAGTCTTCTTTTCAAAACAACTTTAAAAACATATGAGATGCTAAATGAACAAAAGTTCAATACTATGCTATGGCAGTTGAGAATCTAGAGATTAACCTCAGTGTCAGTGAACTGATGACAATCAACTGGGATGCAAATCATACCTCTCCAACCAAATAACTATGAACGCTGGTACATTTTATGATTCTCTACTGCTATTCTTTTTTTTTTTTTTTTTGCGGTACACGGGCCTCTCACTGTGTGGCCTCTCCCATTGCGGAGCACAGGCTCTGGACGCGCAGGCTCAGCAGCCATGGCTCACGGGCCCAGCCGCTCCGCGGCATGTGGGATCTTCCTGGACCGGGGCACGAACCTGTGTACCCTGCATCGGCAGGCGGACTCTCAACCACTGCGCCACCAGGGAAGCCCTCTACTTCTATTCTTAACGAAGGGAGGCCATCTCTTGATCCTGTTCTCTATTACCAGTTCATTAAGAGTATATATCTAAAAGCAACCTACTAACCTTTGCAATTATATGTAGAACAAGTGACCAGAGAAATAATCACTGAGAACAACAAAAAATAATGCTAATACAACCAATACAGAATCATTTTAGAGTTAAATAGTGACAATGATACCTGCAATTTATAAAGTGTTTTACATATTTACAAATTAGAACCATTATTTTCATTCTACAGGTGAGAAAACTGAGGCTCAGGAAGGTTAAATGACTCTTCCAAGGCCATGCAGTTTGTAAGTAGCAGAGCTGGCCTTTTAATCCAGAACTATCTCATGCCTAAGCCACCTTTTTGACTCCAAAACATGCAGTCTCTCTCTTTTTTTTTTTTTAACATGCAGTCTCTTAATGTACACTGCAATTGAAAAGAGTATATTGTTTTATGTACAACATAGTGTCTAATGACTGTCACCCAATGTGATCATCCCTGTGTTCTAGTGAACTTAATTCAGGTTTATGTGCCTCTTGCACGTGGCTGTTGCCATTTTGGTTTAGTCCCTGGATTGTCAAAATCTTCACTAATGTAGACGTCATGGTCCCTGAATTAAGGTTTTTACTAAAATATCATAGACATAAACATCAAGAATGCCTACTGACAAGCAAAAACAAGAAATCCCTAGCAGAAACCACATTCTATAGGGTTTCTTTACCCCAGTCTTGGCAGGCAGAGTTGTTTCTTTTTAATTTTAGTTCTGGGAAGGGATGGCCAGAGTTATCCCCTTGACACTCTTTGCACTGATCCTTTTCTCCTCTGCAAAGATGTTTCCTCTTTCGTTCCATGTCTGCAGTGTCCCTGCCACCTGGCTGCTCATGAAAAAGGAACAGATTCTAGAACATCACTTCCCAAGGTGAGGTATATCCATTTCAACCTCTAAATGAGGAAACTGTTGGTGCAGAAAATCACTAAACAAAAAAGCATCTCCTTCAAACGCCCTCATGAAAGGACACATTCCCTGGCAGTGGGATGAGGAAGTGAGAAACCATTACAAAGGAGTACCAACACAAGGAATATCTGTTCATTCCAAAGTTCTGTGCCAGTCTCCCAGATCTGTTAGCCATTGAGTGCTATGCTAGGCCAGCGTGGAAGCACTGACAGCAGAAGAAAGACCCCAGGCTTAATGTTAGGTGTTGGAAGTGATGCCAAGGAAAGCCCTTGCTTTTAGCAATCACAGTCTCCGAGATCCAAAAATCAGTGCTTGACTAAGGCCAATGTCATCTCAACTCCTCACAAGGGCATCCCATTCTACCCTGATATGATTTTTCTAAATACAGAGCTTTGTTTTCCTGGAGAAAGCTGTGTTATAATGGAAAGAATTTTCTAACCTGATGTAATATTAGCTTTCAATTCCCGACTTTTGCCTCTTACTATCTGCATAAACTGCACCAAATTCCGTGAGCCTGTTTTCCCAATGACACAAAGGAAAAATAATATCTTCCCCTTGGTGTTCTTGTGAGAATCAAATGGTATATTGTACTGAATATATGAAACCTCCTTATAAAGCTAATAACATTATCCGAGTCTATGTTGGTACAGCCCAGTTCCTTCTGTTCTATGGGTCGTCTCCGTTTTAAATTGGCCTTTTAGTTTAGAAAGGAAGCAATTACCAAGAGCTGTGGAAGTCAAGAGTGTAGGCTCTAAGTATCCTATCTTTTCTCCTAATCTGCTAACAGTATTTCATCATAAAGTGGCTGTCACCAACCCTCTCTTAAACAGCCAAGATCCCCCTGTGTAGGGGTTGCGTTAGGTGACAGTGAGATATGAGTAGGGCTTGTTAAAGAGAAAGGGTAAGCGCCTTCCACTTCTGGCTTCTTTGATTAAAATTATACCTTCCCTTGACTCTTCAGTGTTGTCAAGGAATTTAGCTGTCATCCATCCACTGTATACTCCAGATTCCTTTTTTGGACTGCTGGCAGTATGATTATTGACAGACAAGCAAGTCTGAATACTGAGGCTGGTGAATGACTGGCATCCTTAAACATGGTAAAGATGAAGACTTTTCATCTGTAAGACACTGATTTTGCTTCTGGCAATGATGAGGGATGGGTCATGTCAAAACCAAATGAGAATCTACAGTTCTGTGAAAAAACAGACTCTTCTCAGAAAGGAGAACTTGCTGCTGGATCTGACTTCATGAGTATTTTCCCAAGTCTGCCTCTTTTGCTTTTTCTCTTCCTTTGCCTTTTTCTTTAGAGAATGACCTTTACTTGTTCTTCACCTCTCTCGTTTCACCTTCCGTAATAAAATATACAATATATAATCAACGCATAACATCCTAACTGATTTACCTTCGGAGCGTCTTCTCAGAATTGTGTCGCTTAAATCTCAGCACATTCACTGATCTAGCTGCATAACCCTGAAAAGCTTATTTTACCATTCTCTGATACGGAGCTGCAACGCCATAGGCTTCCCCTGCTCAATCCTCATGCACATATACGCACACCCCATTGGGGGCAAAATTAAGAAAAAGAAAACTAAAAACTGGTTGTATACACAGGATGGAACTAGATAGAATCTTGTGTCTCCCAAACAGGAAATAGTTGATCAAATCTAATGAGCTTTCAGCTCATAAAAAACAATGGAGCTACACAGATGGTCAAGGACAAATGATTTTCAAGAGAAACAGAAAATAGCTTGAACTCAAGAAAACTCCTTGGTATTTATTTATTTGTTTGTTTGCTTGTTTGTTTTCAAATGTGCAGATTCTACAAACACTAAGCATATTTTATGCCAAGTACTTCCTCCTCTACTTCAATTCGTTGACATTTATATATAATAAGCTGGCTCACCAAGTTACATGGGCAGATGTTCTACAAAAATATAGTTATAAAGAGTCTTAGGCATCATCAATTCCAATCCTCATTTTACAAATGAGTAAACTGAGGTCTAGAGATGTAAACTGACTTGCAGAAAGTCACATAGTCCATGGCAGAGATGAGCCCAGATACCATGTCTATGGAGTTCTAATTCATGATTCTTCCCGGTACACTAAGGCTGCCTGGCAAATCTCAGAGAAATAAGCCAAACATTTTGGTGGAAATCAGAGTGTTATGTCGTTTCCAAAGAACGAACAGAACATGGGCCTCTCAGCAGAAATTGCTGAAATTTAGTATTCCTAAATTCTTGTATAGCCCTGCAACTTGGCAAGAATCTCCTTTCAGAAGACTTGTGCTATTATCAACAGGATAAATGGGTGGCTACTTACTCAAAACAACACTGGAAGAAAGAAACATAGAAGAGTGTGACATAGATGCCTTCCCATTGCATAGCTGTTATTCTCCAAGAATCTCATAGAGAAAACACTCTTTCAGGAAGCGCCAGCTGAGCAAAAGTGGAGACCTAAGAGCTTGCATAAAATTCGCAGTTTGCAATCCACAATGGAGCCTCTGAATTTTAAACTCTGTGGTATGACAGTGACATAAAGCAAGTTTGTTTGTTTCTTTTTCCTTAAAAGCCTAATAAAGACATTGTTCAGAATATATTATTAAATCTTGGCTGGAGCCTTTAATCTAAGGTCTGATGCCCTAAAAGTTCAATCACCACAAAATGCCCACCACAGCTGGTACGCTGACCTGAATGGAAAGTCACAGAGCCAGCAGCACGGGCAAAATGACAACAGCTACACACACACACACACACACACACACACACACACACACACACAAACACACACTATATTTTCATGTGTATATGTGTGTGTCTATATATGCAAGCCCATACCACTCTCTTTGATAATAAGAATCTTTTACCCTCTGAAAAGCTGCAGAAATCTCAGCTACTACTGTAGCCCTGTTAACAGCCAACTCTGTGACAAGGGCCTACTCAAAAGAGAGGAAAGTCAATAAAAGTAAAGTGTAAGTGTCCTGTTAATGACAGGTTCTTCCAGGCACTTTCCCCCAAATTATACCATTCCTATTCAAATACCATCTCAAGAGTCTCAGACAGTGTCAAGTGCAATCATTGTTATTGCAGTTGCCAAGGTAATCAATTGAAATCATAATGAAGGGAACAGAAGGAAATCAATAGAGTCTGAAATTACAAATAAAGAGAAGCTATCGTTTAAGAGCATTTGGCTGAAATCTTCCATATTAATGGAGTCAGAAATGGCTGTGTCATTCAGAAGCAGTGTGGTGCGTAATTCAGCCGAGTGCATTAGAACACCTAAAAGAGACTGCAGTAATTAGGACTGCCTACCAAGAATCTGTCCACCTTAGAAGGCATATTGCTGAGCTGTTTATTATAGCTGCAGTGTGTTTTTATATCTCAATATTTTCAATCATCTCCCCGGCACCCCTAGGTAGGAGGCACGATTAGCTTGCTCAGAGACATTAAGAACAGGTTGTTAGTCCAGTCTGACTCTGAGATTAGGAAGTAAGAGGGGCTAATGCATTTTATTTTAGAACTATGTTCTTTTACAAAAATTCTATTGATTTGGTAGAGCCATATATCTGGTAGAGAAAGCAAGGGATAAGTATGGAAATAGACTATAGGAAAATTGATTAGTGCCTAGTCTTTAATCACATGCCTCAGAAGTTCATTGGGCTCCATTAGAGTGACATAAAAGTTTTCAATTTCACTGTTATTTGTAAAGGTAAAATGAACATTCTAGAAGTGCCTAATACTCATGATCAACTACACCCTAAAGAGAGAACAGGAACCAAATGACAATAAAGGTTGAATAGCTATCCAGTTCTTTTAACAAAAAATAGTCCATAAAAAGGATAAGGAATTATGAAAAAATCATGTACTTTCCTATATTGGCTTATCTTTGGGAACTGAAAACGACAGGTTTCTGGATTTCAGCAGAAATACATTTATTTCATTTTCAATAGTCTGTGACAGGCTTTCCATATTCCACTCCACTGCTTTGCAGGCCTTGGCTTACCAGCTGTCTGTTTGAGAAATCCTAAACTTTTAATCTCAATCTATAGATGGCAGGAATACATAAAAAGCTTACATGTGTTTGGCATCAATATCACGAGAACACTGGGACTACAAGCATATAATTTATACATATTTAACTATACTCTTTTGGTCAAAAATAGAAAAAGGAAGAGAGGAATACAACAATACAACTCACGTAGCGTGAGTTCTGATTGCCATTCTGCTCAGTAAACCTATACCCAAGAATGAACATGAGATGGGAGGTTAGAAGATATTTTTCACACAGCAGGCTTAGTTCCCACATGCTTCTCAGAGAGTAAGCATTATAATTCTAGTGTTTTAAGATATTTATCTGTTTAACTATTTATTTATCATTTATTTATTTTTATGCCACGTGATCTCTACCTGTAAACTGACTCCTTCACATGGTACTCAACCAAAGAATTATCAAATTTCTGCAGACAAGACAGTGAATAAACTCTCCATACCATGTTGATCAAAATTGTTTTTCCGGTTTTAAATAATAGCCAGACATAGAGAATGTTGGACCGTAAGACTTGGGTGCACAGTCTGGATAGAACCAGTTAATTATGTGCACTTCACTGATCCTTTGTCAGGTGTCAAACACTGAAGGATCAAGTGTATAAAGATATACTAAACTTATTGAGAAAACTGTTCCCTTACTGTGCCCTTCTCCACCACGGCAACTTCCTATGATATTTTCAAAGATAATTTTAACTATATGTAGTGTTGGCTGATTTTAGAACCCAAACCTCATCTGAGATATAAATTCTTCATGCATAAATCTTCTGCCAGGCCTTAGCGCTCATTTAATTCACAACAATGGACACGTTTTCTAGGACGTAAAGGTCACTTGTGTTGGTCTCTTTGGGGAGCATATTAGAAATGCATACTCTCAGGATTCACTCCAGATCTACTGCATCAGAATCTGTACTTTAACTAAATACCCAGATACTTAATATGCAAGTTCATGTTTGAGATCCACTGTGTTTGGGAGGAAAATGTATGGCATAATAGACCTCAGAGCATTATCCAACTGCTAAACAAGAAGAAAGCAAGAGAGAGAGAAAGCCTAAGCACATTTGTGCAGGCGTAATAGTTGGGGCAGAGTTCTATTGCTACGTGTACTAGCATATTATAATCATCACATTAGCTTTGGCATCATGGTTATTAGTAATCATAAATAGATTCAGAATGTGTTCGTATTTTATAATATTGAATCATCTCCCCTCCCACCTCCAGGCCAGAAGAACGCATGTAAACAAATAATAAAAAGATAACATGATAACTGCTATAATAAAGATATAAATAAAATGCTTGGAAAGTTGAGAAAATTGAACTATCCATTTTGCATGGAGAGATTGAAGAAAGGCTTTTTCAAATAGACAGGTGGATACTGAGGAGACGGGCATTCCAGACAACAAGAACACAAGGGGTATTGAAAGGCTTTGCCATTTAGTAGCTGCTAAGTACCTGAGTGTGCCTAGAGCTTATGGTGTATGTGGTTTTGCAATCTCTTTAGGGGAGGTAGGAGAGGAAGGGATGATAGGAAAAGATGAGGATCAAAAGATTGGAATAGGGTAGAGAGAGCTGGACTCTAATGCTGAGGCATGACCACAAGGCCTAAGATTAACATATTATCAGTGTTATTGAACCCAAGAATCAAACTTATTAAAGTTGATATGATATGGTCAGATTTTTAACAGCTTTATCAAAACCACTTATATAAAATTGCATTTGCATATTAAGACTAGGTTGCTGGGGCTTCCCTGGTGGCACAGTGGTTGAGAGTCCGCCTGCCGATACAGGGGACACGGGTTTGTGCCCCGGTCCGGGAAGATCCCACATGCCGCGGAGCGGCTGGGCCCGTGAGCCATGGCCGCTGAGCCTGCGCATCCGGAGCCTGTGCTCCGCAACGGGAGGGGCCACAGCGGTGAGAGGCCCGCGTACTGCAAAAAAAAAAAAAAAAAAAAGACTAGGTTGCTGAAAAATCAATGACTGGTCCATCCAATAAAATTGAAAACCTGGTTTTCAGGATACGAAACACATTATAGTGTTTGATATCATTTTTTGCAAAGGAATACACAATAAGTCGTATAATACTTAAATATATACTTTATCTTCCCAGTGTTAGGGGTGGCTGCTCATTTGTTTTCAAACATATAAGTAATATTGCCTTTAAACCTCCGACTCTAACACCTATGGATATTTAAATCTTTCCCAAGATACGCATGTAGTAACTTGGGTGATTTTGTCTTCATATCCTTCTCTGTGCCTGGGCTCTTGTACCCTCATTTACTATCTGTACCGGGTGCTGTACCGTGTGAAGGTAAACAAGAAATTCAGTTCCTCCACCAGCTGCTACAAAATGAAGCTGCTCAGGCATTCTTAAATGTTTGAAGGCTCAAGAGAGAATAATACCACACAGCAAAGAGTTTTGTGCTACCCACAACTCCTCTTCCCTTTCCCCTCTCATCAATATGACCCTTCCCAAAGTCTCAAGAAAAGGACAAATACTTTCCCCTCTGTTAGGGAAAGCAGCTTCCTCCCCCGTCAGGAGCTCACCTTCTACTCCAAGCACTTACTAAAGTAGTTGTCAAAAGTAGGAACTATTCTATGCCTTAAAGGAATTGTGATAGCCACTGTTAAGAGAAAAACTGTTTAACTTGTTACTCAATATATACTATTCAGACACACAATACATTTGTGTGTGTATATGTGTGTATATATACATGCACGTACTTATATATATTATATATATACCCACACATACAGATCTATGTATACAAATATTTGTACATAGGGTATGAACATATATATATATACACATATATTATGTACATATATAAGCATACGGTATGTGTGTATATTCATTAACATACATATGTGGACAGAAGGTTGGAAGGATATGTAAAACGATGTTAACCATGGTTATATATGGGTAATGAGATTATGGATAATTTTTACTTTCTTACTTTCCCCTATATGTCTGTGTTACATACAGGAATATGTAATTTTAAAAAATTGGTTAGTAAAAGGGAATGTGATCATTTTATTTGAAGGAACAGTTTCATTTGAAGAGTGAGCAAAAGCTGACGAGCAAGGGCTTCCTGACTCAGTAGGTGCTGATGGACTTGAGGCAATCTATGTACACTATGGTTTGGAGAAGTTGTGCCTTGAAAAGAAAGGTCAATTGAGATGGTAGTTCTATAGTATTTTTTGCACTCCTCTTTTTTTTTTTTTAAGTTTTATTGGAGTATAGTTGATTTACAATGTTGTGTTAGTTTCTGCTGTACAGCAAAGTGAATCAGATATACATATACATATATCCACTCTTTTTTAGATTCTATTCCCATATAGGTCATTACACAGCATTGGGGACAGTCCCCTGTGCTATACAGTAGGTCCTTATTAGTTATCCATTTTATATATAGTAGTGTGTATATGTCAATCCCAATCTCCCAATTTATCCCTCGCCCCCCACTTTCCCGCTGGTAATCACAAGTCTGTTTTCTCCATCTGTAACTCTATTTCTGTTTTGTAAATAAGTTCACTTGTACCATTTTTTTTAGATTCCACATGTAAGTAATACCATATGACTGACAAGGGATTTATCTCCAAAATATACAAACAGCTCATGCAGCTCAATATCAAAAAAAGAAACAGCCCAATCAAAAAATTGGTGGAAGATCTAAATAGACATTTCTCCAAAGAAGACAGATGGCCAAAAAGCACATGAAAAGATGTTCAACATTACTAATTATTAGAGAAATGCAAATCAAAACTATAATGAGGTATCACCTCACACCAGTGAGAATAGCCATCATCAAAAACCTACAAACAATAAATGCTGCAGAGGGTGTAGAGAAAAGGGAACCCTCCTATACTGTTGGTGGGAATGTAAGTTGGTATAACCATTATGCAGAACAGTATGGAGGTTCCTTAAAAAACTAAATATAGAGCTACCATATGGAGGGCATAGGAGGGCAATCCCACTCCTAAGCATATATCTGGAGAAAACTGTAATTCAAAAAGATACCTGCACCCCAATGTTCAATGCAGCACTATTTACAATAGCCAAGACATGGAAGCAACCTAAATGTCCATCGACAGAGGAGTGGGTAAAGAAGATGTGGTACATATACACAATGGAATACTACTCAGCCATAAAAAAGAAAGAAATAATGCCATTTGCAGCAAAATGGATGGACCTAGAGATTGTCATACTGAGTGAAGTAAGTCAGAGTTCTAGAATCGTATTTACTAAACTAATTCCAGAGTTGGTGCTTAAGGAATTACATGTAGAAAACACTGTCAAAAGAAATCTTTGCACTATGTTTTATCTAACATTTCCAAATGTATTTGACATAGAATCCACTTTTTTGCATGGAATACTATGAAATACTAATGAAAAATTATTGTTCCATAGAACACATTTTGAGAAATGCTACTTTAAGGAATAGTGGAGTTAATAAAAGCTTATATTTGCTAGACTTGACTATGCTTGTGGGTCTAGGGGAGGGAGACTGTGAAGAAGAAATTGAAGATGTAAGACAAAAGGAAAATAGTTTTTGGACCAAAGTTCCAGAGAAAGCATAAGGGGATGAAAACTGAGACATTCCTACTCAAAAGACTGGTTTCTAAACCAATTTCAGCATCAATTGTTGACATTTCATTTTAACAAGGTTCCCAGGAGATGCATTCGTACATTAATATTAAAGAAACACTGCTCTAAGAAAAAGGAATCATGTCAGAGGCCTGAAAAATGTGGGAAAATGTTTGAAACAGCTAGTGTGGGGCTTGGCTGCACAGTCTGGATAGAACCAGTGTGACAGGGAATTGACAAGGGTCCATTTGATACTGATTCTAATCAGTGTCTTGGTTTGGTTGTTATTTAAGTTTCTCCAGTGAAGCTCAGAACTTAAGAGTAGAGAAACAGAATTATGGTTGTGGCCCAGGTTGGGGATCGACAGAGGAGCATTACTGAAGAGCAAGGGAGTAGGAAGTCCTAAAGCAACCGAGAGAGTAGTATTGAAATAGCTGAGTTAGAGGGCATTTGAGGATCCAAAAAAGCCAGAAGGAACCTGATGCTTGGGGGGGGGATTAGGAAAAACCTCAAGAGGTGTGAGGTGAGCAAAGTGATAGATAAGGAAGTCAGGTTTGGAAGCGCTAAGTTCTGGTATTTCATTTGTAGAGGAGAGAAGATGAGGAAAACAATGGGAACAGAAAAAGGGGAAGAGATGATAGGAAAAGTCCAACGGGTATAGTTTTTCTGCTGTCTACAGAATTGTCATGCAGAGTGCTGGGTGGGTCAGAATCTCCTCCCTTCTGTAGTTCCAGAGGGGAACTGAGCCAATGTAATCCCCAAATAAGGACTGTTTTTATACTCTTCTAGATTTTATATGTGGCCTTAACCAGCTTATAATAAGACTCTTGGGTTATGCCGTTTTCCATGCTGGCTATCAAGGATCAGTGAACAGAAGTGGGATTACTAGGGTGAAACCAAGTTTCATTTTAGGAGAAACAGTAGAGAACATTCAAACAAAAGTTTCAATGCATAGAGGAGTTTGGTCACAACAGAAGTAAGATAATCAAAGGGAAACTTTATGCACAAGATATTACTACTACTGCTGCTACTGCTGCTGCTGCTATTAGTAGAACACTGACTATTTACCAGGTACCTCTAAGCACTGTGTGTATTTATTACCTCATTCCATCTCCAGAATACCCCTATTAGGTTGGTATCATTAACACATCCATATTGCTAATAAGGAAACTGGAGGATGTTAAGTAATTTATCTGAGGTCATGCAGTTAATAAGAGGTACAGCCAGGATTTGGTCCTATTTCGCTAATTCCAGATTCCATGTTCTAATTCACCTCACTATACCCATCATCTTTATGCAGATGCAGTGACCGTTTTCATCATTGGCATCATCATCACCCTAATCATCATCATCATCATCATCATCATCATCATCATCATCATCATCATCATCACTAATAGGTCTTATAGAGTGATTTAAAATTTATGAGTTACTACCTTCATATGATGAGAAGGCTTTTAGAGCTTAAATCAATATGTATGGTTTCCACATCCAATTCCTTGCTCTCTACAATCTTGCTCTAGACCAGCAACACCAGTATCACTTGGAAGCTAGTTACTGAATCTGAATCTTAACAAACTTCCCTAGAGACTCTACATTGTTTGAGAAGTTCTAATCTACACTGTTCTATGTTGCAATGTATTGCCATGAAGGACCATTTCTGGGAAACATTGAAATAAGAGTTTTTATTTTCAGGGCCTTCCTACTTTGCCCTCTTATAACTCCACTTTCCTCTCCTAGGAAACTACATCAGTTTGAAAGTTTCAGCAGCAAATATCAGAACACCATAAGTGTGATGGGCTTCAGCTACGAGGAAATGAGTTATCTCATATAACAGGATGTCAGCAACTCAGAGTTCAAGGCTTACTGATTCAGTGGCTCATCCAGGCCATCACCAAATTCCTTCCATGAACTATGACCTCAAGTTAGTTTCTCTTGGCCATAAAATGGCTGCAGCAGTTCCATGTTTTACCTTCCTTCACAGAAACATTGAGAGGAAGAATTAGGGAAACTTCTTTGTGTCTACTTGATAGATGAGGCTCCAAATAGATTTTTCTCTCATGTCTTACTTGCCAGAATTGGGTTGCTTGTTACTTCCTAAACAAATTACTAGGTAAGGGAAAGGGATTGCATGGACCAGTTTACACTAATCTCTGGGATGGACTGGATGATGGAGAATCAACAAACGTGGTTACTTCAGAATCCAAGTCACCCATGCTGCCACTGGCTTCCAGGAGATTACTGCTCCTATCTGCCATCCTGGTGTCCTGCTTTCTGCCCTCTTCCTCTACCTCCTCTCAGCTTGCTGTCAAGACACTCTTATAAACTCATTCATAAAATATTAATGACCAGTCAGATGCCAGTGTAATCCATCTGAAAAGCGAATCCAATTCCAGGTGACTGTTCCCAGTTGTTTAGACAGCAACATCCCTTAAGTGGAAAGCTGAGTTCAAAAGGCAACTACAGTTAGGTAGGAAAATAATACAAAAATAAAAGAGACTCCCATTGCTTTGATGAAGTTTGGAGTGCCAAGAACACTGGACTGAGAGACCAGCGATAAGGCAGCTAAATCTGGAGAGAGGTGGTGCCCTGCCGATGTACACAAGTCATTTCACTATCTGAGCTTTGGTTCATTCATCTGAAAAGTGATCATACGTTGGACTGGTTCACCTCATACCATGAGGACAATAAATGATAATGCATAGGATGAATATTAGAAAGGAAATATAGAGGGTTATTATTCCTCCAGTACAAAGAACAGTACCTTGCTCTAGATGTTGAACATATATTTGTTGAATGAATGATTAACTGTACATTCACCTTTGCAAGGAAAGGTATTTAAATGTAACCCAACAAAGCATATTTTACAGTGTCTATCATGCTTAAGTAGCAGGTGTCTAGTGGCCTTTCCAAAGCTCTACAAATCATCCTAGTCCATTTATAATAACTTACCTCTACTCTAGTCATATATGAAGGAAAAGAGCAGCTTTACATTATTTTGAGTAAGGTAAAATTCTTATGACATTTCATAAAAAGTTACAGACATGCCCTTCATTTATTTTTTGAAAGTAAAATATTTATTTCTTTGATTACAGAAAGTAGTACTCATTGCAAAAAGAAGGTTGGAAAAAGTATAAGATACAAGTTTAAATCTTACAAAATCCTATCACTCAGGTGTAACCACTAATAAAATCTTGGCCCCTTTAAGGCTGTTGGCTTTGAATATTATTAATTTATATTCTTTTCTACCCATATATACACACACATTATTGTATAATAAAAATCATACTACATATGTTGTTTATCAATGAGCTTTTTAAACTAATCAATTGGAAATGTATATATTTTCAAATCAGTAAATATAGATAAACATTATCATATTTTATGGTGGCCTGGTAGTTCTTCATGTAGATAACAGAAGATTAATTTAGTCAGTCCTCTGCAAATGGAATATTATGTTTCTCTCCAGAGAGTTTGTTTTTTTCTTCCCAAGGAAGGCAGCACTTACTGTCATTTTTTTAAGAAGCAGGTTTTGGAAAAAGAAATGAGCTTCAGAAATTCTGCTTCTTCCCACCTGAATGACAATGTGGGATGCTATGGAGATCAGATGTTTAGGAGCCAGAGAGATGAGTGGCATCTGACCAAATAACATCTGTGTAATGGCAATTACATCACAGCCATTATCTGAAGGGCTATTGTAGCTCTGAAGAGCAGTAGAGAAACAAACACGCATAATGCAGCCAGCCATTAGCCCATCAAGGAAAGCATGCTTATTAGAGCACTACAGAAATAAAGTCATTTCAGAAGAAAAAAAACACACTATTTCCCCCTCATTTGGAACCTTCTCTTTAAACACAAAACTTGCCACAGATAATTTTCAGACATCCTGCTTTACCCTACAGCACCATAATTTTAGCTAGAGAGCAGGAGATTAAATGTGGAGGTTCTCTAATCTATTAAATTCTTTTTGCCTCTGAACATGAAGTGTGAGTTACCAGTTCCAGAGTTTGCCGACGTATTTCAATGCCTCTGTCACTCCCAATTGTCTTTATACCAGAGCACGTTCATCTTTTCTCATAAAAGTCTCAAGGAAGCACCAAGTCACACAATAGGTCCCTGCTCTCTGACCCACCAGTCTCCAAAGACCTGATACGCATTTTGCCATTTTGGGGGCCTTCTTCTTCTGCTTTTTCCTACACTAATCATCTTCTCTGACTTTTTCTTCACTTCTTTTACCAGAAGACAGCCAGCATCCTGCTCTCTTTACTCTCTTTCCTACCAAAACTTTCCTTTAAACAGAACCCAATTCATTCATTCACATTACTATTTAACTATTGTGATGATAATGCTATATTACATCCCAAATCTCAGTGGCTTCCATTAAAAACCATTTATTCTGGGTCTACAGGCAGCTCTGCTTTAGGCTGCAGTTTGGGCTCAGGTCTGCTCCACATTTCTCTCATCCTCTTTGGACCAGCAGAAACCCAGGCATGTTCTCCTTGTGGTGACAGGCAGGAGTACAACAGGACATGTGGTAATATTCCATGCCTTTGATGGTCTTGGCCTAGAACTGGCACACTGTCACTTCTTCCACATTCCATTGGTCAAAGAAAGTTTCACGGCCAAACTTGACATCAAGCTAATGGAAAGAAACTCTACTTTTAAAGGGAAGAACTTCAAGGTCACATGGCAAAGGGTATGGATATACAATTCTACAGGGAGGGCATGAAGAAAAGGGGAACCATGATCTAATGTACCACACATCCTGAGGCTGATAACAGATTGTTGGTCCTTCTTGGGGAAATTTTTAACAGAGGAAACCAGCTTTAAGCCAAATTCCAATGAAATTCTAAACGTGTGTTTACAGAAAGCAATACACTGGAGATGAGAACATTCCAGAGTCCCTTTACAGGAACTCCTTTCCTACTCATAGAGTAGAACCGAAATGATAGTGAGCCAGTGGATAGATGAGAAGTCATCCATCTACTGGGAACCTGAAAGCATGCCCAGAAATAGTCTTGGGTTTGGTATTACAATGGAGGCATAGGTTTAAATCCCACTATTTCAGCTGTGTGACTTATTTTCCTAAGCCTTAGTTCCTTCACCTGTGAATGAAACATTAGGAATAACCACTTCTTAGGATTGCTGAGGGGACAGAATTAAATACTGTATATAAATTGCTTTGTTTCTAATTAAGTGCCTGGCATATAGTAGGCATATTCATAATTTTCCCTTCATTTATAGTCATCTTTCAGAAAAGGATTACCATGTTTATTATACTCTGAAGAGGAAGTAAACTGCGTTTGTTAAATAATTGATCCAGAAGCACATTTCAGGCTATTCTTTACTTACTTTGTGCATTTCCTGCTGGCTCTGACATCCATTCCATTGAAAATGACTCTAACACAGCCCTCTAACCTGTATAAACATAGCTGCTGGTAGGTGGCTTTTAGATCATGCTAGATCTTGGGGGCTAGAGAGAATGGGTTGAAAATGCAGTGACACTTTACTGTATTCCTAGCAACTAAACTGAGTTAATCCATGCACAGCATTTTTTCATTTCCAAAGCTGTTATCCATGGCAAATACTGAAAGTGGGAAGCTATAGCAGGTTCCTCCTCAAAAGCAGTAACCCACTAACCATTACTTTCACTTTCACCAAATCCTCATAAATTATTTTATATCAGTTCAATCTTTAATCTGGTTGCAGCTCTTCCGGATTAAATGAGAGGTTCTTAGTGAAATTGACTAGCATAATGCCTAGCATGGAATAACAGCTCAACAAATCCTTTTGATCCTAGAAAAAAATCTGAAATGTCTAAAAATCACAAAAGTCCTCCAAAGGTATGATTACTTGTAGTATAGACATCTGTAGATTATCTCACTTTAAATATTGGGTTGGCCCAAAAGTTCATTCGGGTTTTCCGAAAGATGTTATGGAAAAACCCGAACGAACTTTTTGGCCAGCCCAATACAAAGACCCATGTCCTTTAAATTGGGTAAAGAGACACAGAGAGGGAAACAATGTTCTTAAGGCCACAGATCTAAAGAATGGTAGAGTTGGGACTTGAATGCAGGCATTCCCACTCTAAATCCAATAAGCTCTCAAAGTCAGCCACTTCTTTACAGAGGTCAAGTTTCTGATTCACTTGTGATAGATCACACAAAAACTACAAAATGGCACAGAATGATTCATGTTCTACCATCACCCATTTTCAGAAGGATTAGCTCTTTTTCAAAAGCCTTCACACATGCATAGCCTCCTTTATTATCAACATTCCCAACCCCTATGCTTATCAACATAGCTCACTGAGTAGTTAGGAGAGTGTGACACCGATAGAAAGAGACAGGTTTGACAGTATGCTGAATTTGATAAAAATTGTTTTAGATAATCTTGCAGAAGTTTGGGGATCTGGGAAATACCAACTATGATCTACTGATCAAGTTTCTATTTTAGTTTTAAAATATATGCATTTTGTGAGAAACGGAATTCTCATCTTAGCATGCATGTACTTTATGCAATGAATGGAGTACTAAAAGTTGTGTAAAATAATTTTATAACACAAATTATTATATGCCTATACTGAGGTTGCTTAGACCTTCATAGAATCGATGAATCTTAGAGCTAGCAAAAAGTCCTCAGAACTTTATCCAAAGCTGCATTTTACAGATGAACACTCAGACCCAGAGAAATTAAAGAAGTGCCCTAGTTATAGGTAGGTAGTGATGACTAGAACCCAAGTGTTCTGTCTTCCAGCCGAATGCTTTTTCCATTGTAATACTAGGAAAACAAATAAAGGAACAAAAATCTTTGTGTTAAACTATTTTGAAAAGAAAACGCTATTTTTATAAATATTCAATTTTAATGTATCTCTTATTCTGACTCTTGATGTTGTATATTGAATTGCTCTTTAGTAGAATGCATATATATGTCTATACAAATGCATATATCTATATTTATTTTGGTTTCCATGGTAGCTATTTGCTTGCTTCAAATCATTAGATCCTCTGCAGCATGGGCTTATTTTTTCTAATCCCCAACAGTCCCCGACACATTTATGATATTGCCATATGCATACTGGGTACTTGATAAATATTTGTGGTTGCTGATAGAACTGCCCCTGCTGACAAACTACTGTTGGAAAAGCCTGAGGTCTATATTAGAGAGAAGCTTTTCTCTTTTAAACTATCGATTGACTCTTGTGTGACATTTAATAAAACCCTTCCATTACCACTTACATAACAGCAATTAAAACCCTCATCAAATCTATCTTAACTGCTTTGTCTTCCACTGGGGAGCATTTTCCTTGGTAAACATCTGCAATAAAAGGCTATTTAATCTTCATAACTGAAACAGCCAGTTATGGTAATTCGTCTCTTTTATTGTCAGTTTACATTGGAATCACACACAGCTCTAGTCCTTTCAAAAGTACAAAAGAGAGCATAGTTCCTCTAGCAAAAATAGCTAGTAGTGAGGTCCCTGTCACTGGAAGCAGCCATATCTGGCCCAAGTGATCATTTGTTAATAACACTACCCAAAGGATTTCTCAACGGGAGTGAGTTAGACTAATGAAGACCTATGATGCCTTCCAATTAGAGGTTCTTTATTTTTAGGTTCTCCAAGTCTAAGAATGATGTTCTCAAACACTGAGAGAGTGACTCCATATTAAAATTCTGAAACCAGGTTTCAAAAATGGAGAAAAAAATTTCCATTTATACTTCATTTTTCTTTTTAAAATTCTTTAATTTGTTTCACTTCATAATAAGATGGGGAAATACTCACTTTGGAGCATTTAAATAAAAATAAGGCAAGACGTAAAATTGTATATGCAATATAATCTTGAAATAATAATAAGAGTAGTAATTTCCATGTATCAAACACAGGCATGAGTCAAGCACCATGTTAGGGGCTCTGGTTGCTTCACTGTCTGTTCATATATTAATCATATGTGTGTCACTGAGTCTTTTCAAATACAGCTTCCTGGGGTAAGTTACATTTAAGTGGAGTCTTTAAACACAAATAGGAGTTGGCCTAATCTAATTGGTGATTTAATTGATGATAAACATGTGTGATAAAATTTAGATTGCTGAGTAGTATTTTCATTTTACAGAGGAGGAAAAAGAGGCTCAGGGAAGTTCAACAAGTCACCCAAGATCCACAGATAGTAGTATTTGGGTTAGTATTCAAATCATGCATATCTTACTTCAAAGTCCACAGGGAGCATTAAAAAAAAAAAGTGGGGAAGACAACACAATAAAATAATGGTAATGGTCATTTCTTTATACAGTTTGTCTTTATACTTTCTATATAATTTGTGTCTTCTAACCATTCTACAAAGAGCACCTATGATTTTTTTTTTTTTTAAATTTTGACTTTATAGTGCAGTTTAAGGTTCAGAGCAAAACTAACGGGTAGGTACAGAGATTTCTCGTATATATCCTGCCTTCACACATGTGTAGCCTCCTTTATTATCAACATTCCCAACCAGAGTGATATACATTTTTTTTACAATTAATGAACCTATACTGACACATCAATAATCATCCAAAGTCCACAGTTTACATTACAGTTCACTCTTGGTGCTGTACATTCTAGGGCTTTGGACAAATGTACAATGACAGGTATTCATCATTATCGTCTCATACAGAGTATTTTTTACTAACCTAAAAATCCTCTGTGCTCTATCTATTCATCCCTCCCTTCACCCAACCCCTGCCAAACACTGGTCTTTTGCCTTTTTCAGATGTCATACAGTAAAAAACATACAGTGTTTATTTAACTTTTTCAGATTGGCTTCTTTTACATTTACTTTAAATGTAAATGGATAAAGTTCTCTAGTCAAAAGATACAGAATAGCTGAATGTATAAAAAAAGGCTTAAATAATATGCTGTCTACCAGAGAGTCACTTTAGCTTTAAAAACACATATAGACTGAGAATGAAAGGATGGAAAAAGATATTTTAAGCAACAGTAACAACAACAACAAAAAGCTGGGATAGCTAGAACTCATATCAGAAAAAGACTAAAAATGGTACAAAAAATGAAAAAGAAAGTCATTATATAATGATAAAGAGGTCAATCCATCAAGAAGATAGTTCTATCAAATATTTATACACCAAACATCAAAGCACCTAAATATATTGAGCAAATACTAACTGAACTAAAAGAAGTATACAGATATATAATAATAGTTAGGATCTGTAATATCAACTACTAAAGTTGGTACCAAGCTACAATTGTTTCACTCTCAATAATGGACAGATCATCCAGACAGAAAATAAGGATGGAAACAGTGGATTTGAACAACATTATAGAGCAAATAAGCCTAACAGAGATATAGAGAACACCCCATCCATAACAGCAGAATACACATTTATCTCAAGTGCACATTAAATATTTTCTAGGTAGATTATATATCAGGACACAAAGTAAGTCTTAGCATATTTAAGAAGACTTAAATCATAAAGAGTATGTTTTTGGACCACAATGGTATGAAACTAGAAATCAATAAAAAAAGAAAACTAGAAAATTTACAAATACATGGAAATTAAACAATACACACCTGAACAACCAATGCATCAAAGAAGAAAGGATAAGGAAATTAAAAAGTATCTTAGAATGAACAAAAATGGAAAAACAACAGACTACAACTTATAGGATGCAGAAAAAGTAGTTCTAAGAGGAAAGTTCATAACAATGAAGGCATACATTAAGAAAATAGAAAGATCTCAAACAACCTAACTTTATACCTTAAGGAACAAGAAAAATAAATTAAGCCCAAAGTTAGCAGAAGGAAGGAAAAATAAACATTAAAGCAGAAATATGTGAAAGTTTGTACACTTTTACCAATCTCTCCCTATTTCCCCCACCCCCTATCCCCTGGCAACCACTTTTCTACTCTCTGTTTCACTGAGTCCAACTTTCTTACTCTCTTTTTTTTTTTTTTTTCAGATTGCACATATAAGAGATACAATGCAGTATGAAGTATTTGTCTTTTTCTGTCAGGCTTATTTCGCTTAGCTTAGTGCCCTCCAGATTCATCCATGTAGTTACAAATGGCAGGATTTCTTTCTTTTTTAAGGCTGAATTTTATATGTATATATAACAATTTATTGATCCATTCATCCATCAACGACACTTAGATTGGTTCTATAACTTGGCTATCGTGAATGATGCTGCAATGAACATGGGAGTACACATATCTCTTTTAGATAATGGTTTTGTTTCCTTTGAATATATACCAAAAAATGGTATTGCTGGGTCATATAGTAACTCTATATTTTTAAAATTTATTTATTTACAATCTCTAAAGGGGTAAATCTATTTTTAATTTCCTCTGGAACCTCCATACTGTTTTTCATAATGGGTATCAGTTTACATTCCCACCAACAGTGTCAAAGGGTTCCATTTTCTCCACATCCTCCTCAGCATTTGTTATCTCTTGCCTTTTTTGAGAATAGTCATCCTAACAGGTGTGAGGTGACATTGTGTTTTTTGGGGGGGGGAGGGTCTTCTATGTTATATTAAGTGAAATAAGTCATTGTGGCTTTGATTTGCAATCTCCTGATAACTAGTGATGTTGAGTACCTTTTCTATCTGTTGGGCTTTTGTGTGTCTTCTTTGGTAAAATGTTTATTCAGGTCCTTTGCCCATTTTTTAATTGGGTTATCTGTCTACCTATCGATTTATTTATTTATTTATTTGCTATTGAGCTGTATGAGTTCCTTATACATTTTGGATATTAACCCCTTATCATATGGCTAATTTGCAAATTAGGTTACCATTTTATACTTTTGATTGTTTGCTGGGCAGAAGCTTTTTAATTTGATGCAGCCTCTCTTATTTATTTTGCTTCTGTTGCCTTTGCTTTGGGTATTTGAGTATCAAAACCCAAAGCATAATCGTTAAGACCAATGTCAAGGAGCTTTCCCCCGCTAGGTTTTCTTCTAGGAATTTATGGTTTCAAGTCTGATGTTCAAGATTCAAGCTGAATTGATTTTTGTGTATGATGTAAGGTAGGACTCTAGTTCCATTCTTTTGCATATGACCCAGCACCATTTATTGAAGAGACTATCCTTTCCTCTTTGTATATTCTTGTCTCCTTTGTTTAAAATTTATTGACTACATACGCATGGGTTTATTTCTGACCTCTTGATCCTGTTCCATTATTCTATATGTCTGTTTTTATGCCAATACTATACTGTTTTCATTACCATAGCTTTCTAATATAGTTTGAAGGCAGGAAGTGTGATTCCTCCACCTCTGTTCTCCTTTCTCAAGATTGCTTTGGAAATCTTGTACAGAGCTAGGTTAACTCTTACTATATTTCTCAACTTCCTCCTCTTCTTTCTCTCTTGCTGTAAACCGTACATTCCTAGAGTGTCTATTAGACCAGAATTTTTTAAAAAGTTTAATTTTTCCACTTTAGCTTTTATTTCTATTGATTTTTTACACTTACATAATTTAAATACAAATAATTCTACATCTTCTTCTTTATAAAACAAATAGTTTTTTTAAAAGCAGTGCCCTGACCTATTGTCACCTCTTCCTGCTTCTGCAGATTAAAACATTCAGTTGGTAATTCAATCTTATTATCAGTCAATAATATGGTATTTGCTTTCATATTCCCAAATGTCATGCTGACACTGCAGCTTCTTGATTCTCGAGTTTAGGTATCATCTCTTAATTTCTTGCATTTGCCTTTCTCCTTGCAAAGGAAATTTTGCAATTCAATTACTTCAATATTTTATGTTTATATTATTATGATCATGTTATTCTCTTTTAAGAGCTGAGTCATATGGTCATTTATCATTATTTTTTTTTTTTTCTGATCAACAGCTAGTATTTCCTGCTGTTAGTATTTGGTTTTTTGTTTGCTTTCTATGTACTTATCATTCAAGGAACTCCAAACTCTCTACTATTTGTTTAAACCTCCTCTCAATACACTGAAACATATTTTCTATTACTTTGATATTCCTAATGATGCCTCATTGGGACCTTTCTGACCTACTCCAATATGGACTGTTTATGATTTAGACCTGCTAAATCATAAGCACAGCTGTCTTCTTGAGATTTCCCTGCACCATCATCCTAAGGATTTTGCCCTCCTGTCTCTTTTGTTAGAGACAGGAATGTGAGAACATTAAGGAGGAGATTTAGTTATGATAACCCCATCTCTGTCTATCTCTTCCACAACTAATTTGTTGCCTATTCCTGGGCCTTTGAGGATTTCTGTGATGTAATTTGCTTCTCTGTCTTCCCCTTTGTTGCCTCAGGATTTAGCTTCCTAGGACTGATAAATTAATTATCACTCACACACTATCTTGTTTTATAGCTACAAAATTGTGTTGCTATGTCTTCTTTTCCCTTCTCTTTGTCCTTATGGGTTGCTGCTTTAACTCTTTTTTCAGCAAGGCCGTATTACTGGAGTTTGGGGTGAGAGAAGATCTAAATATAAAGTTTCAATCTATCTGGCTGAAATTATAGATGAAAATTGCCAAACTTTAAATATTTCCAAAGTTTATCAACTAATAAGAATCATTATTATTATTATTGGCCACACCATGTGGCTTGTGAGATCTTAGTTCCCCAACCAGGGATTGAACCCGGGCCCTCTGCATGGAAGCACAGAGTTCTAACCACTGGACCGCTGGGGAATTCCTAATAAGAATCTTTAGAGATTTTGTTAAAACACTTATTCCGGGGTTTTATCTAAGATTTACTAAATTGCAAGCTTCAGGGAAAATGCCAGGGAATTTGTATTGTTAACAAGTGCACAAAGAGATGATATGATAATCTGATTCGTGAAACACCATTTCAAGATGTGAAAAGAAGGAAATTTTCATGAATAATTTTAAGATGTCAGCATAGCCCTCATACCAAAAATACATAAACATTTGCACACACACAGGCATACACACAAACTATAAGTCACTCTGAATTACAAACATACATTCAAAATTTCTAAACAAGTATTAGCAAATTGAATATAACATTATAATAAAAGAATAATAAATTATTACCAAGTTATGAATCATCAAAAAATTGCTAGAATGTGTCAGGATTGAGGAGGTTTTTTTCACGTAAATCACAAAATGAACCTTTTAAAAAATATCTATGTAATGATCTCAGTACATGTTGAAAAGCATCAAGTAATAGTCAACATGCATTTCAGATAGTTATCAAACAACATCCTTCTAGGAATCACACATACACACAAAAAAGTCCTTGACCAGATTAAGTGCTAGAAACTCACAAACACCTTACTCAATGAGCTAATAATAGAACTATTTCCATAGAAAGCAGGAAAAAGGCAAAGACATCATTATCTCTACTATTGAATATAGTTGGAAGCCTTCCTCAATGCAATAAGATAAAATAATAGAGGAATACATATTGCAAGAAAAGAAACTAGCCTGTCATTTTCTACTTAGAAAATCCAAGAGAATCATCTGAAAAATAATGAGAATTCATTTAAGTGGTGTCTGCATACAAAATTAACATTTAAAAATTCAACAGAATTCTTAAATACTTACAGTAGTTAACTAGAAAATAGACAACAGATTGACGAACAAATGAGTAGTCAGAAACAGTACATGATAAAAGTAGCAGTTCAAATCAGCAGAGAAATAATGGAATATTCATAAAATTATTTGGAAAATATGTTCTTTTAATTTAGGAAATTCACATCCAACAAAATATAAAAATGTGCTAAGTCTATAAGAAATTCTTGAAAGGGATATGTATGTGACTAATAAACATATTTAAAAATTAAATCTCATTAAGCATATTTTAAAAGCATATTTTAAAATCTCCAAGATATATTAAAATTCTATTTCCCTCATTGAGAAATACAAATTACAATACCAATCAATTTTTTTGTCATTCAAATGGGCAAAAGAATTTTTTAATTGGACCCTATCCTGTGTTTGTGAGAATGGTGGGAACAGCACTGGGATATATTTTTCTGCTAACACAGAATTAAAAAACCCACTTGAAGGAATTTGGCACCATCTTCCAAAATTGAAAATACTTAAAACATTTACTCAGGTGTTCCATTTCTAAGAATCTCTCACATAGAAACACTCTCATATAAGCACAGAAAACTATGTCCCAAAATGTTAATTGAATAATTATTTTTAATGGTAAAAATATGTGGAAAATAGACTAGACATTAATCACAAAGGAAGCTTGAAATTGATATGCACATAACTATGGCTGTGTAATTCTTTAGAGGAATGATATATGTACTATCATGGAAAAAGCTTCAAGACATTCTAAGTAAAAAGAGCAAATCACAAGGATACATAAAATGATATCATTTAAAACAGAACTAAAGGGTTATACATGGAATGATTAACAGAGGTTACCTCTAGTAAGAGGAGTGGGAGTTAGAAAGTGATATTTATCTCTGTGTTTTCTATGTTTTACAACAAGATACAATATCCCTTATATTACTTCAGAAATTATTTATCTACAAAAGTAGTCTTAGTTTCTGAAATTCATTAGATGCTGTTATGAGAATTTTCTCTTAAAATATTGGTCACTGTAGTTCTTTTTTTTTTCTTCGTCTTTATCTAAATGGGAATGTGGCATTTGAATTCTGCCTCAGCTCCTGTTGATTTGACAGAACAGAAGGAAAATAGTCTTCTTTTACTTCATGCCTTCTCAGATCTGCCAAGTTGACTATCTTTTCTGTCCTATTGGTCCTTATTCACGCTCTCATTTCCTGAGAGATCCCTACCCTAGTTTTCTCTCTTGGCCAATTAAAGCTTTTATCAAGCAGAGAGAATGAACACCTATATCTGTGTGACTATGTGCTGTTTTTTCTGAGTATTTCAAGATAAACCAGATTAGAGGATACTTTTACTTTATAATGGGGTAGAGGGGAGGCGGTAAGAGAGCTCCCTGAAGAGGAGGTCTTCCTTGGCCTTGCTTCTTGGCATGAGCTGTGAAGTTTTACTTCTTAGGACAACTATAAATTTAGATGCATGTCCACTAGCCTTTCTTTTTCCTTTTATTTTTTATTTTTATCATTTTAGCCTTTAAAAATGAAACCCCAACAACTTCATAGGCCAGATCTGGCTGGGTATGGCTTGTGGCAAAACATAAAAAGGAGGAGAAGGGAAAAAGCCAAACAAAAGAGTAAAATAGTATTACAAATGTTTGGATATAGGTAAAAAATAAATCAAATAGGTATTCACACTTTAAAGAGTGCCCTGAATGTTTCTCTACTGTAAACCCTTCATAACAGATCAATACTGTTTACACCACTCACTCACAGCAAGCAGTAAATGTCTTTCACCTCACCTGTTTCTAACCATTTAACATCGTTAAAAAGATGGCTAAAAACGTCAATTGAGGTGACTTCTCCTAACCTGAAAATGGGTCAGTTAGCCTTGGTGACATTCATTGCATGAAACAGGACCTAGAGAAGGAATGGGGGAGGGAAAGTCACAAAATGAATGTAAATGTATTAGTTTTCCAAGTTCATGAAAGTTAATCTTTGTTGATCTTTGTTCAACAAAACAAGCCGACAGAGGGAATGAAAATTCTGCTCTTATACTGTATCTCTAACTTGTTTGATATATTTGTACTATGGATTGCCTAAAATATTGATTATGCTGTAAGTATATCAAGTTAAACAATAACTCTGAACCTCCAGCCCTGGACATTTGTCATGTCAAATCTCCTCAGTGGCAGTGGAAATTGGTGATCAATGCCATTATAAAAGGAACAGATATTCATTTTTAATAAACATGGCAAGGCTGAAACGAGGTAATTAAGTAGAAATAAATTAACTTCTGCTCTATTGTAAGGGAAAAACCTGCCAGGATTGATTGCTGCATTCATTTAATTAACGTTTTAGTGCAATTCAGAAGTAGTAGAAAGACTGAGGATTGGCACATGCTATATAACATTCCAAAAAGGGAATGGGGATATTTTAGGAGAAAAAAAATTGCTTTTTATCAAGTCTCACATTGCCTAAATTAATTGCTTCATTCTGGCAACACGATGTTTGTTGGAGTGGGTTTTACACTCTGGAACCCCAAACCCATTTCTTCTATGTAACCTGGCTAAAGAAAGGAATGAAACATGAACTTTTGGCCTGGGCAAACTATGGCTGAGTTGATGCCTCTTTCAGTTTGTGAACGTGTTCACTTTCCCTAAGGCCCAGTGGGAAATGTGCTGAGTACTCCCTTGGCAATTTGGCATCACTGCTGGCTCCCTGGAATTCACTGCTGCATTGCAGTGCAGAAGCTGGGAACTACATTTCCTAGAATCCCCTTCCCCTTATTGTTCCAGGTTCCAGTCAGCCCATAAGAACACTTGTAGAAGAGCTGGAAGGTGTTAGAAAAAGAGAGGCCAGTATGTTGCAGGCAGATTTATGGGATTAAAGCAAATTTCCAGCTAATCCTGCAAAACCATCGATTTTACTCTCGTAAACTACATAAAAAATTTCCCAGAAATTCTTAAGATCTGCAGCGGCTTATAAATAAGCTGTTGAGAATCAGTCCACTTCAGGACCAAGAGGCTCTCCGGTACTCCCTGTCCTTTATTCCTCTGTGTTTCTCAATAATTGATAAGACTAACCTCCTTTGTTAAAACCCTCACACTTGGAATACATAGAGTTGCTTCTGTTTTCCTTTGCAAACTCCCCTGACTGATATACCATTGTTGAAATCATCTTTGGATCACGGGAATGGATGTTTTTCCCAGCAGTGATACCTACTTCATCCAGAGCTGAGCATTCTCTTGTATGCAAAGCTAGAATTACAAATACCAGAAACGTTCTAAGTCTGTCACCTTGGTGAGTCTGACATGATATGACATTTAATTTTGTGATTAGTAAAGATCACATGATACCAATCAACATGAAAATCTTCGTTACATATAAGAGATGCCTCTGTCTGAACAGTCAGAGTAAGGGGCGGAGAGCTGCGAGGGGCAGTGATATCCTGAGGGGAGATGCAAAGGAGTATTCAGGAAGAAGACTGAGATTATGGAGGGTGTGTTTACCATGTAACAAAGATTCTAGGTGTGACAGAAGAAAGATAAGAGAGGAGAGGAACCGTGAACATCTGGGTCAACAGAAAGGAACAGAGCAGAAAGGAATAGGAGTAAGAGGCAACAATGGGATGTGAATCATGAACTAGCTGGTACAAAATGTTATCACTAAAAATCAGTGTGGTTGACCCTCTTCTGTTAGAACAGTCTTACTAAATGAAATGGTAGCAAGATTTTATTTGTTTATTCAGGAAATACTGAGCATTTTCTAAGTTCTAGTAACTGTGTTAATTGGAAGGTTTATAAAGCTAAACAAAAGTTATTATTCTTTTTGAAAGTGTTCTCCAAAGAGTGAGGGGTTATAAAGAGCCAATGTAATTCCAACTGGATTGTACCACTTCAAGTGAACCTAGAAATCATATCCTGTTCAAAGGGAAAATTTTTTACACATTCAGCATCGAAACACTCCAGGTGTTCTCAAAGTTCTTACACATCCCTGCTGATCATCTGTGTTGCCCACCACATCAATACTGAATGTCTTAATTAACACTCTTGGTTGCAAGCAACAGAACCAACTCAATTTAGTTTAAGAATAAACAGGAAATTGTTGGTCATCTACTGAGTACTACAGGTTGGGTTCTCCAGAAGGAGATATTGAGGTGGAATTTGGCACATAGGAAATGTCTTAGGTATTCTAGCAAAGTGTGTGTGTGTGTGTGTGTGTGGCTGGGGTGGGGGGTGGTGGTGGAATGAAAGCAGATATGGTTAGAAAGAGAAATTATGCACTCACTGTGACCAGAAAGGGATATGGGTCATCCTGGAAACGGCAAACTTTGGGTGAGGCAGCTCTCTGCAGCCAAGGCAAAGCCTGAAGGCGCTGACCACATTCTCAGAAGTTAGGGGAGCGAGCCTGTTCCTGAAGGGGGATGTAGGTGGCACACCTTTATGGCCATCACACTAATTATCTTGTGTTGTCCAAGAAAAAGAAAAATAATCAGGTCTTCCAGAAGACCGGGGACTTGGGCGACTCTGGACTATTGTAGTAGCATTTTGTGGACTTCATTTCTACATCTCTGCTTTTAACTTTATTAAGATTTCAATGTCTAATCCTTTTGTCTCCCAATCCAGTCCCCAAAAAGAGACTTTGGCTGGCTCTGATTTGATCAGGTAATCAACGATGGGCCAATTCTTTGCAGTCAAGGTCCTATAGTGCAAACATGGCCTCCAGGACCCTGTTAGTAGATAAGTGGTGGTGTTGGTGGTGAATTAGTTCTCAGGAAAGAGAGAATGGCTCATGGATTGGGAAGACACCTCAAAAAGTAATCATGTAATCAGTAGCCACTGAAAGTGTTTTTTAAGTCTCTTACATATCACTTATGCTGGGGACTACTATCATTCAATACCCTAGGATCTTTGTTAAAGGAATGAAATTTGTAAAACTTGCTCTTGCCCAAGCTTATCAAAATGTGTTGGTAATATCTCTCACCCGCCAACATTAAGCATAGTTAGCTTGGTATCTCTGTCACTTGCATATATTTCCTGGTACAGATTCCAGGACAAGATGCTTAGATTCTAGGTATGACAGTACATTTTCATGATGAATCATTGTGAGCAGTCCCTAGAAAATAATATAAGGTATCCATGATGATACCTAAGTGAGGCTAGAGAGAGGGAGAGAAATGTGAGCCAGGAACTTAGTGTTACATTCTTTCTTTATTGCTTTAGACATTCATCACAGAAATGTAAGATGGGACTACTGCAAAAACAAAGGAAGAGCTATAAGCCTTCTTAGAGCTACTCAGTTTCTAAATGTTTTACAAGTACATGAAATGCTACAATTACTGAAAAATTTCCTGCCCTACTAGATAAAGGCAAGAGATTGATCAGCAGAAATAGAGAAGACTGAAGATTAAGTAGTCCTTGAAGTCTGAGTCTTTGCTAGAATGTATTGATGAATAGAAACCACTGCCTTTTTTTTTTAAGCCATGGATAATTCACTTTATAGTGTTGAGGCTGTGTTCCCTATGAAAGGCCAGATGGCAGAGACACACCAATTATTTGCTCCTCAAAAATAATGTCACTTATAGCATGAGAATACACGAAAAGCCCATCTATCAAAAGTTATCACCTCCAGGCAGTAATGTATAGATTAAATACTCTGATGGTCCTTCCATTATAAAACTATACTAGATTTGGACAAAGTAGGATTTTTAATGAATTGCTAGAGCTAAATAAGAATAATCTCCAAGTGACTAAAAAAGTGAGGTTAAATAAAGGTAGTTGTAATCTTTTTAAGCTTGTGCAAAAAGGGGTGAGATTACCCTAAAGGCAACTGCAAATATCAACATAGCAATGAGGGGTAAGGTTGGGGGCACAGGGAGAAGACTGTGCCTGGGGCCAGCAAAAGATGGGAAGTTGAGTCTGAGAATCCTATCTTAAGCCTGGATCCGAAGGGGCTAAAATGTTTCCCACATTCCCATATGTTTTACCATCAACATAATGCTAGATATTTACAAGATAATTAGCCAGTTGGTCACACCACTAAGTGATGCAAGCACCCTAAATTTTTTTTTCTTTTCTGTAGCCAGAGGAATAAAGCAAACTTCACCCTAAAACCAATCACTTTACAAAGCTTTGAAAAGACAGAAAAATGCAAAGGCAGAGAGTGGAAGCAGTGAAGTTTACACTGATGGAAGGAAAAGGATGGAAGGAAAGTGTATTGGTTTTTGTAAGAACAAAAAAGACTAAGAAAGAAAATGTGATTCCATAGAGTGATAACATATTTTGGCTGGAATTAAGCTATTGTTCCTCAGCTTCAAATCCACCCCTCTCTCCCCTGCTTTGGTGATACTAGGACTGAAACTCTGAAAGTCATGTTTCTCCTTTGCCAGCTGGGACCCTGTTACAGTTCATCAATAACGAATGTAGATGGACACTTGCAGGTAGGAGAAGAAAGAAGGGACTTGTGTTTTCCTGTTCGCTTTCTGTGAATTTCAGTAGAAGCTGTTGATCATAGTAGTGCTTCTAATACTCACAAGTCAGTCTTATTATGCTCCTCAGAGATATCAACAGCAGTCAGCCACACATCTGGCTCAGAGATTTGAGTCCCAACTCTGTAGGATCCCTCCTGTAAGCTCAGACCCTCTACCACCAACTAAGCAGCACCACTTAGAGTAGATTTGAGTCTCAGCTACATGGTTCGAGTAGACTTGAGTCTCAGCTACATGATCCTCTAAGCTTCTAAGTTTTCATTATTCCAGACTCTCCTCTGTGTGCCTCCACCTCTAGGGAGTGGTGGCTGCTTCCTGCAATTCCACTCTCATGAAACCTTATTATTCCATTTTTGTCTATTCAATTCTAATTAATGATTCTTTACATTAAATCCTCTCCATTGAAATAACTGGTGTGGCTTCTGTCTCCTGACAAGATCCTGATGAATACATATATGGGACTCCTTTCTTAAACCAACTATTTTCATCCTTATTTTAATCTTAGTGAACAGTGGCCAAACACCCCAAAGGTCAAGCAATTTGAGGAGTAAAATGATAGAGCGAGGAGCACGCAAGGAAGAGAAGGGAGTCACAGCCTTCTCTACTTTCTGGGCTGTGAGGTAGGAAAGAACATGATATAGTTGACCTCAGCCCCTGCTCCCCAGCAACCTGAAATAACAATTGCAATCTTGATTTTAATGAGCTCACCACTGAAAATCAATCAGCAGTTGAGATCGAATGTTGAAACAAAACAAAACAAAACAAACCCAAGCTATCAGCACTCACATAAAAATTCTGTCTTCTTTCCTGTTGATGTTTCCATTTGCCAACTATTTAAAAATGAGACTGCAGTGAGCAGCAGCAATTGCTTTATATTCAGTGCCCTTAAATGAATGTTTGATATAAAGGGAGATTAACTGCATATAGTCTTTTTCTGTCCATGGTATTAAGCATGAGGTTTCAGTTCTGCACCATGTAGTGAGGGAAATGCACACACAGAATGTTAGGGCTGAAGAAATGACTTCCATCTCTGAGGACTGTTCAGGATGATGTGCCTTCCTTCTGCTCTATATGGAGAAAGAGCTGTGTGCTTCCGGGGAGGAGTGGGCATAGGACAGGGTGCCAGTTCAGACTCTTTTGAAAAGCCTAAGGTATTGAGCTAGTCATCACTGCAGTATACTTCAAAGGCTAGGTACACCAGACTGCACACCCAGATAAGAGGTTACAAGGATATCTGACATATTTTCAGGGCCTAATGGATGCCACAGCTCGGAGTGCCTCAGGGTAATTCTTGTGCTAAAGTAGGCTGACCAAGTTGTAAAAAGATTTTTTTTTTTCCTGGTACGCGGGCCTCTCACTGCTGTGGCCTCTCCCGTTGCGGAGCATAGGCTCTGGACGCGCAGGCTCAGCGGCCATGGCTCACGGGCCCAGCTGCTCCGCGGCATGTGGGATCTTCCCGGACCGGGGCACGAACCCAAGTTCCCTGCATCGGCAGGTAGACTCTCAACCACTGCACCACCAGGGAAGCCCCGGATATTTTTTTTTAATGTATCACTAGTTGGTTTGTTTCCCTGATAAATGTTTCTTTCTCTTGTGTTTTTATCTTCTTGTTCTGGCAATTGTCAGGTAAAACTTAGATGGCATCCAACTTGAGAAAAGAGAAAGGAGTTTTTAGTTCATAGGTAAGATGAGGATGATCAGAGAGAAAGAGAAGAAAGTAACTCTGATAATAAGCAAAGTAAAGGGATGTTGCTGTGGATGCCATTGAGACTCTAAGAAATATTCTTTAAGTAAATTGTATTTTGAGCATTAGAAACATGAAACAGAAAATGCAAATGTGAGGGCACTACTCATTGCTGTTCAGTTGTTTTTTAAGGAACTCCTAGGCTGTTCTAGAAGATGATCGATACTGGCCTCTATCCAATCACCACACAGGCATGATAATGACACTGTCCCTTGTCCTGATGCTAGTGGTACATTTCTGGCTCTGGAGCAAATCACTTGCATCTTAACGTGCAAACATAGTTCTCTTTCAAAATACTGGATCTACTGGGCAGGAAAGTTACCTACCCACTTGATTCGCAGAAAAGAAGGTCAGATTTGCTCTGACATAAACATCTATAGTGAATGAAAGAGAAAGAAAAACTAACTTAATAGACATTTTAATAAGTTTGCAGATCTATAGTGGCTACATTGTTCCATATGATGGTCTGCTATGGGCTGCATGTTTGTGCCTCCCCCCACCCCACCCCAAATATTTATGTTGGAATTCTAATGCTCAGTATGATGGATTTAGAAGGTGGGGCCTTTGGGAGGTGATTAGGTCCTGAGGGTGGAGCCCTCATGAATGGGATTAGGGCTCTTATAAAAGAGATCCCACAGAGCTCCCTAACCCCTTCCACCATGTGATGATACAATGAGGAGTCAGGGATCCAGAAGAGGGCCCTCATCCAACCATGAACTGTGAGAAACAGACTTCTGTTGTTTACATGATACCCAGTGGGAGGTATTTTGTTAAGGCAGCCTGACACCCTAAGACATGGTCTCTCTTAATTTTTTTTCTTCTCAGTAATTTTGAGCAAGTTTAACAGAAGATTAGTGGGTATGTTTGTGTTTAAGATATTAGGAAATAATTGAAATAGGTGGGCTATATCGGTGTCTTTTAAGGTTTTGAAACTATGGATAAGGATACTCATTTGATGCTCGGATGATGTTACTGTAATAGGTTATCAAATTCACCTCTTTGACATATATTGAGCACCAGCTATATACCAGACTATGCTTGGTGCTAGAGATATAGAGATAAAAGACTGCCTTGAAGAATTTTAGTTTAGTATGGAGATTAAAAAAACCTAATCCTAGCAATGACAAAAAGTAATAATTGAAAGCACACCATGCTGTGAGAGTTCAAGAATGGAACATGTGGGTGTTGGAATGGGTGGAGGGGAAGAGATGAGTTAATAATGAAAGAGTTCCTGGGGGAGGAAAAAGGTGTTTAAACCAAAGGGCAGAAGATGAGAGATGAGACAGAGAGGTAAATGAGCAATAAATAGGACTAAGAAGTTACTCTCGGTTTTGCCCTGTCTCCTTTCCTGGTTCTGTGCTTTGCTGACCCCATTCATAGTTTCTCTATGTTCCCCCCCCCCCCGCCCCTCATTACCATCAGGCTTACTCTTCCCAGAACTAGGACATCAATTTTGCATTCACCAGAGAGTCATACAACACCTCACGCCCTTCCCAGATAAATGAAGTCCTTGGGGGAATGGCAAAACACTTTGTAGGGGCAAACTCATTTTGAAACACCTTACAGGATTTTCTTAGGTTCCTTTGAAGAAAGTTGCACTAGAAATAGAAGCATATCCTTGGACATAGTGAATCTATTTCTAGGAATCCATCCTACATAAATTAGGATACATAAATTTTATACATACACAGATATACAGACACAGACAGACAGACACATACACACACACACACAGCACACTACATATGTGGTATATGCCTACTGAAGATTTTGTCCTGGTTTCTCTGCATCTTCCCCATCTCCACCTTCCACTGAGATCATCCTTTACTAGAACAGTTCTTTTGGTTTTTAATGGTATTGAATATGGAGGTTGAGGGGAATGAGAAGAAAAACAAGAAACAGATAAATAAGGGTAGAGGAAGTACCTTAGAAAGGAGTTTTGAAGAATTCTCATTTTTATAATGAAAAGAAACTATGGATCTACTTATGTAGATTTAAAGATATGTCTACCCATATGCACTGATGCAGTTTCTTCAAGATATATGTATTCATAAAATGCATTCATACATACATAGAAAAAAGCCTGGAAGGATACCCTCAATACTGCTAACCTTTATTCTAAGGAATGCAACTGAAGTAGTGGGCAAATTTTCACATTTTACTTTGTATTCTTTTAAAATAAGCATGTGTTAACTTTGTAATTTGACAAAACCATAAAAATTTTTAAAAGAAAGGCATAGATTCACAGTACTAAAAAAAAAAAAAAATCTGTGGCATTCATTTTGCCTCTACAAAAAATCATAGATGCCTAGAGCTGAAAGGGAGCCCAAGAGACCACCCAGCCCAGACAGGGCTGTGTCTAGCCCATCCAGCAGATGGTTTCATATTCTTTTCTTTATTTTCTATGGGAATGGAGAGATTCCCATGGTAGTCTATTCTTGGGTTCAATTATCCTTCCTCTCTTGAAATTTCCACTTCTGAAGAAATCGATTCCCAAAGGTAAAAGACATTGTTAGTAAAGGATTATTTTTAGCTATTATTCTGAAGCATATGGGTTGAATGATGATGGGTAAAAATTTCAAATACCTGATACATTTGCCAAGAAGAAATTATCTGTTGAATGACTTCTGAGTGACCCAGTATAAGTCATAGCATCTGAGATATTAGCATGTCTTACAGGGAAGAATCTGAGTAAACTGGACAGGTTTCTAAGTATGACTTAAAGAAAGAGGTCTCCAGAGTCTTGACTTGGTTCTATCATATCCTGGATTCTTGAGTATTCTACCACCTCACAATGGGATGAAAACCAGCTGCTAATTCTAATCCAAGAAAAGTTTACAGATAAATAATTTTAGATATGCAAAATCGTACAACTTGGGAAAGAAACAAGAACTCATCATCAAATTCCCTAACTGTATTCCTTAAGACTAGCTTCCAGGGTCTTTTTCTACTTCCCTCTATATCTAGAAAATATGAGAACATTTTCTGCCCAGAACATAAATACTCCAAGAAAGCCATTTCTTGCATATTTGTTGCCATGTCCAAATAAGAAATAATGTTTTAAAGATGAAGAGAAATCTAAAATCATTGGGGTCACTTTAGAGTTGATCTTGATTAAGATTATACCCATTCTGAACCTAGTCTTCTTTTTGGTTATTCTCATAAAAATGGCAGCATCAGAGATGTCTTGTTGAATGATTCATTTTGTAGCAAATAAAAACACCTCTCAACCATGTGGTGTCAGGAGTTGTAACTCACATATACTCTAAAGAATCAGTTATTTGCTAAGATTGTATGAAGACTGGAACGCATTTCAGGAGGTTTACTATTGGCATGCTTTGTTACTAGCTCTCTCCCACCTTAGTAACCTAACTTACATCTATGCACTTTAGATAGATATGCCAAATCTAAGCTGCAGGCAAACCTTTCAACACTGACCACTCTAAAGAGTTAGCTATTTTCAATTAATTTTTAGGTAAAATGAATACAATGCTTACTTAAGGAGATACATCATGTGTTAACTTTTATTACTTTAAGGAAACACTTTCATTCTAAAAACTTATTATCCTATTAGGAATATAGTTCAATATTACATATTTCACATGATGAAACAAAAGCTACATAATATTGCTTCACATTCTGAATAGATAAATAAAAACACAAGCCTTGGGGCTTAGTAGAATTGAAACTGACCCTTAAAGTTGGAGGCCTAGGAAGTTGCAGCCTCAATTTTTTGCATGTTCAGTCATTATATTCTGGCCAGGAGGTGGATGGTGAGGTCAGATGATTAGTCAATAAAGCCTTAGAAGTGTTAGTTATGAAGAACTACGAAGATCTCCCGTAAAACTTTTTTTTCCATATAAAACTACTTTTCATTCACTAGCTCACAGGTTCTCCACAGGGAAGGGAAAAGGACAATTTTGCCCTTCGGGGGCATGTGGTAACATCTGGAGATGTCTTTTGTCACAAGTTGAGGGGAGTGCGTGCTCCTGGCATGTGTTGGGTAGAGGCCAGGGATGATGCTGAACATCCTACCATGGACGGCACAGCCCCCACAACAAAGAACCCAGCCCAAGACGTCAATGATGCTGAGGTTGAAAAATCCCGCATTACCACGTTAATCTTTCTGTTCCTTGAAAAATCCAAGGCCTTTCCACGTGCTCTTCTCTCTCCGTGGAAGGCTTATCCCCTGGATCCCACTGCTGCTTGGAGTCTCTCCTCTCCTCTGCTCAAATGTCACCCCTCAGAGGGTCTTCAATGCACCCCAATCCCAGTTCCCACACCCCAACTCCCCATTCCAGCCAGGCTCTACTACATCTCCCTCTTTGCTTTTCTTCATGCCATATTCTATTTATTACTGTCTTGTCACCTCTATTTCTATTGTGGAAAGAACCATGCCTGCCACATAAGCATTTGTAAAAAGTGAATATATACTTGTTTATATTTATGTTTATTCACATTCACACTTGGGATTATTTAGCTAAGACATTATCTAGGAGTAATACTTGCAGCCACAATTTATTGTGCACTTGCTATGGGGCAGACACTCTTCTAAGAGCTTTGCATGGATTATCTCATTTAATCCTCACAACAACTCAATCAGGGAAGTATTCTAACAATTTCTATCTTACCAGTGAGGAACCTGAGGGTGTGGTAACTTACCAAAGTTAAGCAGTTAATACGTGAATAGGCAGAGAGTCCACCTTGGCAATGACTGTGCTTTGAACCAGGGAGACTGCTCAAGCTCCTTCGTTATTAAATACGAGCCAAACTTTGTCTAAGAGAAACAGCTGGATTTCCACATTTTTCCATGTGGGTGACCAAAGCCATAATTTTCTTCAATTCATTTCAATTCAAGAGAAGTTTATTGACAATCTTCCAGGTGTCAATGCTGTGACTAGTACTCAGCTACTGAGCACTCAAAGATGAATAATCTCTCCTGATAATAAGCACCCAGATCTCAATCGTTCTTTGGCAAATGACAACCCACAATGCTGGGTGGTCTCAGAGTCCTCTTGCAAAGAAAAGTTGACCGAATGGAACTGTCCTGCTCTTTCACTTTATCTTAATACCATTAACATATACAAAACGTATATATTGTGCATGGCTTGGTGAAACAGTTTATATATAATGGACCAATCTGAAGTGCTGAAAGAGCAGAGTTTGCACTTAAAAATGCTGCCCATGTCTTGGGTCCTTCACATGCTTTTTAAGTTAAGAAAATTCTCTCTCTTAACCTTTTATAAATACAGTTCACAATTATATTGAATAAATCCACAGGCTGTTATTTGGAAACATAAAACAGGCACATGAACAAATTCACAGCAGGGTAACAATTTTCTTTTTCTTTTAACCTCTTGCAAATGTCAACTTGCCATTCCCCAAATTGCTCTTAGGAGAAAATAAAGGCGATATAGTTTTAAAACACACTCTAAGTGTGCTTGCTGTCAGGAGCGGAGCCATCTCGGCTTTCTCGGTTGTTTCTCTTCCCATTTCAGAATAACCTGCTTGGAAGGTCCTTGCCTTCAGCCAGAGAACCCAGGTGTGCAGGAAAGACCAAGCTATTTTCCTGACCACATGAAAAATCTTCCAAAAATGGAAAAGAAAAATTACATGTGACCACCCCATCCTATACAATGACTCCTGGCAGCTATAAAGTATTTGAACCTAGAATTTACCAAACTTTCTTTCTCCTTCTCATTTCAAACAAAAGAAATTGATGAAACACAGTCATAGAATATCACACATGGACTTTGTTACTATCGGATATTCCTTATCAGAGATTATCTATTCCTTCTTCCTGCTTCAAGGAAAAAACTATGCTATACATTTTGTCTTAAAATTCTCTGACAACATATTGCTTTAACATACCTTTATTGTACGCCCCTCCCATCCCTCCAAAATCTAATAGCTCTTATTACCAGAAGGGTGATTTTTTTTCTTTAGTCAAGATGAAATTCTTCTACTATTTAATGCAATTTCTCTGTCTTGGGAAAAGATGGATAACTATAATAACCTCTCTTAGCAAAGTACCTTCAGTTAATAGCAGTGGATATTTTTGTAGTGCTTTAGATGTTTACAGAGGACTTTCACATACACTGTCTTATTTGAGAGTCAAAACATCTCGTCTCATTGTAGACATGAGGAAATTGATACTCACAGAGGAAAAGGCCAAGTAGTTAGTATGCAACAGAACTGGAATTCAACTTGAGTTATTTCTGGCTTTCTTCTCTTGAAGAAAAATGGAACTTTCATTTGTTTTAGTGGGTAATATTATGACACCATTTTCTCATTTCCTAAGGTTCTTTTTGAAATTTTACCAAATATTCCACATTTCCTAAATTATACAGAGATGATTCCGGACATTGTTGAGGATAATGGGTGATGAATTCCTACAAATTTACACTCAGTGTGTGTGTGTGTGTGGCAGGGGAGGGCAGTTAGCCCACAGTACATTCGTGGTATAAAATGACAGTTCGTAAAAATGACCCGTCTTCTGTTATTATTTAGTCATGTAACCTTGGCAAAACACCTCACTCTTGGGACTCTGGGTCCTCATCTAAGAAGTGAAGTGAGAAGTTCAGAGTCACTGGTTGTGAGAAGTGAGAGAGACTTGAAGACCAGGTGAGCCAACTTCTTGGACCTGATTACCAGTCTATAAAGACCTGCTGAATTTCACTGAATTTGATTTTGCCTCTGAGCAAAGAGGAGCCTGGAGAAAGTGCAAAACTGACCAGTCACACAGCAAGAAGACTACAGGATTCTGACTCTTGGTTCTTGGTTTGTACCCTATAGTCATACTTTCGGATCTCTAAGGACATTGTTCCCTTTAAAAACCTATGATTATTAAATGTTTTCTGTCTAGCTAGCCATTCTCTAAATTACATTCTGCATGTCTCTCCTTAAACGTCTTACTCATTACTGGTCTGCAATGAACTCTCAGGTGCTTTCTCAGACTACAACTTTATGTTGATACATACATTTTTTTTTTAAATTTCCAAGGTGTGAATCATTTATCCCTACTTAGGACTAACAATAAATCCCAGACATTGCTACTTCTCCTTTAAAGCCCTACCTAAATTATTTTAGAAGTTTATTATGAGAGGAGACCTAACAAAACATTTAAGAGAGCAGGCTTATCCCAATTTCTAGTTTTATCAGAGAGTTAATCAACAGCAACATGCTGCCTTTTCCAATTCATTCATTCATCCAACAGTTTACTGTAGTTTTTAAGAGACCAGTTCATATCTGCCACTTTCCTTCAGTTTAACTTTGGGCAAATTATTTACCAAATCTAAGCCTCAGTTTCCTGATCTGTAAAATTAGGAATATTTGTAGGGCCTAATCATGGGATAGGTTTTAAGGAAAAACAGAAATAATACATGTAACAGACTAGGCATAACAGAAGGTTTCATAGAAATTGCTCAGTAAATACTGACTCATGAATAAAGGACAAATATTTATAAGGTATCACCTATAAGACTGGTGCTGTGCTAGGCACTTAGGTCACAATTATGGACAATGTGGACAATATTTATTTTCCACCCTGGAGGAACTCACAGTCTAGCAGTGAAGACAGACATGGAGTCATGTGGTTGTAACGAAGAGATATATGTCCTATCATAAAGGGAGCACCAGGACCCATGGTGACATAAAGAAAAATGTGACCATCTTGGCTCTGGGGAAGTCAGAGAAGAAGCCTTGAAGGGAGAGTGTGTTGGTCAGATAGGGGGGAAGGAAGCTATGATCAAAGAGCAATGAGAGGCCAGAGCATAGGACATATGGTAGGAAGTACAGGGTCATCAAACTTGAACTGGTGTTTTGGGACCAGACTGTGAAGGGCCCTGAGGACCATGTTAATAAGGAGCTTGGACTTTTATTTTGGATAAGAGTAAGCCTGTTATAGCTAGTGGGAAGCAGCCGCATAGCACAGGGAGATCAGCTGTGTGCTTTGTGACTGCCTGGAGGGGTGGGATAGGGAGAGTGGGAGGGAGGGAGATGCAAGAGGGAAGAGATATGGGAACATATGTATATGTATAACTGATTCACTTTGTTATACAGCAGGAACTAACACACCATTGTAAAGCAATTGTACTCCAATAAAGATGTAAAAAAAAAAAAAGAGTAAGCCTGTTAAATAGAGAAGCAATGCAAAGAAATGTGTTTTTAGGAAGATGACTCAACTGGACATAAAGTGCACTGGAAAAGTAAAAGTCAGATGACAAGAAAACCAGTTCAGGGGCTTTTGTCATGGCTTGGACAGGAGATACTGGGGCCTGGACGGTGATGTTGGCTGTGAGTGTGGACTGGAGATTGTAATAAGGAGCACAACGTTTGCGGCCATCACAGTGCATGCTGCAGGTTAGAGATGTCTGCAAACATATCCAAAGTATTACAGCTCCACAAAAGATGCACTAATATGCTTTAATTTAAGCCTGTTTTGATGGTGGTGAAAGTAAAAAGCATAGATTATGTGGAGTAGTTCTTTTTTATTTCAATGAAAAGACTAAATTAGACGCTTTAACTTCCTCAACCACTCCCAGGACTTTTCTAAAAGGTAAAAATACGTGGACCTACTCATTTCTTAATGACTGACTCCCACCTCTTCCCCAGGCTGGGTTAGATTCTTCTGCCTTATACTGTAGCCTGAGCTTATCTCAAATTAGCCGTTATCACACCTGTATTGGAACTGCCTTTTCACTGACTTCCATTCGTGTCCAAGTCACACGAGGGTGAGGGCAGGAAGTACCTGCTGCTCCCCACTGTATTCCCATGTCCGGCACATAGATGTGCTCTAGAAATGAAAGAATAAATGGAGGAAACAAAGTCTTGGCTAGGAAGATAGGAGAGAGAATCATGCCTGATATAGGTCCTGAATACAATAATACATTTTTCCTCTTTTGCATAAATCTATGCATTTTCCATCCCTATATGAATGGCAGAGACATACTGGGTTTAGATTGCAGGCCCAAACAGTCTCAAGGTACCTTTTAGTAGAGTGAAAACTATGTGGTTTCTGGAGTCAGTTATACCTGTGTTCAGATTCTACCTTGGCCAGATATTAGTTAATTCCAAGACTCGGTTTTCTCAACCATAACGTACAGATAAAAAGTAATTAATATCAAAGGATTGAGAAAGGATTAAATTAGAGAATATGGTAGATAATATGGTAGGTGATAGAGGCCACAATCAATGATGGGATCCTTCTGAGCAGTGAGAAAGCCTCACCAGTGAGAACAGAGATTTTCATGAAAGAGTAAATTTTTTCCTGCCATCAAAATGGCTCCACAATCACCTAATAAGCCAATTAACTTAAACAAGAAAATATATCTACACATTCACATTGTAAATCAACTATATCTCAATAAAAAAATTAAAAAAAAAAAAAGAAAATATTTCTCAGCACTAACTACCTGAAACTTACAAGTTGGAACTGTTCAGAAGAGAATTCTGTACTTGAGGAGGTAAAGCTTTAAGAAAATGATCAATGAATTTCCAAAAGTCAGAATTTGGGTAAAATCTACCACTTCATATATAGCAGTTGTAAAAATAGTTCCATGACAGAAAAAAAATTACAAAGAGCTATTACGGGTTCAACAACACTCCTTAATGAGTTACAATTCATTAATTATAGCAGCATCACTGAATATGTTTCAATAATAAGGTGCTTATTCTGTCTGCAAACATTATTATGTAGGTATATGGAATTACAGATTCTACAATATCTGAGAATCTTTTATGCTCTTCTACTGATAAGTTGAGAACTGATATGAATTAAATAAATTAGTGAAAGAATTCAGGACACATTTGTAATATAAATGTCTACTTCTTGTACATGCATCAAATATTTTAATCAAGGGAACTCTTTTTAGATAATCTGAAAGAGAACAAAACAGTAATAAGACCATTTGAGTATATTTCCTTTCTTGAACTGTTCTTGTTCTTAGTTTACTCTGTGCATCGCACAATATTCCAAAATTTTATTGAACTTCCCCATGTAATTCCACATATCATTTGAAAAAAATTCATGGACATAAATTTCACACTTTTGAATATAATGCTAACTTATCCATTATATGCTTACTTCAACAACTAGGTTGAAAGCTCTTTGTGAATAAAAATAATATATTTTACTTATTTTATACCCCTAAATACTTAAAAAAATTTTTTTTATTGAGTTATAGTTGATTTACAATGTTGTGTTAGTTTCAGGTGTACAGCAAAGTGATTCAGTTATATATATATATTTTTTTATTCTCTTTCAGATTCTTTTCCCTTATAGGTTTTTACAAAATATTGAGTATAGTTCCCTGTCCTATACAGTAGGTCCTTCTTGGTTATCTATTTTATATATAGTCGTGTGTATATGTTAATCCCAAACTCCTAATTATTCCCCCACCCTTTCCCCTTTGGTAACCATAAGTTTGTTTTTATGTCTGTGGGTCTATTTCTGTTTCGTATATATAAGTTCACTTGTATCACTTAAAATTGTTTTTCTCCTAACAATTTTTGACAGTGTGGGAATAATAAATAATTGTTATTTAACAGGCTAGTTGGCTTGTTAACGTTCTTAAAGATCCTATGAGAGTTTTAGATCAGAATGCAGGTCTACTTTGGAACAAAGGGTAAGTGTGGGTAAAGACAAGGAGAAACTTTATTCATGAGCTGTGGCTGACCTTTGAGGTGTGGGAGAGAAAAAGAATAGCTGATGGGTGTGGGGCCTTGGGTCCACGTGGCCTGCAGTCATCACAGTATCTCTGCCCTCCATGCTGACAGCTGCCAAATTAGTCTCCCTCCAATAATGATTCCCAAGTTAGCTTTAGTTAATGAACCGAAAGGAGCTGCAGGTACTTCTGGCCATTAACTGGCTTTCTTTGTGGCTCTGTGAGCTTGCAAGCTTTCTCTCATCCCAGAAGCCAATGGCAGCCATCGAAGGGGCCTGCTGTGAGGCAGATTGCAGGGAGACAAATCTGTGTGAGGCAGGTTCTCATTTGAGAGCCCTTGCCAGAGCCAAGAAGCTCATGCTTTAAGTTTTAATTAAAGACAAACTGAATCATTTTGGGGAAAAGTTTGGGCACTCCTTGCCGGGAAGACAGCCATATACTCTGTGTAGCTGGGGTTATTGCGGGCTCGTCTCCATCTGCATAGTTGGATGCTGAGGGCAATACAACTACCAGGTGTTAGGAAATAAATGTCACTCTGGTCCTCGAAGAAGCTTAACAGCACAAAATGGATAAAGGCATAGGACAAACAGAGAAACACAGATGTATTTCCTATACAGATATAGACAAATACAAAAATAACTTCAGAGAGGAAAAAAAAAGGTACCATAAAATTATCAATTGAGAGTTTTCCTTGTAAATAAATCTTATCGTATTGACTTCAGAGGCAGTTGGACTTTATAAACGTAAAATAAGAGTGTTTCAGAGGTCTTACTCTCCCACACTACATACTTCTGGAAATCAATTCTTATAAATTTGTTTCAGATGCTCCTATGGTATTTATATACTGGCAACACTTGTAGCTATGAGGCCCATTACACCTGGGGCTCTGGTTATTTTATAGATATGACTCATTTCTTTTGGTCCATGCTCTTTCCCAAACCTGAAGAACTTTTGCCTCCAGACAATATATTGAACTGATACCCACTAATAAACATACCAGGATTTAACGTGAAACTTACATAGAAAGAAGAAAGCAAGTCGAGCATGATATTCCACAAGAGTCAAATATTATTCCCTTGAAATCCCACTATGTCTCCCAAGACTGTCTTAATGTTTCTGGATGAAAAATTTGTTTCAGAGTGGGTCCTGTTTTTTTTTTTTTTTAATATTTATTTATTTGGCTGTGCCAGGTCTTAGTTGCAGCATATGGAATCTAGTTCCCTGACCAGGGGTTGAACCCGGGCCCCCTGCATTGGGAGCACAGAGTCTTAACCACTGGACCACCAGGGAAATCCCCAGAGTGGGTCCTTATAATCATCTTAAACACATTTCTTTTCTACCTTCTATGCTGTGTGGCTCATTGCTTTTGGTCTATTGCCATGACTGACTTAGCTTCTTTTCTGATGGGTTAACCATTTCCCTAGCTGGGGTCTTCTCCTAGCTAGAGTTGTATTCCTTCATGAACATCCTCAGGGCTTCCTGGGCACTTGAGGAATTATAGAAGTGATATGGTTGGAGACCACAGGTCTTTCAGAAGAGTACACAGATTTCTTTTCAAGAAAGCACACAGTCAGGAGTTCCCCACCTGCAGGTTGTTTTACCCAATGGTACTTTAGATGCTGCTGAACACCAAAAGCTGGCTCTCTGTGGAATTATTGTGTCTCCTGGCAGAGTAACGGAACAAGCGCCAACTTCTTTCTTTAGTTTCTAAGAAGGTCTTTATATGTTAGCAGATAGCCCACTCTAACTAATAAGATTTGATTCTCTGAATCTCAGTTTTTCCTCCGAAGGATAAAGAGAATGCTTTCTATGGTGGTTGTAAAGATTAAAGGTAGGTTTAAGAGGCATCTGGTTTATTTCTCAGCACATAGGTGTTAAAAATGGAATCGATCATAAAACTGGAGACTTAGAAATGTCTTAGGATCCTCAGTGGTGATGTTGCTCTCCACTCCCCGTTCAGGTGAAGGTATGTTAAGTCAGGGAGATAGGACATGAGGGCCTGCACTTATCTTTGAGAATGTGCATAAAGACCAAGCCCCTCATGCTTCTGAGTATCTGTCCCACTGCACTTCCACTCTTCCCTGGTTGATAAGATGGAGGAAAGGAGACAAAACATGCATTTTATTATGACTTTGGAGAATCAGACTCTAACCAGAAAACCCCCACTGAAGGAAAGAATCTGGGCACTCAGACATGTCGATGAGTATAAGAAAAATATAGGATAGGCATTCAGAGTTGGGTTTTTAATATAACAGTATCTCAATAGCACTTCTTAGCCTCCAACTCCTAAAGCCACTAGGGTGTGGGAATATAGGGAATTTGAGATTTTTCTCAGGTAAAAAAAAATATATATATGGGATTCATTTGCTTGAACTTCAGAGGCTGTGTGGCTCATTTAGCTTTGGCAGGTAGAGGGGCTGTTTATGTCACCAGTGTCCACCAGTCACCAGTCTCACCATCGAGGATAATTCTCCTCTCTTCACAGTTCTGCAATTAATACCTATGCCTGGGTATAGCAAGCCTTCAATATGTGTTAACCAAATGAATGAGTTCATAAAAATGATATAATGTGTGTGGATCATGATGGAGGGCTCGCATCAGTTCACCCCAAGAGAATAGAGAATGAAGAGGTCTAAGCTCAGAAAAGTGCAATGACATTTTATAAACAGCATTATGTGTTCTTGGCTAATGGAGGGGTAAATAGCACAGCTGAACTAATTCAAATTATAGAAAATTGTTTATTTCAAAAGTCAGGCACTTATACCCAGTCTTTATTACTACTTCCAAACCAGTCTGAACACACAGTTTTATACTCTATTTAAAATATTTTCAAGGAAGAAGATTCAGTGAGTTTCCCCAATAAACATCTTCAATGTCTGACCAACTTATCTGATAATTTACTTTCCCTTGAAGCTATTTCTCCTTTGTTCTGTCCTTTGTGGTAACAGCAAATAGCTAATAGCCACCATCTACACATCCAAAGACCTTTTGAGGTAAATTATAGAAGACACAATTCCCACTTTCAAAGAGCATACAATCTACCAAAGGAAAAGAAGAAATGTATTGGCTATGCTTGAGTGAGAGAGAGCTATTTGGGGTAAGACAAGTTAAATGACTCTTTATATATGGCAGCAGACTATGGTGTACTGTGAAAAGTGCATTGTCAGTAAAACAATACTACTTCTCAGGGTCTTTCAGGAGAGAGGATCACACAAGTATCCCCGTTAATAACTGGCAATAACAGGAAATGTGTACAATTTTGAGGCCTAATTTTTGAAAGAGGAAAAGTCTTATTTAAGCCAAGGTTATTTGTCTCTGTTAGAGCAGAGCAGCTAAAGGTATATTCAAACTAATTCATATATATGAACTATATACATTTAATATATATAATATGAATTATATACCTGAATGTATACATGTGTGTAAACATATGAATTTAAGCGAAGGAAGGAATGCGTTGACTCAAGGAATATGCATAGGGAAAAGTGTCTAGTGGAATGTTTTGTACACAGCTGATACTCAACTTTATTAAGTGTCTCTTCCCTTTCCAGTTTGTGTCCTGATGTAGACTTATATTTAAAGCAGTGGTAGTCTTCAGTAGGTAGTGTAGCCTACTCACCTTGAGATTGCCATTTTCAACTCACAAAGCTGATGTTAGGTGGGTAGGGCTGCTGGTTTCATTTCTAAGCCTGCAGCTGTAAGCTAGGACCACTAGTCCTAATTCAGTAGCAGCAAAGTAGGAACTCTGCAAAGATGAGGCACCACTAAATTCTCACTGGGCTCATAGCAGGGGCAATGGGTAGTCATGCTCTAGGGTTAGGGAGTCAAGCCAGGAACCCAGAGGCCATTCCCTCAGGGTAAAACAGGTCAGTCCCAGAAAGCTGAGCCTGGAAGCTGATGATGGAGACCAAGTTGTGATAGGAAGCCAAAACCAAGCTCCTAAAAAAACTGAAACAGAGAGAACAATTGTATCAAAATTCAGAAAGAGCAGCTGGAGAGCAGGATACTGAAACCATCAAAATTTGTAAATCAGAGGAGAGAGAACCGAGATGGAGTCTGGTATCAGTTATCATTCAGTCTCAATCTAACTAATACTGAGTTTGATATTGAACTTAGTCTTTGCTTTGGGCAGGAAACTCTCCTAAGTTTCATATTTGGTCAGGAGGGAAGTCTGGCTAACATTGGGATGAGGGGAAACACAAACCTATATAAAGAAGTATTGAAACAGACCAGGAACAGGGTTGACAGCACTCCTGACCCAGCCAGAGCTGACACACAATCCTGCCATGTTCATTAGTTTCAATCTTTCCTCTTCTAGATAAGATCTAATAAGGGATTTGAGTTTTCCATCTTCTTTTCCCTTTACTAGACCACTGATGGAGCTATTAATGAGTGTGAAATAGCCACAGAGCAGACAGCCTTAGAGAAGAATAGATGAAACAGATGGCAAGACTAATCCACAAACTGGATAAGGTCATTAAGAATCCACTCATCATCACTATTAAATATTCAAGAGGTGGTTTTTCTGCACATTAACTTGACAGTATAATATGAGTCACAGCCTTTCTGGGGCTGTTTCAGTATCTGTAGAATGTGAACCTTAGACTAGCTCAGCAGTTATTAAAACTGCTCGGAGGAATCCTAGGGTTCTAAGACAGTCCTTCAGGTTACCTCAAGAAACAAGAAGTCTCAGGCCTCTACTTTAAAGCCATGTTGCATTTATATGTTTTATGCAGTGACACTGCAGTCAGATTTCTCCTGGTGGAAAAAAAAAATGGTCCCACTGCTAAGATAAAGTTTGTGAATCACTGGGCAAGGAAAATCCTAAGGACATCCCTGGCTCTAACAATCTGGGACTCTGTACTGAACAATCATCACACCTCTTGTCTACAACTTCTTTTCTATCCAGGTAATGTTGATAAGGTTAAAAGGCAATGCCATATCCTATAGCCAATGTTTATCACAAAATGTAAATCTGCTGCCTAAATTCCCACTTCCCAAATAGACAGGATGTAAGTAATAAATTAACATTTTAAAAAGTAACACATCTTTAAATTATGCAAAAATAGACCATGTTTATATTTTTCAATATCTCATTGTCAGAGCTATAGTTTAGAATAAGCTAAAGTACGTGGTGGTGGACAGTCCACCAGGACAAAGGGCAGGGGTGCAAACTTGAATTTTGGGAAAAAAAGTGGAGAAACCACTGAGAATGTCCATGCCTTGGTCCATCTCTACCACACACACCCTCTTTTATCCCTTCCCCTATTTTTGTGTCTGGGAGAGTGGCTTGCTTTGAACATAGTTAAAAACAAGAAAATTTTCACTGAACCCTGGCACATGCTTGTGCTTAAAATGCACTTAAATACAAATAAAAAGTTTGTGCTTAAAACTTATGCCTCTTAATTCCTTTAATTCATTTTATATTTATTTATCTGGCACCTACAATGAGTCAAGTGTCAGGTTTCCCTCTCTCTCTCTTTCTCTCTAGATGTATCTAGACCTACATAGAATGACTAAGACACAATTCCTTTCTATCTAGGAGTGCCAAATATGTGAAAATGTTCTGGATTCTAAAAGTAACATAAGCTCATTTAAAAAGTCACACTCAGTATTGACAGCAATGAAGTTCAACCACTCATGTTCTGCCTTTCAGAGATAAATATAACATTCAGTATATCTTTTCACACTGTTGTATCTATCTATTGAGATACCTATATGAACACATTACTTAACATGAGGTTCTACTGCACGTTGCTCTTTTGCAATCTGATTTTTTTCAGGTAAGGTATAAATGGTAGATGCTACCAATTATGCAACTGAGTCCAGTGGGGCCAATTTTGTCAGTGACACCAAAGACACGTAAAGTCAAACAGCCAAAACAAATGCCTGCTTGAGACCCAAGTCAAACTGAGTTGAGAAGATGGGGCAGAGGTAGCAGAGGGCAGAGGCACAGCCCTGGGGCAAAGTCAAGCGGCGGTGCTCCACTGTTAATTCAGGGCTGTGGTGGGTATAGACTGGGCCTTCCTCCACACACACTCCTGTCCCTTTTAAAGCTGTCATATTTTTGTGTTGCACCCTGACATACAGGGAATATTCTTATCTTTTGGGCAATCTATGGATTCACTCTGTCAAGTCAGAAATTGAAAACTAGTAGCCCACAGGCTAAATTTGGTTCAGAGGTAGTTTCACTGGCTTATAAGATTTATAAAGAAAAAAATGAAAGAACTATATTTAAATTAAAGTTAAAAAAAAAAAACTGGACTGCTGACCATTCTTTAAAAGTTCACTGTAATCTTGTAATTCTATGTGAAACAATTGGCTGATGCTTTAGGGCAGGGGTTCCCACACTTTGCTGCATATTGGAGTTACCTGGGGAGATTTTGAAACTCCTGAGACTCAGGTTGGACCTCAAGCTAATTAAATCAGAAGGTCTGGGAGTAGGAACCAGGTATCAGTGATTTTTTAAGATGCACAGGTGTTTCCAATGTCCAGAAAAACCTGAGAATAACTGCTTTAGGGCCCTTTGAACTCAGTATTCTCTCTGCCTGAAAGATTTACCCCTTCCTTTCAAATATCCGTGATGGCTACAGGTGATTCACTTTCTACCCTAACTGCAAATTTCCCTTCCCCAGCACCTGATATACCTTTACCCTACTTTGCTCAATTCTTCAGCACTTGTCATCATTTAGCTTATTATGTATTCACTTATTTGTTTATTATCTGTCTCTTACTACTAAAAGATAAAACCCCAATAGGTCATGGAGTTTTGTCTGTTCACTGCTATATTCCCAGTATTTAGAACAGGGCCTGGTATACAGTAGGTGTAATTTGTTGCATAAGTGTGGCATGATACTGAGAAGCAGTTGCTTTCTTTAGAAAGGGCATGTGTTGTTCTGTTTGCCACAGCCTGCTTCACTCCTCTAAGTTATCTTCCTGAGTCCTTTATGAATCTGTGACTCTGGATTTAGCTATTACCCTTAAGTTCAAATGGAAGTAAAGGCATAGGAAATATTCAGTTAAGTTCATGGTTGGTTTAAGATGAGCTGCTAGAACATTGAGAAAAAAAATAAATGGGTAAAGAAGAACTTCCCAATCATGATGTATTTGAGTGTTTCTTTATTTCTGAGTCAAAAGATGAATCATGACATTATCACACTCTCTGATCTCAGCTCAGTTTGGTACTCGACATACGGCGAATGAGGCGTAATCTGTTTACTAAGTTTTTTCTTTTCTCAGCAAGGGTCTGAACAAGTTGTTCTATAGCAGAGCACTGATCAAAAGTGGCAAACGTCATTATCCTTGGCAGATTACCAAGAATTCTGCAATTAACAGCAACATGAATAAAACTATTTTATGGACTTTAAAGTAAATGTAGCTTGATGAAGGAAAAACATTCACCTTGCCACAAATTAACCTAGTGTTAAAACTTCACACTGAATACATTTCTAAGGTTACTGAGAATTGCTGTGGAAAGAAAAGTAAGTGGAAACAAGAAATAAAATAAACTGTCACCTTGCAAGCTCTACTTCTATGAATTCATTAGAGAACAGTATTTATTCAATACCCCCATGTGCAGAGCCCTGTGCTGGGTACTCAGGGTTATAAGTAAAGAAAAAGAGAATATTAGTCCATCAGCACTTACGTGATACAGGGAATGAGCCCATGCAACAATTTAGACTAAAAGGAGTGAGTAAATATTGGATTATATTATGGAGAAAGTGAGATAACTACTAACTGATTCACAAGAATTATATAAAATTTTGAAATTCTGTTCCTCTTCTGAATTTATGTAGCAGATAAATACAAAGAAATATGAATAAAATATTTATACTTGCCTGGCAATATCTGACAGTATCTGGAGGAGAAGAATATATCTTCTATATCTGAGCTCATATAATCTATAAGTCTGTTTTCATGTGTGAATTATATTTCTATACTGAATGGTAAATGAACACATCTGGGTATGTGCCAGTTATCTACTTGCTCTGAGATATATCCCTTGACCTCTCCCTCTTAGCTTTATACAGGAGGCTGATTCCTGGAAACTACATTTCCCAGCCTCCCTCTCAACAAGTAGATTCAGAAGGAGGCTCTGGCAGGATATGAGAAGCTGAAACAAAGGGAATATACAGGATGTTTCTTCCTCCCTCTCTTTGCTTTGGGTGGCTTCGTCAGCAGTGGCTTAATGTCCTACCTTGTGCCAGCACCAGATGGGGCGTCTATCCCTTTGCAGGCAAGCTCCCCATCACAGTCCTCCAAGTAAGTGGACTAGACACTTTCTTCTTGTTCCTTCAGCCTTACAGGGGCAGCAGTGATTTCCTGCTATTTTTGATGTTTGTTTTGGTCATGCAAGACCTGTATAATTAGTTCCTTGGTTTAAAATCCCTCTACTGACCTACGGAATTTTCTTGCTGCTTTCCTCAGGGACTCTAACCGACATATAATGAGTATGTATACTTTTAAAATAAACTTATCTGGTACTATCCAAATCGGCATACAGTGAGGATGGACTTACTTTTTCTACCTCTTTGTGAGGAAGTAGAGAAATGCTAAACTAGAAGGTGAGATTCAAGATGAGGTGGAGAAGTAAAAAACTGAACCACACACAAGTCCTCTTAGAAAAATATAAGTTCAGAGATATATCTAGAAGTTGGTTTTCTATGTTTTTAAGTTTAAAAAGATTAGCCATTCTAAACCGCTCTCTATTCTTCAAACTTTTTCCACCATCTGATTGGTCCTCAGTTCCATGTATTCTTAAATGTTTCCTGCATCTGACCCTTTTAAAGTTTCCTTTGACACTCCATTGGTTCAGGTAGACTCATACTTATCTCCTTAAAGTGATTTCTTCAGTCCATCCTCCGCAAGACTGCTAGTGAGTGCTTTCTAAAAGTTAACCCGGCTCACTCAAATACCTGACTACTTAAAACCACCTAATGAAGCCCATTTCCTATACAATAAAATTTAGACTCCTTTGCTGGTCATATACAGTCCTTCATGATTTGACCACTACCTATCTCTTATCCTTATTTGTGTCTTCACATCTCTCTATTTTCTATCACTTCAGCTGTTCTGAAACACTTGCAGTTCCTTGTATGGTATAAGCCATACAATGTCTGTTTTTGCAGGTATGCGGTGTTGTGATAAGAGCGTATGCAACGTCGTCCCCTTCTTCGTGGCTGTGAAAAAACCTGATTCATCCTTGAGAACTCAGTTTTCCTATTAGCATTCCTAAGAAAATTTTCCTGGCCTCTGAAAGCAGAATGAAACACTCTTTGAGCTGGTAGAGTACCTTGTGTTTTAATTATTGCTCTTACTCACTACTGTTATTGGTTTGCATATGCTTCTCCCTAACATGACTCTAGTCTCTATTTCCCATTCTGTCCCCAGCATTGAGCCCAACATAGTAGAGCAGCGTTATAGTTTTATTAACTGACTGGAGACAGTTTTGTCTTAGTAACACCTATACTTTGATGTGCATCTCCCCGGAACTTTTCTAAGATTCCCTCAGAGAGGGTAGGGAAGTTCTGAGGCCGTTGATTCAGCTACCTCGCATGCTTTTCTCTGTGGAGCACACTGGGCCCCAGTCGCGAGCCCATTCTAGGTCACCCTTATCCACCTACTCATTTTTCTGTCCTTTCTACCTCTAGAAGCTCCAAAGATGAAGGGAAATATCTGCTGTGGTATAGAAAGTTGTAAGGAAAGAAGATTGTCCTCTGTGTGTGTGTGTGTGTGTGTGTGTGTGTGTGTGTATGTGTGTCTACTGCTTTGTAACTTACTTGTTACATATACTGTATCATGTTATGGGTAAAAACAACCAACAACTGTTGACTGAATGAATGATCTCTTCCACTACATCTTTCCATATACCCAAAACTGAAGCCATACCAGATAAAAGATCATTCTCAAGAGACTGCAGACTTTTAAACCTACAGTTCTAACCTTCCTGTTGTTGCCTCAGCCTGGAACATACTTCCCCTCATTCTCTAACTACTAATCAATCAGAGCTGAAATCAAATGCCATCACTTCTGTGAGTGTCTTTCTGACCTGTCAAAGATCAAACAGCTTTTTCCCCCTCCCCATAGCTTGCTGTCACTATCGCTATTTGGCATTTACTTTGGTCTGCCTTATAAGTTAATATTAAGTTTTTCAAATGGCTATCTCCTCTATGTGTGATTTTCTTGCGGGCAGGATACCTGTCTCCCTTATCTTATCTTCTTGGAACTCAGCATGCTCATTGGCACGTAGAATAAACTAACAAATATTTAGAGAATTAAATCAAATTGAAATAAATGAATTAATCAAAGAATTCACATATGGATTATTTTTGAACCAGTAAATGTATTAGTTTGTGTGAAGATACTGAAAGCTGGATGAGCTCTCAACAATTTTGTGAGGTGTCAAAACCTGAAAGTGGCACCTTTAAAACATGAATCTGGCACCTTCAAACTTCTGTTACCACCACTCCTCTGCTGTTCATCCTCAGTCTCACATGACAAGGTTAGGTCTCAACATCTCAAGGCCTTGGTAAGGTATCTGAGATTAAAAATGTAATATCAACCAGTCCCTCCCATCAAGCCTCTTAGATAGCCTCATCCACCAGAGGGCAGACAGCAGAAGCAAGAAGAACTACAATCCTGTAGCCTGTAGAACAAAAACCACATTCACAGAAAGATAGACAAGATGAAAAGGCACAGGGCTATGTACCAGATGAAGGAATAAGATAAAACCACAGAAAATCAACTAAATGAAGTGGAGATAGGCAACCTTCCAGAAAAAGAATTCAGAATAACGATAGCGAAGATGATCCAGGACCTTGGAAAAAGAATGGACGCAAAGATCGAGAAGATGCAAGAAATGTTTAACAAAGACCTAGAAGAATTAAAGAACAAACAAACAGAGATGAACAATACAATAACTGAAATGAAAAGTACACTAGAAGGAATCAATAGCAGAATAACTGAGGCAGAAGAACTGATAAGTGATCTGGAAGACAGAAAGGTGGAATTCACTGTTATGGAACAGAATAATGAAAAAAGAATGAAAAGAAATGAAGACAGCCTAAGATACCTCTGGAACAACATTAAACACAACAACATTCGCATTATAGGGCTCCCAGAAGGAGAAGAGAGAGAGAAAGGACCTGAGAAAATATTTGAAGAGATTATAGTAGAAAACTTCCCTAACATGGGAAAGGAAATAGCAACCCCAAGTCCAGGAAGCACAGAGAGTCCCATACAGGATAAACCCAAGGAGAAACATGAGGAGACACATAGTAATCAAATTAGCAAAAAATAAAGACAAAGAAAAATTATTGAAAGCAGCAAGGGAAAAACGACAAATAACATACAATGGAACTCCCATAAAGTTAACAGCTGATGTCTCAGCAGAAACTCTACAAGCCAGAAGGGAGTGGCATGATATACTTAAAGTGATGAAAGGGAAGAACCTACAGCCAAGATTACTCTACCCGGCAAGGATCTCATTCAGATTCAATGGAGAAATCAAAAGCTTTACAAACAAGCAAAAGCTAAGAGAATTCAGAACCAACAAACCAGCTCTACAACAAATGCTAAAAGAACTTCTCTAAGTGGGAAACACAAAAGAAGAAAAGGACCTACAAAACAAACCCAAAACAATTAAGAATATGGTCACAGGAACATACATAACGATAATTACCTTAAACGTGAATGGATTAAATGCTCCAACCAAAAGACACAGGCTTGCTGAATGGATACAAAAACAAGGCCCATATATATTCTGTCTACAAGAGACCCACTTCAGACCTAGAGACACATACAGACTGAACGTGAGGGGATGGAAAAAGATATTCCATGAAAATTGAAATCAAAAGGAAGCTGGAGTAGCTATATTTATATAAGATAAAATAGACTTTAAAATACAGAATGTTACAAGTGACAAGGAAGGACACTACATAATGATCAAGGGAACAATCCAAGAAGAAGATATAACAATTATAAATATATATGCACACAACATAGGAACACCTCAATACATAAGGCAACTGCTAACAGCTATAAAAGAGGAAATCGACAGTAACACAGTAATAGTGGGGGACTTTAACAACTCAGTTACACCAATGGACAGATCATCCAAAATGAAAATAAATAAGGAAACAGAAGCTTTAAATGACACAAGAGACCAGATAGATTTAATTGATATTTATAGGACATTCCATCCAAAAACAGCAGATTACACTTTCTTCTCAACTGCACATGGAACATTCTCCAGGATAGATCACATCGTGGGTCACAAATCAAACCTCAGTAAATTTAAGAAAATTGAAATCATATCAAGCATCTTTTGTGGCCACAACGGTATGAGGTTAGAAATGAATTACAGGGAAAAAAACATAAAAAACTCAAAATACATAGAGGCTAAACAATACGATACTAAATAACCAAGAGATCACTGAAGAAATCAAAAAATACCTAGAGACAAATGACAATGAAAACATGACAATCCAAAACCTATGGGATGCAGCAAAAGCAGTTCTAAGAGGGAAGTTTATAGCTATACAAGCCTACCTCAAGAAACAAGAAAAATCTCAAATAAACAATCTAACCTTACACCTAAAGGAACTAGAGATAGAAGAACAAACAGAACCCAAAATTAGCAGAAAGAAAGAAATCATAAAGATCAGAGCAGAAATAAATGAAATAGAACCAAAGAAAATAATAGCAAAGATCAATAAAACTAAAAGCTGGTTCTTTGAGAAGACAAACAAAATTGATAAACCATTAGCCAGAATAATCAACAAAAAGAGGGAGAGGACTCAAATCAATGAAATTAGAAATGAAAAAGCAGAAGTTACAACAGACACCGCAGAAATACAAAGCATCCTAAGAGATTACTACAAGCAACTCTATGCCAATAAAATGGATAACCTGGAAGAAATGGAGAAATTCTTAGAGGACTGAACCAGGAAGAAACAGAAAATATGAAAAGACCAATCACAAGTAATGAAAATGAAACTGTGATTAAAATCTTCCAACAAACAAAAGTCTAGGACCAGATGGCTTCACAGGTGAATTCTCTCAAACATTTAGAGAAGAGCTAATACCCATCCTTCTCAAACTCTTCCAAAAAATTGCAGAGGAAGGAACACTCCCAAACTCTTTCTATGAGGCCACTATCACCCTGATACCAAAAGCAGACAACGATACTACCAAAAAAAAAAAAAAAATTACAGACCAATATCACTCATGAATATAGATGTAAAAATCCTCAACAAAATACTAGCAAACAGAATCCAACAGCACATAAAAAGGATCATTCACCATGATCAAGTGGGATTTATCCCAGGGATCAAGGATTCTTCAATATACACAAATCAAACAATGTGATGCACCATATTAACAAATTGAAGAATAAAAACCATATGATCATCTCAATAGATGCAGGAAAAGCTTTTGAAAAAATTCAACACCTATTTATGATAAAAACTCTCCAGAACCTGGGCATAGAGGGAACCTACCTCAACATAATAAAGGCCATATATGACAAACCCACAGCAACCATCAATCTCAATGGTGAAAACTTGAAAACATTTCCTCTAAGGTCAGGAACAAGACAAGGATGTCCACTCTCACCACTATCATTCAACATAGTTTTGGAAGTCTTAGCCACAGCAATCAGAGAAGAAAAAGAAATAAAAGGAATACAAATTGGAAAAGAAGAAGTAAAACGGTCACTGTTTGCAGATGACATGATACTATACATAGAGAATACTAAAAATGCCACCAGAAAACTAATAGAGCTAATCAATGAATTTGGTAAAGTTGTAGGATACAAAATTAATGCATAGAAATCTCTTGCCTTCCTATACACTAATGATGAAAAATCTGAAAGAGAAATTATGGAAACACTTCCATTTACCATTGCAACAAAAAGAATAAAATACCTAGGAATCAACTACCTAGGGAGACAATAGACCTTTATGCATAAAGCTATAAGACACTGATGAAAGAAATTAAAGATGATACCAACAGATGGAGAGATATACCATGTTCTTGGATTGGAAGAATCAATATTGTGAAACTGACTATACTACCCAAAGCAATCTACAGATTCAATGCAATCCCTATCAAATTACCAATGGCATTTTTTAGAGAACTAGAACAAATCATCTTAAAATTTGTATGGAGACACAAAAGGCCACGAAGAGCCAAAGCAGTCTTGAAGGAAAAGACAGAGCTGAAGGAGTCAGAGTCCCTGACTTCAGACTATACTACAAAGCTACAGTAATCAAGACAATATGGTACTGGCACAAAAACAGAAATATAGATCAATGCAACAAGATAGAAAGCCCAGAGATATACCCACACACCTATGGTCAACTAATCTATGACAAAGGAGGCAAAGATATACAATGGAGAAAAGACAGTCTCTTCAATAAGTGGTGCTGGGAAAACTGGACAGCTACATGTAAAAGAATGAAACTAGAACACTTCCTAACACCATATACAAAAATAAACTCAAAATGGATTCAGACCTAAATGTAAGACCAGACACTATAAAACTCTTAGAGGAAAACATAGGAAGAACACTCTTTGACATAAATCACAGCAAGATCTTTTTGGATCCACCTCCTAGAGTAATGGAACTAAAAACAAAAATAAACAAATGGGACCTAATGAAACTTCAAAGCTTTTGCACAGCAAAGGAAACCATAAACAAGACGAAAAGACAACGCTCTGAATGGGAGAAAATATTTACAAACAAATCAATGGACAAAGGATTAATCTCCAAAATATATAAACAGCTCATGCAGCTCAATATTAAAAAAAACAAACAACCCAATCCAGAAATGGGCAGAAGACCCAAACAGACATTTCTCCAAAGAAGACATACAGATGGCCAAGAAGCACATGAAAATCTACTCAACATCACTAATTATTAGAGAAATGCAAATCAAAACTACAGTGAGGTATCACCTCACACCAGTTAGAATGGGCATCATCAGAAAATCTACAAACAATAAATGCTGGACAGGGTGTGGAGAAAAGGGAACCCTCTTGCACTGTTTGTGGGAATGTAAATTGATAGAGCCACTATGGAGAACAGTATGGAGGTTCCTTAAAAAACTAAAAATAGAATTACCATATGATCCAGCAATCCTGCTACTGAGCATATACCCTGAGAAAACCACAATTCAAAAAGAGTCATGTACCACAATGTTCAATATTGTAGCTCTATTTACAATAGCCAGGTCATGGAAGCAACCTAAATGCCCATCGACAGACAAATGGATAAAGATGATGTGGTACATATATACAATGGAATATTACTCAGCCATAAAAAGGAACGAAATTGAGTCATTTGTAGAGATGGATAGATCTAAAGACTGTCATACAGAGTGAAGTAAGTCCGAAAGAGAAAAACAAATATTGTATATTAACGCATGTATGTGGAACCTAGAAAAATGGTACAGATGAACCAGTTTGCAGGGCAGAAGTTGAGACACAGATGTAGAGAAGAAACGTGTGGACACCAAGGGGCGAAAACCGCGGTGGGGTGGGGATGGTGGTGCTGAATTGGGCGATTGGGATTGACATGTATACACTGATGTGTATGAAATTGATGACTAATAAAAACCTGTAGTATAAAAAAACAAACAACAAAAAAACTAATACTAAAGTTTCTTTGGGTTATTTGTATGGAAACATGTTAATATAAATGTTTCAGACATTACATGACATTTCTAAAAATCTTATATGTTCTGGTATAATGTTATAAGTCATAATTCTAGTTATTTTAAAATGTATATCTCAGAAATAACTAAATTTCCTTGTCAATTGCATTATCATGAACTTTCATCAAATCTTTAACTGTGGTCATTTTTAAGTCTGTTGTCATTTAAAGACAGTTCTGGGTGTACTCTGATGCTTTTTCAAAAATGTTCCTATAAAAGGGTTTCATCTTCAAGGAATTCATGGAAAAGACTCTGACAAGTACAGGTTTCTGGTAACTGACTATACTGCTGAACTGAATGAATAAGCATTTTCAGAACTCTAATGGAAAACTGATGAATTCATAAAAGTGCTAACAAAAGATCAAGATAAAAAACAATTACATGGGACTGAGTGAACTGATGATGATGATTATAATTTTTGTGAATTTCTTTTTGAATTAAAAAAAAAAGTCCCACAAGGACTCAGAGGCAAAAAATACACAAATCAATTTTCACTGCAAAGTAAAGGAGCTGTTACAGTGGAGGATTACTGGACTGAATGTCAATATTATGACATAGTATGTGTGTGTTTTGTGTTTGGTAATTGCAATCATTGTTGCTTATGTTGTGGTCATCCATTTACAATGCTTGGTGTCAGTTTATTTATCTCTTGTAAAAATAAAATACAGTGTGTGTGTGTGGAAAAAAAAAGAGATACAAGTTACTATGTATAAAATAGGTAAGCAGCAAGGATATATTGTGTAACACAAGGAATTATAAGCATTTTCGTGTAATAACTAAAAAAATAATAAAAAATAAAAACATAATGTCTAATCCTCCCAAGAGCAGCTGCATTTTAATTGGAAACTCTTGAAAAACAGTTAGCCAAAAAGGAACCAAAGGAACAAATCATGGTGGGACTTCAGACAACCTGACAATTGAGAGAGGAAGGATAATGAGTCAGGGATGAGCTTTCACAGTCTCTCTCAAAGCACAAATACCAACAGTTTCTGCCTTATTTTTTTTGTCTGGATAACTGTATTTGGACTTGAGCATGAATAAAACAAAGATTTCTAAACACACAATATTAAAGGGACTATGCCACAGTTAGATTTCAACTCTTGTCAACAATCACCAGTATTTTCTCCCAAACAGAATAGAAATCAATCCTTAGAATAATTTAAGCATTTGAAAGTAGACTCCTGTTATTTTAACCCTGCACAATGGATAGGGAAACAAATAGAAGCCCGGAAGTACCTTCAACATGAAAAAAGCATTCAGGTGAACATTAGTTTCTCCCTGACTTTGGTCCATTACACAGCTGCTTTGCTAGTGTCCCAACTGAGCAGTAAAACTCAAGGCATGAGTAGGGAATTGCTGATATTTATCAGACGGAAGCAAGTTAAAATGAAAAGAAGGTGAAGTCAAAGAAGTAACCCATGTGGAACTTTCACCAGACATCTTTCTTCCCGAGAATGCAACACACTTTAAAAACCTCATCTCATTAACCTCTATTGGATGTTTTCCATGCTTTTGTAAATACATATAGTTTTAAATAGACGTGTCAGAATGTGTTAGTGAACTTACTGAGCAATTAGTGTTATAGACTCAAATTCTTTACTGCTCACCTTAGAAAACAGCCATTGGCTAAGTCAAGGCTAAGAGAAGACTATGGAAAGCAGATAGGGAAAGTGGATGAACCAAGCAGGGGAGAGATTCAACTATTCTGCTTCTATGGGTTGTCAGGTAAGATTAAATCCTTTGATCTTTTATGTTCACCAAGTGACTTCTTCTTAGAGACTTGCTTTATAGTGATGCCTTGTCAGGTTTTTCCTTTGTATTCTACATATACAAATCAGAGACATCAGACACAACACTTATATGTCTCTTCTTCCAATCATCATCTGATTTGGGCAAAATAATGAAGAAATCAAAATCCACTCTAGTGGCATCCAATCTTCCCATTAAGCATCACCTCCCACACCCAAGGTCTCCTTTAAAGACTTGTGTGGTATGCTTTCCTACTATCACAGATGACCTGAAGAAAAGACTAGAAATACTAACGGTACCACTCCTACTCAGAGCACTGAAGCTAAAAGTCCTTAAAGAAATGAACATATTAGAGTAAGATTTCAGAGAGCATAAAGAAGGCAGGCAAATACTCTAGGAGCCACATAAACCATGGCTAGCTCTGGCAGTGAGTGAGACAGTCTAGCTGTCTAGACTGGCTCAACCAAAATACAAATTTGGAAAGCCATTATGACTCACAAACCATAGTGTGTGTCACATCAGAAACATTTGCTTTGTCACTGACTTTGTTGTCAGCAAACCTCACTCAGGACTCTTGTTCCTTTGATGTATTTGCACCAAAAGCTTAGGGAGAAAAAAACACTACCACAAAGTACGTTACTAGTATAAGTGGGTTCTGCCTTAAAGAAGAAGGAGAAAACAGAAAAATTAACAAGTAATTATTCACACTGATAAAGGGAAAAATAAAAGAATAAAAACAACTATTCCCATGTGACTAGAGCATCAAATCCAGCATTTCTGAACATGAGACAAATAATTATTCACCACTGTCTTCTAAGCAAACAGTTGAATGGCCTGGGTAAGATTTACATTTTATGATCTGGTCTTGTTTTACATAACAGAGGAACGAATAAAGCTTCTCTAAATCCAAAAGAAGTTCCTGCTACTCTCTTTAGATTTCTTATTGCAGAATGTTAAACATATTCATATTGATGACTAGAATTTCTGGATGTCATTGGTAATTTTTTTTTGAATTCTCAATGAGCTATAATCTCCCAATGTAGAGTAAACATACATCCAATATTGTGCCTAGAAAAAAGTTCAAAAGGAGCTTGAAAATGGTCAAAGTTGTGAAAAAGTGCTTTCAACTTATTGGGATGGCTCAAGTACTCAACTGTAGTCCTACTGAATTCAACAATTCTTTTTTCTTTTCATGGAAAAAAAGTTTTTTTCTCATTGTTTGCTGTCATCTGAATTCTTGTGTTTGCTGTCTGACTGGTTTATGAGTGAAAAGATTGACTGGTATAAGTGGAGGAAACATAAGTGGGCATGAAATTGTTCCCAGCAAACCCTCAGCAAGGCTGAAAATGGCACACTCTTAATTCCACCCAACAGTTGCATGGAAGCAGTGTGTAAGAGAGGAGGAAATCCAGCAAACACACTAAACACAAATAAACTGAGAAAGAACCTCAAGTTAGAGAGTCTTCCAGGCTGCATGTATCCTGAAATATGTCTTTTAAATACCTGAAGACAAGGAGGTCTGAGGCTGCAGACCTTGCTTCCTGAGGCTGCAGTGGGCATGTTACAGAAGACTTTTCACAGCACACAAGAGCAAAGCATGTATGCAATGAAGTAGCATTTTGTGGGTTCATGATATAGCTGGCAGGAACAGGGCAACAGACCTACAATTGACTAATAGTCCCTCTGTAAAGCACGAAGACTATGTGCACTCAAAAATGAATTTCAAGCAACTGAAGACAAGTTGAGTGAGACGTTTGAATTTTAATTAGCATGTCATTTCTTTTTCTTGAATTTTATTTTATTTATTTATTTTTATACAGCAGGTTCTTATTAGTCATCCATTTTATACACATCAGTGTATACATGTCAATCCCAATCTCCCAATTAATCACACCACCACCACCCCCTCCACTTACTCCCCCTTGGTGTCCTTAGGTTTTTTCTCTACATCGTGTCTCAATTTCTGCTCTGCAAACTGGTTCATCTGTACCATTTTTCTAGGTTCCACATATATGCAGTAATATACGATATTTGTTTTTCTCTGTCTAACTTACTTCACTCTGTATGACAGTCTCTAGATCCATCCACATCTCTACAAATGACTCAATTTCGTTCCTTTTTATGGCTGAGTAATATTCCACTGTATAGATGAACCACATCTTTTTTATCCATTTGTCTGTCGATGGGCATTTAGGTTGCTTCCATGACCTGGCTATTATAAATAGTGCTGCAATGAACACTGGGGCGCATGTGTCCTTTTGAAATATGGTTTTCTCTGGGTATATGCTCAGTAGCAGGATTGCTGGATCATATGGTAATTCTATTTTTAGTTTTTTAAGGAACCTCCATACTGTTCTCCATAGTGGCTGTATCAATTTACATTCCCACAAACAGTACAAGAGGGTTCCCTTTTCTCCACACCCTGTCCAGCATTTATTGTTTGTAGATTTTCTGATGATGCCCATTCTAACTGGTGTGAGGTGATACCTCACTGTAGTTTTGATTTGCATTTCTCTAATAATTAGTGATGTTGAGTAGATTTTCATGTGCTTCTTGGCCATCTGTATGTCTTCTTTGGAGAAATGTCTGTTTGGGTCTTCTGCCCATTTCTGGATTGGGTTGTTTGTTTTTTTAATATTGAGCTGCATGAGCTGTTTATATATTTTGGAGATTAATCCTTTGTCCATTGATTTGTTTGTAAATATTTTCTCCCATTCAGAGCGTTGTCTTTTCGTCTTGTTTATGGTTTCCTTTGCTGTGCAAAAGCTTTGAAGTTTCATTAGGTCCCATTTGTTTATTTTTGTTTTTAGTTCCATTACTCTAGGAGGTGGATCCAAAAAGATCTTGCTGTGATTTATGTCAAAGAGTGTTCTTCCTATGTTTTCCTCTAAGAGTTTTATAGTGTCTGGTCTTACATTTAGATCTTGAATCCATTTTGAGTTTACTCTTGTGTGTGGTGTTAGGGAATGTTCTAATTTCATTCTTTGACATGGAGCTGTCCAGTTCTCTCAGCAACACTTATTGAAGAGACTGTCCTTTCTCCATTGTATATCCTAGCCTCCTTTGTCATAGATTAGTTAACCATAGGTGCATGGGTTTATCTCTCGGCTTTCTATCTTTTTCCATTGATCTATATTTCTGTTTTTGTGCCAGTACCATATTGTCCTGATTACTGTAGCTTTGTAGGATAGTCTGAAGTAGGGACTCTGATTCCTCCAGCTCTTTTTTTCCCTCAAGACTGCTTTGGCTACTCGGGGGTCTTTTGTGTCTCCATATAAATTTTAAGATTTTTTGTTCTAGTTCTCTAAAAAATGCCATTGGTAATTTGATAGGGATTGCATTGAATCTGTAGATTGCTTTGGGTAGTATAGTCAGTTTCACAATATTGATTCTTCCAATCCAAGAACATGGTATATCTCTCCATCTGTTGGTATCATCTTTAATTTCTTTCATCAGTGTCTTATAGCTTTATGCATACAGGTCTTCTGTCTCCCTAGGTAGGTTGATTCCTAAGTATTTTATTCTTTTTGTTGCAATGGTAAATGGAAGTATTTCCATAATTTCTCTTTCAGATTTTTCATCATTAGTGTATAGGAAGGCAAGAGATTTCTATGCATTAATTTTGTATCCTACAATGTTACCAAATTCATTGATTAGCTCTAGAAGTTTTCTGCTGGCATCTTTAGGATTCTCTATGTATAGTATCATGTCATCTGCAAACAGTGACAGTTTTACTTCTTCTTTGCCAAATAGTATTCCTTTTATATCTTTTTATTCTCTGATTGCCATGGCTAGGGCTTCCAAAACCATGTTGAATAATAGTAGTGAGAGTGGACATCCTTGTCTTTTTCTTGATCTTAGAGGAAATGGGTTCAGATTTTCACCATTGGGAATGATTTTTTCCTGTGGGTTTGTCGTATATGGCCTTTATTATGTTGAGTTAGGTTCCCTATTTACCCAGGTTCTGGAGAGATTTTATCATAAATAGGTGTGGAATTTTTTCAAGGTTTCTCTGCATCTATTGAGATGATCATATGGTTTTTATTCTTCAATTTGTTAATATGGTGCATCATATTGATTGATTTGCATATATTGAAGAATCCTTGCATCCCTGGGATAAATCCCACTTGATCATGGTGTATGATCCATTTAATGTGTCCTTGGATTCTGTTTGCTAGTATTTTGTTGAGGATTTTTGCATCTATATTCATGAGTGATATTGGTCTGTAATTTTCTTTTTTTGTCGTATCTTTGCCTGGTTTTGGTGTCAGGGTGATGGTGGTTTCATAGAAGCAGTTTGGCAATGTTCCTTTCTCTGTTATTTTTTGGAAGAGTTTGAGAAGGATGGGTGTTAGCTCTTCTCTAAATGTTTGATAGAATTCACCTGTGAAGCCATCTGGTCCTGGACTTTTGTTTGTTGGAAGATTTTTAATCACAGTTTCAATTTCACTACTTGTGATTGGTCTGTTCATATTTTCTATTTCTTCCTGGTTCAGTTTTGGAAGGTTATTCCTTTCTAAGAATTTGTCCATTTCTTCCAGGTTGCCCATTTTATTGGCATAGAGTTGCCTGTTGTAGTCTCTTAGGATGATTTGTATTTCTGCGGTGTCTGTTGTATCTTCTTTTTCATTTCTAATTTTATTGATTTGAGTCTTCTCCCTCTTTTTGTTGATCATTCTGGCTAATGGTTTATCAATTTTGTTTATCTTTTCAAAGAACCGGCTTTTGGTTTTATTGATCTTTGCTATTGTTTTCTTTGTTTCTATTTCATTTATTTCTGCTCTGATCTTCATGATTTCTATCCTTCTGCTACCTTTGGATTTTGTTTGTTCTTCTTTCTCTAGTTACTTTAGGTGTAAGGTTAGATTGTTTATTTGAGATTTTTCTTGTTTCTTAAGGTAGGCTTGTATAGCTATAAACTTCCCTCTTAGAACTGCTGTTGCTGCATCCCATAGGTTTTGGATTCTCATGTTTTCATTGTCATTTATCTCTAGGTATGTTTTTGACTTCTTCAGTGATCTCTTGGTTATTTAGTATCGTATTGTTTACCCTGTATGTATTTTGAATTTTTTATGTTTTTTTCCCTGTAATTCATTTTTAACCTCATACCGCTGTGGCCACAAAAGATGCTTGATATGATTTCAATTTTCTTAAATTTACTGAGGCTTGATTTGTGACCCACGATGTGATCTATCCTGGAGAATGTTCCGTGCGCACTTGAGAAGAAAGTGTAATCTGCTGTTTTTGGATGGAATGTCCTATAAATATCAATTAAATCTATCTGGTCTATCGTGTCATTTAAACCTTCTGTTTCCTTATTTATTTTCATTTTGGATGATCTGTCCATTGGTGTAAGTGAGATGTTAAAGTCCCCCACTATTACTGTGTTACTGTCGATTTCCTCTTTTATAGCTGTTAGCAGTTGCCTTATGTATTGAGGTGTTCCTATGTTGGTGTATATATATTTATAATTGTTATACGTTCTTTTTGGATTGTTCCCTTGATCATTATGTAGTGTCCTTCCTGTCTCTTGTAACATTCTCTATTTTAGAGTCTATTTTATCTGACACGAGTAATGCTACCCCAGCTTTCTTTTGATTTCCATTTGCGAGGAATATCTTTTTCCATGCCCTCACTTTCAGTCTGTATGTGTCCCTAGGTCTGAAGTGGGTCTCTTGTAGACAGCATATATATGGGCCTTGCTTTTGCATCCATTCTGCAAGCCTGTGTCTTTTGGTTGGAGCATTTAATCCATTCACGTTTAAGGTAATTATTGATATGTATGTTCCTATGACCATTTTCTTAATTGTTTTGGGGTTTTTTTGTAGGTCCTTTTCTTCTCTTATGTTTCCTACTTAGAGAAGTCCCTTTAGCATTTGTTGTAGAGCTGGTTTGGTGGTACTGGATTCTCTTAGCTTTTGCTTGTCTGTAAAGCTTTTGATTTCTCCATCGAATCTTGGTTGTAATCTTGGTTGTAGGTTCTTCCCTTTCATCACTATAAATATGTCATGCCACTCACTTCTGACCTGTAGAGTTTCTGCTGAGAAATCAGTGTTAACCTCATGGAAGTTCCCTTGTATGGTATTTGTTGTTTTCCCCCAGCTGCTTTCAATAATTTTTCTTTGTCTTTAATTTTTGCCAATTTGATTATTACGTGTCTCGGTGTGTTTCTCCTTGGTTTTATCCTGTATGGGAGTCTCTGCCTTTCCTAGACTTGGGTGACTATTTCCCTTCCAATGTTAGGGAAGTTTTTGAGTATAGTCTCTTCAAATATTTTCTCGGGTCCTTTCTCTCTCTCTTCTCCTTCTGGGACCCTATAATGCGAATGTTGTTGCGTTTAATATTGACCCAGAGGTCTCTTAGGCTGTCTTCATTCTTTTTTCTTTATTCTGTTCCACAGCAGTGAATTCCACCATTCTGTCTTCCAGATTCCTTATCCGTTCTTCTGCCTCAGTTATTCTGCTATTGATTCCTTCTAGTGTACTTTTCATTTCAGTTATTGTATTGTTCCTCTCTGTCTGTTTGTTCTTTAATTCTTCTAGGTCTTTGTTAAACATTTCTTGCATCTTCTAGATCTTTGCCTCCATTCTATTTCCGAGGTCCTGGATCATCTTCGCTATCATTATTCTGAATTCTTTTTCTGGAAGGTTGCCTATCTCCACTTCATTTAGGTTTTTTTCTGAGGTTTTACCTTGTTCCTTCATCTGGTACAGAATCCTCTGCCTTTTCATCCTGTCTATCTTTCTGTGAATGTGGTTTTTGTGCCACAGGGTGCAGGCCTGTAGTTCTTCTTGCTTCTGCTGTCTGCCCTCTGGTGGATGAGGCTATCTAAGAGGCTTATGCAAGCTTCCTGATGGGAGGGACTCTTGGTGTGTAGAGCTGGGTGTTGATCTGGTTGCCAGAGCTCAGTAAAACTTTGATCCGCTTGTCTACTGATGGGTTGGGCTGGGTTCCCTCCTTCTTGCTTGTTTGGCCTGAGGTGACCCAACACTGGAGCCTCCGTGGGATCTTTGGTGGAGCTAATGGTGGACTCTGGGAGGGCGCATGCCAAGGAGTACTTCCCAGACCTTCTGCTGCCAGTGTCCTTGTCCTCACAGTGAGACACAGCCACCCCCCACCTCTGCAGCAGACCCTCTAACAGTAGCAGGTAGATCTTGTTCAGTCTCCTATGGGGTCACTGCTCCTTCCCCTGGGTCCCTATGCACACACTAGTTTGTGTGTGCCCTCCAAGAGTGAAGTCTCTGTTTCCCCCAGTCCTGTCAAAGTCCTGCAATCAAATCCCACTAGACTTGAAAGTCTGATTCTCTAGGAATTCCTCCTCCTGTTGTCATACCCCCAGGTTGGGAAGCCTGACGTGGGGCTCAGAACCTTCACTCCAGTGGGTGGACTTCTGTGGTATAAGTGTTCTCCAGTTTGTGAGTCATCCACCCAGCAGTTATGGGATTTGATTTTATTGTGAGTGTACCCCTCCTACCATCTCATTGTGGCTTCTCCTTTGTCTTTTGATGTGGGGTATCTTTTTTGGTGAGTTCCAGTGTCTTCCTGTCAATGATTGTTCAGCAGTTAGTTGTGATACTGGTGCTCTCACAAGAGGGAGTGAGAGCACATCCTTGTACTCTGCCATCTTGCAAACTGGACATCTAGCAGGTCATTTCTGATATAAGAAAAATGCAGTAGAATCTGAAGAAGTATTAGAATTAGAAGCAGAGAATTATCCAGGATCCAAGTGCAAAAAATATATAATATACTGTGAATACTTATGATGGTATAAGGTACTGAGTTTCAGAATTGGAGACTAAGGCACACAGCTGAAACAGAAACCACTAAGTTGGGCACATTATAACTTTAGAAACCATCCTTTTTATAGGGCCAGCCCCCTCCTGACAGGGTTTGTTGATAGATGCCAGTTCACCAAAACTGCCACTGCTGTCCATCTCATCTTTCCTTCCTTCCTATCTGGTAGATGGAAGAAGAGGGCTGAGTGAGAGATGTGGAGGTCCTGGGCAGGCAAGGAGAGGGCAGTGCAATGTTCATGAAGAAAGGATATTCCTTTCCCTAACTTCCCTGTGGAGGATGGAAAAGTGTGAAGAAGGCCCCAGGAAAATCACTCATGTAAGTGCAGGAACACTCATGTTTATCCAGCAGCCTGAACGTCTACTTAGCTTCTGGATCTTGTTTATTGCCTGTTTTCCATCAGAACACGGGAAAGATGGTGTAGGGTGGGCCAGGATTGACTTTCTCCATTCTGTGTACTCCAGCGGTATAGAAAATTGGATTCTCCAATGCCTGCAGGCTCTAGCGCAGGGAGGTTGCTGAAAGTGCATAAGATGCAGGAAACACCATAGAGTCATAGAGAATAGCATAGACAATAGAGGAATGAGGCATGATGCTGCCAACTGGAAATTGGCCGGAAGACATGGAGAAACATCTCAAGGGGCCACCAATACCCAGGGGCATTGCTAAAATACTCAGAAAGGCAAGTGCAGGGGCTAATTGGCAATGCCACTCCTTCTATCCAAAGCCTGTGGGGGACAGCTAGGTCAGAGTTATGGCCAATCAAGGAAGTAACTGCAACATAACCCAGGGCAGTGTATTTGTTAGAAATGTGTTTGGCTGCAAGTAATGCAAAGCCTACTTTTCAGTGGCCTTAACAAATAGAGATTTATTTTTCTCATATAATAAGATATCATTGGGAAGTTGCTGCTGGCCTTGATTCTGTATTGTAACAATTCTGAAATTCTCTCAGCCTTTCCCTCATGGCTGCAAGATGGCTGTCTCAACCCCAGGTACCCAGTCTGCATTTAAGGAAGGAAAAAGTCTGGGGGTGAGAAAGAATCTAAGTCTGTTACTTTTATCAAGATAATAAAAGTGTTCTCAGAAGCTCCACAGCACACTTTTATCTCATTAGCCAAAATTGGATCACTCTGACATTGCAGCTGCAAGAGATGTAAGAAAGATTTTAGCTTCTTCAACCTTTATATTGGAGGAGTAGTTTTCCAATAGTGTCTGACACTTGGGAGTCATACTGAAGGAAGCACTGCCTTCTAAGTCCCTCATTCTGCACTCCTACTCCAAGCAGACCATGCAGGGGAGAGAAAGGTGAAAGGGAGCCCAGAATCTCACCCGTGCAACAAGACACTGAGGCTTGCATTTGGCTTGTGCTGATGAGGAGATGGAGATGAGGAAGAGAAAGAGAAGAGTCCCAAACTGCATATGTCTTTTAATGAGGTATTAACATGAACACAACAGAGTCTTAAAGATCTAAAATGAAGGTCCTCTACTAATTGAAAGAAACACAAAAAGAAAAAGAACTGGATGAGAGGTTGTTAAGGGAATCTTCCACCAGCTGGAAAGGAGGCTTTGACTGAATACAGTTAGTAGCTCTTATTAGCAGGATAAAATCATTTTATTCCTGCGTACCTAACAAATTTAGACTCCTCACTAAACTAGTTACACAGAAGTTAACTATTAACTTATTACAGGACCTCAGTGGGTAGATTCAGGCCTTCTTTAGCTAAACTTCTTTTGTTTTATGAAGTTCCAATTGAAAGGAACCCTTGAGAAGACACACTTCATTAAAATACACCCAACCCATTTTTGTGAGATCCTCAGATGGGTTGCTATGTAATCAAATACATGCTTGACAAAGTTGCATCTGAATAGATCCTAGTTCTATTTGGGAATAATACGTGATTTCCAAGTGATAGATTAATTATTATTGCCAGTTCTTCAGTTTCCTCAAACTAACTTTTGGGGATTTGTACCCCCTCCACATCTGACATACTATTTAACTGTATAGTATTCTATCATTTCTGTCATCCTAACACATCTTTGCTTATACTTCCTCAAAGAAACAAATATACTCTTTCAAGCTTAAAATCAAACTCAGTAAGTCATTTTCCAAAATCTGCTTTATTTAATTAAGGGAAGCCATTGGAGCCCTATGTTTGTCATAGTATTTTAGACATAAAAACTGGGAAACTTTAGATACTTCTAATACCTTTAAGGAGAAATAAACTGATTTGATCTAGTATGAGATTTCTGATATTCCACTCCACAAAGATTTATAGAATTTCAACTATGTGCAGTCACAATTATATGCTGTGAACACACAAAGGAAAAAAAATATTCCCGGTCCTTGATAAACTGAAAATTCAGCAGTGGATACATATACTAGTAGCAGCATAAGCTAATATCCATAACACATTGTGATAATTGCCATGACAAAACTACTTATAAAGGGCTAGGGAGACACAACTGAGGGAATAACTATACCTGTATAAAATTTATTATTAATTTATGAAGGAAAAATTAATTAAATGAGTTAATCAAGGTCTGAAAGTCAGCTAAACTCTTCCCTGTTGTTTGAGAGAGCAGTGTGTCCTTCTAGGCATGAAAGGAAGAAAACCATTTCTCACCCAGCTAAAGAAAAGATTCTCAACCTAAGTGCTGGCTGCCTCTGAAGAAACCTGCAGAGAAATTTTCTTATACTGCATCAGGTATAACAGAAGGAAACAGCTGGAAGCTGAGGGGCAAATACCAACAGCTCCCATGTGATTAAAAAGAATTACCAAATGCAGTTGGTATATTCCTCCTCCTAGCGGTATCTTTTTCTCTTGGTTATGTGCTAAATTTAAAAACAATAAATAGTAACAGTTATTACTTATTGAGTGCCCACATGTCACTTATGTTTAGTCTGGCACTGTAAAATGGAACTTACATATATTATTTCTAAACTATATAGCAATTCCACTATAAAGTAGACACTGTATTACCTCCATTTTACAGACAAGGAAACCATGGAATAGAGAGAAAATTGTCCACAAGTGGAAGACTTAGGAGCTGAGTTCAGTTTTGTCTGACTTCAGTGCTTATGCCCTTCCCACTGTGTCATGGAAGAAAAGACAACACCATTATTGATGCCTCAGTTTCAGAGCAAGGGAAGGCATTCCTCCGTGTGCCTCTTTTTAGTCCTCCTTTAGAAATATACATGCAATGGCCCCTCCCCTCTTGTAGTGTGAATTCAGACCTCCTCAGCCCAATGTAAAGTCAGTGTAAGAGTTTAAAAACTGTTCTAGATTACCAATACTCTTCTTTCCATTGCTGCCAATTGATTTTTTTTTCCCCCTCAAGTCTGATTTAGGTTTTGCTAGTAAATATTGTTTCTGTCTCCACCCTCACTAGCAAACACAGCTGGTTTTGGCTGTCAGAGATTCAAAGAACCTTCTGCAAAGATTTAAACTAGATGAAAACAATCAGAATGAAAAAAGGAAAGAATGTTTAAGTGAAAGATAACATCTCAAAATACAGGTTTGGCTTGGCTTGCATTTTTTGGAAGCCAATCAGAGTTGACAAAGAATTGATATTTTTATTGTCATTCTTGTCGTGTGGTTCTCTTAATGATAAAGTCAACATTAAATTCCTTTGTTTTCCATTATCTTACAGCAAAGAAGCATGTCTTTAAGTCCTCACTTGGCTGACAATGGACCTCAGCCAGGTCCCTTTCTCTCTCTGCATGTGTGCAGTTTCCTCAAGTATATTATGAAAGGCTAGACTAGATGTTTCAGCTCTAGTTCTAACACTCCATTTTTACAGGTATAAATCATGGAAACACTATTTCTTAAGTGCAGTGATTCTATTTCCTCTAAATCCGTGTTTCTTCTAGATTTTACATACCCTTAGGGGCTTAAAACTTTATATCAAAGGTGAATGGGGTTACAGGCTATACATGACATAAATTTGGGGGAGGATCAATGCAACTCAATAATTTTGGGGCTAAGGCAATTTTAAAAACACCTGTTATTAAGGTATACTTGACATATAACAAATTGTATGTATTTCAATTGCACAATTTCTTGTTTTGGCAAATATATATACCTGGGAAACCATCACAAAATAGTGAACATAAGTTGCCTCATGCCCCTTGGAATCCCTCCATTCCCTTTCTCCACTCCCATCTCTACTGAACTGCTTTCTGTCACGATAGATCAGTTTGCATTTCCTAGAATTTTATGTAAATGAAATCACAGAATTTTTTTTCTTTTGCCTGTCTTTTTTTAACTTAATTATTTTGAGGTCCAGCCATGTTGCTACATATGTCAATAGATCATTCCATTTTATCAGTGAAAGTATTCCATTACATACGTGGATAATACCTCCTCATATTCGTCTATTTATCTAATGGGCCTTTAAGGGGGCTGTTTCTGGGGCTTGGTGTTTGCCATACTTAGGTCCAAGTGATGTCAGCCTTCTCTAGCAGTCAAGTTGCTGGTTTCCATGGATTTGTCAATCCTGATCAAACTATCATGGCTGTAGACCTAGAGCTGGTGCCTCCAGGTTATAACATCACAGATTCCCACTATTCTTATCTGAGGTTCAGTAGCTTTTCTTGAATAATGCTTCTAAATATGGTATATTCCTAGAGTCCTGAAATAGTTGTTTTTAGCAATCTTTTCCAGTTTATCACTTCTTTTTGGAGAGAGGATTTGCCAAGCTACTCACTCTGTCGTTCCCAGAATCCCCTGATTTTTACCTTGGTGTAATTTTTCTGACAAGTTACATGAAGAACAGGCTAGTCCCTACTTTTGAGAAAAGTTTCAGCTAATAAAGAAAATAGAATTTGTGCCCATGAAACTAAAATACAAGACAAAGACAAAGGCACCGTGTGAATAAGCAACCACTGAGTTCTTTAGGTGTTCAGAGGAAGGAAATATCGTTCCCTCTGGAAAGGATTAGGAAAAGCATCCAAAGAGGGGAAAGCATTTGAATAAGCCTTAAAGGGTTGGTAGGATTTCAACAGATATTGAAAGACTGAGCAGAGCAGTTGCATAAGTAGTTTGCTGACCTGGGAGTTGTTTAACTTCTCTGTTTGTAAATTTTAAAAGTACTGTAGTACACGAATACATTTTATTATAAAACTATGTAAATAATACTGCTGGTAATGTTCAATCATCTCTATTTCCTTTGCCTCCCTCATCCTTCTCCCTCAACTCTATCTCATTTCTTTCCCCACCACTATTTATAAGCTTTTTCCTATGCATTAACATACATATATATGTTAACAATGGATTCCTGAAAATTTGAATGGAGTGATTTCATCCACAGTTAGATCAAGGAAAAAAAAAAGGAATCTTTCTAGGGCTAGGTTTATGGTGACACAGACAAATATTTGTAGCAGCAAACAGTTTACTGTCTGAGTAAGCCTAAGCAAGCTACTCAGTAGCTAGGGACTTCAGTTTATTTATTAAGATAAGCTAGGCTATGCTAAACCCCATGATCCCAAAGGCTTAATGCAATAAGAGCTGGCTTCTCATTCACTTCCAGTGTTCTCTGAGATGGAGGAGCCCTTCCCTTCCAGCTGCACAGACTGGGAAGAAAGAGAGACTAAAAGATTGTGCAAGACATTCCATGTCAGGCCTGGAAGTGATGTACATCATTTCAGCCTACATCCCATTGGACAGAATTCAGTACCAAGTATGTTCAAGGTGGGCTGGCAAATTAGTCTTTTTTGTGGGCCCAAGAAAAGTTTAAAATAGTTCAGTGAATTCATATCATTTTCTCTGCCACAAGTTTCCTTATCTGAGAGGTGTGTGGTCAACTAGATGAGGATAACAGCCTTCTCAAGTCTATTCTTTTATGAGTATTGCATTCAGTGAGAGAATCTGACCTCACTTTGGCATTCGAGTGGATTGAGTTTATTGTAACTTGAGTAATTTAAGATTTTTGTCTACCTGTCATTGTGTTGTGCGTCGTATCAAGAGACTATTGGATATGAGAGTAATCTGGCTGCAACATGTGTCACCCTGCTGAGCACCAGTGTTGATCTGGCTGATCTGGCTGACTCGGCGAATGTCCTCTTTCTCCCTCACCACTCCATGTGTGTTCCACCTGAAGGTGTGCACTCAGTTGATGAGAATGACCTTCCCCGATAGAGGAGGACGATTTTTCAGTCAAGGGTATGTGAAGAGCTGAGCTCTGCTGCTGGAACCTCCAAACAAGCTCTCAAGGTCCATTTGTAGAAGAAATGTAGGGTGGGCAAACTTTCAAGGCTCCAGGCACATCCAACTGAGGGTTGCATGGGCAGTCTGCCTTTAAAAAAAATGTTAGATTATCTGAGTCATTTTTTTTCCTTGCAAAATTCTCCCAAACTTCAAAAAGTAGTGGGAAAAGGTAGAAAGAGAAATAAAATCATTAGTTATCTTCTAGGCAATGTGATATAATTGAAGGAGTCAAGATTTCTGAATTTAAGTCCCAACTGTGCTGTTGATGATAGATGATTTGGGGCCAATCACTTACATCATTTAGCCTCTCTGGACCTACATTATTTTCATTTCCATTTGTTAATAATTATGACTGTCTCACTGGGATGTTATGAGGATCAAATGACAGAGTACATGGGAAGCTGCTTTGGAAACTATAAAAACCTATACAATTTATTTATACAATTTATAAACAATAAACAAGAGAGAATACAAAAAGGCAAGCAAACAAGAAAGATAAGACGGCTAGAACCGCAGTATGCAGGAGAAACAGACCCTCAGAAGGGAATCAATGTTGGGTTTTGAGACCTCTGCAGCAATGCAAGATGGAAAAGAGGTAGAGCTGGAATTGTAGAGAAAAGGGGAAACTGGGGAGCAGGGTGGAGACTGGGGGACGAGTGAGAAGAGGAAGGGATGAGGCACAGTGAGTTAAAGGAATAAGTTTAGAGAGTATTTTTTTTAAATAATTTCTTTTATTAGATCAAATTTAGATTTATAGAAAGGTTTCAAATATAGCACAGAGTCCTTGTCTACTCCTCATCCAACTTGCCCCATTGTTAACGCCTTAGATAACTATGTTTGCCAAAAATACAACATGTAGAACACCAAATTGAAACAGTATCTCACAGAAATAACAATGTACTGATTTATACACACCACTAGCACTGTAAGAAACTGACACTGGTACATTATTATTAACTAAATGCCAGACTTTATTGGAAAACCTAAATTTTGGCTAGTTGTCAATTCAGTTTGCTGAGCTGAGCTGAGCTTAAACTGATCCCTGTCTCCATGTGTCCCTTAGTTAATTTCTGGCTTGCTGACTCAGTTTCCAAAAACACCTTGGGAAGTAGAGTCATCACATTAGCCTTTCTTTGTCCTCAGGACAACATATATCTGTGTCCTGATGAATAGATATTCTGGGAATAACTCTTCAATCTTACTCTTCCTAGGGAAGTCCTTTGGAGGTAGCAAGGTAAGATGATTCAGCCAGCTGGGTCAGTAAAGATAGTGCCATTGTTTTGCTTTTCTTTAACTTAGTCATAACCCACCAGCAAAGAGCAATTACTTTTAAAAATATAAGGCATATTGCGTAAGGCCCTAGGGAGAGGAGGCATTCTGAGTTTTCCACCTTCTACATAATTATTAGAGATAATGGAATATTACTCAGCCATAAAAAAGAATGAAATATTGCCATTTGCAGTGGTATGGATGCACCTAGAGAATATTATGCTTAGTGAAATAAGTTAGACAAAGAAAGACAAATACTATATGATATCACTTATACGTGGAAACTAAAAAATAATACAAATGAATATAATACATGCAAAACAGAAACAAACTCACAGATACAGAAAACAAATTTGTGGTTAGCAAAGGGGAGAGGGAAGGTGGGAGGGACAAATTAGGGATATGGGATTAACAGATACAAACTACTATATATAAATTAGATAAACAACAAGGATATACTGTATAGCACAGGGAATTATACCTATTATCTTGTGATAACCTATAATGGAACATAATCTGCAAAAATACTGAATCACTATGCTGTACACAATATGCTGAAACTGACACAATATTGTAAATCAACTATGCCTCCACTGAAAAAGAGAAAGCTTAGTATAGCTTGTGGTCCCCAGACCACCCCAGGATAACCTGAGGGTCATTCTTAAAGTTTCATCTATTTGCAGTGATCTTCAAATAGAGATTTATAAAACGTGTCTAGGTATGGAGCCACAATGACTCTTAGCGTTTAGTAGGTCTGGAGTGAGAGATGGGAAGCAGCTTAGGACAGTCTCACACAGCGAAGAATTGTCCTGCTTAGCCACCAAGCAAACACTGGTGAATACTGCCAAGGAAAAGCTACATCTTTGGGATATCCATAAGGTAAGGTGCTAAGAATTCATTATCAGCTTTCCTAGGAATTAGCATCTCCTATTTAGGCTAGCTCTTCAGGACAATACCAATTGTCAGAAATGCAATGCCATGTGGGTATACTTCCTTCTCCATCATGGAGGAAGAAAGGAGGCAAATTTCTGGGAACTGTAAAGCACAATAACATAAATAAGAATAGCCATAAATGCATACACACATTCCATGAATGGTTTTCTTTCTTTTGTGTGTGTCAGTACTATAGCAGAAATAATTACACCCTAGTGCTTGCCAAGTTTCTTAATGTAGTAACAGTTGCAAGTCAGTCTCTTAAATTAATAGAATTCTGAGAGCAAATATCACTAAATATCATGAAAATGATTCTCATTATTCTACATATTTTCTCTCTGTATCTGTGTGTCTCAAAAAGGCCCTAAAATCTTCACCAGGGGCAGGAGTTCAGCACTTCAACACATGTGCTTTTAAAAATATTGGAAAATTCACAAATTAATTTGCCAGCTAAACTATGTAATCAGATCATGATTTATTCTCCTAGACTAGAGTACTAGAGTACTAGAGTACAGCTAGTAGGTTGCTTTTCTCTTTCCTTTTTTAAAAGGGGCAAAAAGATGACATGGTTCCAAGAAGAGTTTTGCCAATATGTAGAGCTTTTTATTTTTAATCAATTTTTTTTATTGAAGTAGAGTTGATTTACAATGTTGTGTTAATTTCTGCTATACAGCAAAGTGATAGAGCTCGCTTAAGGTAGAAATATCAGTCTTCCTTGGCTTAAGTTCATGGTATGGGGGTTATGGAACTGTGCAGAAATGGTCATTAAAAGTGTCATTAAAAAAATCTATTCATTCCCTTTCCCATTACAGGCTTTGCAAATGCAGCCCTGCTTGCAATTTCTAGAAAGCTAGCTACTTATTTTCTAGCCAGTATACCATTCAGAGAATTATACTAGACTTGCTTCTTACAACAAACACAATGATTATCTCAGTCAGTCCCTTTACCACTCAAACCTTAGCTAATTTCTTTTTGGCTCTGATATTTACTAGCTTTGAAGGGGAGGGCTAGGGATGGTATCCCTTCTAACCCCACGAACACAGGCTAACTGTGCTATAGGAGGTAGAGCCAATTTACAATCTTCACAGAATTTCAACAAAAAGGAAAAAAATCATGCAACGAAATAGAAATTAGTCTTGGCTGAAATATTTGCACATTCTCAGCATGATTTTATATGCAGTTAGTATGTTGATAAGTATTCCAAATACAGAGTAATCTAAGTTTTAATTCAGGATACTAGGTGTCCCTGAAACAAAACCATCTCTTAGTTTAGCCTATGGATGCAGAACCAGTTCCTAGACCATTGACTTTTTATCAAAAGATAGATTTGATACCTATTTCTGACAAAGAATAACCACCTATACCAACCTCTGTTTTACTTACCAAGGATAAATAATTGAATTTAAAGATAGCCTTAAGAGATTCCATTTTCTGTCACAGGAAGTAGCAATTAGAAGTATCTATGATACACACGCAGAATGCCATGTATCCACTGTCAGAGACAATGGCTAAGTCACAAGGAGATAAAGCATTAGTATTATTTTAATATCTTATATGTGCTTATTGTTTTCTCTGCAGTATGATACTATATTGGAAATTTGGAATAAACGGCTTGGAATCAAGGGCTCTCCATGCTAAAAGGAAACTCGGAGACAAACTGGACAATTTCTTTTGCTTTATAGATATGCAAGTTTAGGTCCAGTGAGGTAAGGTGCTTTGCTCAAGACCGCCCAAAGTAATAGAAGACCTTCATCATAAAATTTCCTCTTTTACAAAATACCTTTCTATTTTTTCTGGGGAAAAAATGTAAATTTAACAGGGAGCAGTTATAATGTTTATCGCTACCAAGATGTTCTCTGTTGCTGGATTTTGTTATACACCCTTAAGATAGTGTAGAGGATGAATTTCACTTACCTTATTCCTACCGTATGTGTTGCAACTGAGCCAACTTTGCTAGTTAGTCTTATATAAGAAACCATAAATGTTTTCATATTTTGATCAGACTCCAAGATCCTTTTTCTTATTAGAGGTTTATATATTCCAAAACATCATACATAAGATTCAAGATACACGTCAAAATAAGGCCTTCCCAATCTTATTTCCCTTTATATTTTTCTCCATTCACCATATATTATTTAAAAAATGATGATACGAATTATATAGTGTTGAATCAGAGAGAAACTGTTTTGCTCTAATCTGATCAGGTATCTTATCTAAGCATCTATAATCCATTGATTAGGTCACAAGCTTAAATATACAAAGTTCAAGGAATTACAGCAAATGTGTCTTCTCAGGTGGTTAATGCTGCTTACAGATTAAAAGAGACCTCATTTGTTAAAACAGTGACTGGCAGCAAAAAATAAGTCTATTGTAGGAAAGTGTATATTTTAAGGGTATAGTTAAAACTCTTCATTGAGAAGATAGTTATTGCCTTGAGATGAATTCAGAGATAGGAACTCTTTCCCCTGGCAGCCCAATAGAATTTCATGACTTTTTTGACCTCAGCCATCAATATTATGGCTTCTAGCCATCCCGCCTATTTTGGTCTGAGTGCACAGGTGGCAAAATGACAAATAAAACAGTTGGGACATAGGCTAAAATGTCAGTGGTGGAATTTGAGCCACTATAACCTAGGGAGTTGAGTAATCATAACAGTACCACAGCATCTGTGGATTCAGACCCATGGCTCTATTTCAGACAGTGAAAATTCAACTTACCTTCGCAGAATGAGTTAGTTCTGACTTTCCCTCATGGATTTCCCACTTGTAATAGAGGCTCAGGTTCATCCACTTAATTCTGTTGTAATGACAGACAGAATCTGGGAGTCACACTTTCTGAGATCAGCTGACCTAGGAAAAGTTAGATAATCAATACTACTTCGGATTATAGCCATTTTCTCAAATTACCCTAAAGCAGTGAACACGTTATCTCAACGATTTGTTTCATTTTTTAACCTACCTATAAATAAATAATGTCTCTGAAGTGCATACTGAATAACTATAATGTCTTATAGATTAATGATTAGTTAACATAATTCTAGCACTACCAAGTTTCCTATAGAAATTTGTCATTAAAATGGGTCTTACCATTGGATATCTTGTAAACATTGCTACTGTCCTACTACTTATAAAAATAAGTTTACTTATCTTCAGAGCTTTGTTTTACCAGTCCATAATAGGACACTTGACTTACTTTCACAACTTAAAAAGGAAGTAATAATTGGTGCAGTCTTTAAAATGCAGGAGTACATGTGTCCCATTTGCTTTGGGTTGTATCCTACCAGACTGCCACAGATCTCAGGGGAAATACGGCTAGAGAATGATGATTTTGAGCTGTTCCTTTGGGTTGCTTCTCACTGAAATGTTTTGAAATCTGAAATTCTACTTTGCCATTTTCAAGAGTTATTTAAAGCATTCCTTCTGCACACTTGAGAATGATGAGGATTTAAGGGTGCCAAGAACCAGCTTAAGCTGACCGTGAGTGAATTCTTGTTTTGCAGTCCTCTTATCTCCCTACCAATATCACACTCTCCTGAGGAATGCTAAGAAATCTTGTGGACTTCAGAGATTTTTCACATTGCCTTTTTATTTTCTTAAATATCCTATCTGATTTAATTTTCTTCTCATTTTGGAAAGTTATATTTAAATAAAATTTCATGCTTCTGTATTCTTTGGAATCAATGAAAGATATTCTCTCTCTGTCTCTTGTCTCTCTCTCTTTTCACTCCATCTTCCTGGGACTAGCTGTGACAATACAGAAAAAAAGTAAGAGCACTAGCCAATAACCTGAAAGGCTGGCATTCGTAATATAAATCAGAAAATATTTCTAGCTATGTGTATTTCTTCACCAAAATCTGTCCATTTGCACTGCCCCTCTGATGGTCGCTCCTAATGTTACCTCTTTACCTGTATACCTAAGAATTGTTTTCAGATGGATCTCTTTCTATTTACGTGGGATCGTTTGCTGTCTAACTTCTTTATCTAGCTAATAGCAGATGTTTACCTACATGCAAGGACTATTTCTCTCAGGTATGTTATGAAGCCCCTCACTAGGGTGGGAAAAGAATCCCTGACACCTTTCGTCCTGAATATCCAGTACTTTCTCTTCTTTTGAAATACATCACTGCATATGCATTTTAATTAAACCCAAACTGCATTCACAGAGGGGTTTATGTGTTACCAATTATTCCTAATGAGGTTTTTCCTCTCCCTTTTGAATGTTAAATCATCATCTGTCTTTCAACATGTGTGGAAAATGCAGTATAATTATTGTAAATAATATCTTTTCCTAAGCATGAATTTGGGATTTGGGCAGTTTTCGTTTCTTTTTCTTCCAGCAGCTCAAAACAAACAAACAAGCAAACAAACAAAAAAACACTTCAGTTGTCTTACTGTGGGTGTTTTCTAAAGTATAGTCACAAAAGAGATTGTGAAAACGACAACGTTGTGTTTGATATTTATTCTCTCGCACTGACTTCCATATAAAAACCGCTAAGTTGGGAAGACAAAAGATGCTTTCCCAACTGCTGGTAACACGAAGCTCCTTTGTATTCTGACTCTTCTCTTTCTCTTATATCAACATCAACAAGAATTTTGTGGGAAAGACTGAAATGTCAGTCTTTCCGAGGAGCAAGCAAGTCCAGTTTATTCTTTGCCCTGTAATTAAAGCCTGTTTTTGTGAGAAAAGTAAACCAATACCCAGCAACCCAAGATAAACTGCCAAGCTATTTTTAATCTACAGGAACCCTTTCAACAGTATGAACCCTTGGAGACCTGCTGCAGTTTTTCATTCTTGAGCCAATAGAAGAAAGATTCACAGAAGACAACAGTGGGTAATAGTCTTACAGTATTAAAATGGGATGTCTTCTTTTAAATGCTCGTTTCTAAACAAACAGCATTACAAAGGAGGAGGATGGAAGTGGAGGATTTGATACATGTTCTTCACTGACCCAAAATATGGATGCAGTCCTTCCTTCCATTTCCCTGAGGAAGAGCCTAACCAACTCTGATGTCTGACTTTGTTAGAGACTTGAGGAAAAAAAACAAAAAGTTCCAAGACAGAAAGGGAGAAGATCTTAAAATTGGTTATTAGACATTACTTCTCCTCAAATTCCACCATAAGGGGTCTCCTAGAGCCAGCTTCCCCCTTAGCCTTCAGATGACAGCCGCATTCTACTTCTAGACCACCCTCATCCTCAGAAATATACTGTGCTCAGCTAACTCTTTCCTGAATCCCAGGCTCATCTTCTCATGTTTGGCCACTAGCTTATCTCTCTAGAAAAATCTTAACCCACAATAATTTCATCAATTCAGGAAAGCAACTCTTTCAGTTTATAATACCAGTTAGGGATTTCTCCATTCAATCCCCTTCTTCTATTATTTGATATTTATATAATCTAAAGGTACCCTAAAAGGATTTCCTAAACCAAAATGCAGCCTCTCCCCAAAGATATGTAGAGCCAATCCTATGAAATTTTTAAATAGTAGATTTTTAACAGGTGAGTCTTCTCTCCTTAGCTCCTGAGTCCAAAAAGGGTCTTCTCACTACAAACTACTTTGTCCTGGTTATGGGAAATGTATACTATGTGAGCATTTGTAAAGGATTTCTCAGGGAAAACATCACCCTCACTCCTGAGACTTTAATGTGTCAACCCTCTATTCCAGTGCTGTCCAAGAGGAATACAATGGAAGTCACAAATGTGACCCACATATGAAATTAAAATTTTTTCTCCTGGGCACTATAAAAAAAAGGAAAGAGGTGAAATTAATCTTAGTAATATATTTCATTCAACCTAATATATCCCTAATATTATCATTTAACACATGCTCAATATTAAAATATCACTGATATTTCTCTCTTTCTTTTTTTTTCATAAGGAGGCTCTGAAATTCAGTATGCATTGTACATTTACATCACATCTCATTTCAAATTAGCTACATTTCAAATGCACAATAGCCATACAAAACTAGAGGCTACTGTACTGGACAGCACAGCTCTACACCTTCACTGTCAGGTGAGTCCTTTATCTAGACTGAGAGAGTGAACACACAGATAGACAATGGCCAAGTCATATAGGACATAAACTCTGACCCAAATAAGAAGCCCAGGAAGTCAACCCACAACGTCTACAGCAATTGGCCCAGAATAATAAGGACTCGGTCAAGGACTGCCAACTTTGCTTTCCCTCTCCCACCCCATCTCTACATCTCAGGATCAACCAAAGAAAGTCAAATATGCTCCCCAATCAACCACATAAGATGCCCGCTTCTCGTTAGCTGCCTCCAGCTTTGCATACCAACAAACTCCAATCAGAGCATACCTGAAACCCTTTTCACTAGAAAGCTCTCCCACTCCCTTGCCTGCCATTGAGTCACTGTCGAACACAAATGGTGGCAGCTGACTGCTTCAGAGAGTTCTGAATTAATAGCGTCTGTTTGTTATCTTTTGGGTGGTCTTAGGTTATTTCTATAAGACTTGAGCTTCACTTTTGACTATGTAGAAATTCTCCCTTACATTTGAAAATCCAAATATGTGAACTCAGTGAGGAAGGGGAGGAGGGTGGTACAGGGAAGATGCTTTTGACCCAAAGCAACATGAAGTAGAACAGCTATATTTTGCTGAAAACACACACATTGTGGTGTTTTGTTGTTGTTGTCGTTGTTGAAGATATTACTTTCAGGTAGTGGCAGACAAACGTTCGCCAAGATTTAGGCATAATGTGGTATAATGCTGGTAGGGAGCTGAGAAAAGGGTGCTTCCTCATCTCTGCTTAAAAGACATGTACTTTCAAATATGCAGAGGAAAACAGTCCTTGATATTCCTGGATTTTTCACAATCCATTTTCCACTCTGTAGCCTGTGCCTGTAGAGACACATCTTAAAACCTCTCTGATAATACAGGCTGGCGGATGAGGATTTTAGGAGCAGGCAAGATGTCTGCCCAAAATGTGGGATTAGCACTTCATTTTTGGCTGAAGCTAAAGTAGGGAGAAAGCCCAAAGGAAAATCATATTACTTCTGTGGCTGCACAAACAGTGGAATAATATATATAAATGGTACTAAGACAATCTAGAAAATGTTTGCAAGCCCAGCAATATAAATGCTGTTTTTAAGACTTGAATTAAAGGAAAATTTAATCAAGGGAAACAGATAATGCCTTTTTTTTCAGAGTTAAGTGAAAACTGGATCCATCTCTTGTTAAAGAAATTTAAGGAATTTTTTTCCAAATAGTGCCTCTCTGCTTAGAATTCTGACCCATTAAAATGGGTTTAAGGTGGACAAAATGAAAGCCTTTGAGTTTTGAAGTTGCCTTTAAATAGAAATACTTTATTTTAGGAAAAAAATGAAATGAAATCCATTTAAGGAAATTATGAGGCTCTACAGAGAAAGAGTATCTAATTATTTGCAAAGCATTTATGACCTGAGAGTCCAGGGCTCCCTGTTACTGTATTTACCATGTTATAGCCACACCTCAACGCAAGGAACTTTGGGGACTTGAAAGCGTCCGCAAAGTTAATCACTTCCCACTCCTGCAGTAACTAGTTATCTGCAGTTACTGCAGAGAGTGTCCCACTCAATCTGTTTGGTTTTTTTTGCGGTACACGGGCCTCTCACTGCTGTGGCCTCTCCTGTTGCGGAGCACAGGCTCCGGACGCGCAGGCTCAGCGGCCATGGCTCACGGGCCCAGCCGCTCCGCAGCATGTGGGATCTTCCCAGACCGGGGCACGAACCCGTGTCCCCTGCATCGGCAGGCAGACTCTCAACCACTGCACCACCAGGGAAGCCCCTCAATCTGTTTTAAAATGTTATATGAAATGCACTATTTTTATATGAAATGCACTATTTCTCAGAGTCTATTTAAAAAAAAATCAAAACTTCCTCTCACTATAGGCCCACTTTGAGATAGTATTACATGGAGAGAATGTAGCATTCCTGCCCTCTAAAAGATTTACAATATAAATATCATCTAAGGAGGGAAAATTACATCACCTCACTAAGAAGATGAGCTCTAGTTCATCAATCACTAATTGGGAAACTTAGCCAAATATTCATATAAATGTCATATCTCTGTCAGACAGGACACAGAGAAGTGGTTTTGATTTGGTCATAACTTACATCATCTGTGAGCCTTGATGTCTGCTATCTTACCTGTGCAGCAAGGGTCTTATCTAGGATGTGAATTTCACTGGAAAGCTGGCTGTCTTGAAAAGGAAAGAAGAGATGAGAAAGAAAAACTAGACTCAGAGGACCAACAGCATTTTCATTCGTGAACAGTTCAGATTAACTCATAAACAACAGGAACATTTCATGGCTGGGCCATGGCACTCTGCCTGCTGTCCACATTCCTCATCCTTTGGAGGAAACTGGCCCAGCCAGGGTGACCTCACTCACTAGTAATATGGAGACTTAAACTGCTTCTAGGACATGGCTCTTGACACAGTGTAGCTACATATGCTGTAAGACATTAGAGAGCCAGTGAAGAAATTTAGTAATGACAATTCCCTCCTTTTTCTGTTTCAGACCTTTGGTATCTGTTGATATTTACTGAAATAGAAAATGTCACAAAGTGATATAAGAGTAAGAGAAATCCCTCCCTACTGCCAAGGGCACACACAATGGGAAAGGTAGCAACTGGGCCCTCTGCTAAAAACCACATCATATGTGATTTGAAAGCTTCCAGAGATTAAGTCTATTACGGTATCCATTTTGTGTCATAATTATGTGATCCACAACCATCGCTGCTAAACGTGAGTTTGGTGTTTAATTTGCCATTCATAGTGTGTCACTCCAGACTTCAGCAATTTGGCTTCAACCCCCTCACATTAAAGTCCTCTTGTAACATATGTCTTCCCTACTGGATTATACCTGTCTAAGAATACTCATGTATTGTTTATATGTTGTTAGCATTTTACTCTAAGTCACTTTTATGTATTAACTCACATTAATGCTCACAGGAAATTTTTATAGTAAGCAATAGAACTATTTAATCATACAGATGAGGAAACAGGCACAGAGTGATTAAGTAACTAGCCTAAGATTTCTCAGCCAGAAAGTGGCCAAGCCAAGTTTGGAACCCAGTAGTTTGGCCCCAGCCTCTCAGCTCTTAACCACCTACGTACACTACTGCTTTCTGAGGACCAAGCCTATGTTTTCCTTATCTCTTTGTTCTCAGCCCCTAGTACAAGGCCTGGAACAAATGTTCAGTGAATCGGGCATGACACTGAAAGCAGAATCTCTATGTAGTACTCATCACACTGAGGTGTAGATGCTCAGCTAACATGATCCTTGAAGCTTACTAAGTGCTGCATCCTCTATCAGGCTGACCTTGCTGTCATCTCTATTACTCAATCTGGACTCCTCTTTCTTGCCTGGGATTATTAATAAAGCCAAGGTGATAATAGCACTGTGATCATATCTCTGCCTTCTAACCTGTTCCTTCCTCTAACACTAGTTTACCTCTTTCAGTCCCTCTTTCTATTTCTAAATGAAATGTGAAACCTCTATGTACTAAACAATGGGAAAAAATGACCAGATATTGATTTGCTAATTATATAGCAAAGGGGACTTATTTAGTAAAGTCTGCCTTGTGTAGTCACTTTAACTTTTGGTCAGTCATAATCTTCAGGAATATCACTGGTTAAAGAAGTCGATATGTGCTTCCCTCGTGGTGCAGTGGTTAATAATCTGCCTGCCAATGCAGGGGACATGGGTTCAAGCCCTGGTCCAGGAAGATCCCACATGTCGTGGAGCAACTAAGCCCGTGAGCCACAACTACTGAGCTTACGTGCCACAACTACTGAAGCCTGCACACCTAGAGCCTGTGCTCTGCAACGAGAGAAGACACTGGAATGAGAAGCCCACACACCGCAATGAAGAGTAGCCCCCACTTGCCACAGCTAGAGAAAGCCCATGTGTGGCAACAAAGACCCAACACAGCCAAAAATAAATAAATAAAATAAATTAAAAAAAAAAAAGAAGTCGATATGATCATATCACAATCCTATCCCTGAACCAAATCCCCACCTAGTGGAACAAATCAGTTCCTTTTGCTTCATAACATTCTCACCTCATCTATGCAACTAAAATGTTTTCTATTCTCCTCAGTATATGTATTTTGGAAACCAATCAAAGCAGGAGAAATAGGCACATGCCTTCTATGTGTTTCTGCAATATGAGTGCTAATAGTTTCAACATTGGGAAGGTAAGGATCCATGTCCTGGAGTGGATATTCAGATTGCCTAGAGGCCAAGCACTTCCCTAGAAGTCAAGCACTTTCTCCCAGTTAGGAGAGTATTATGGAATGGGGAGGAGGGCATTACTGAGTCTTGGACTTCATCACTGGTACATTAGTACTGAGGATACAATGATGAATAAGACAAGTCCCTGGCTTCAAGGAGCTCATAATCCATCAGAGGAGACAAATTATTTCTCAATGTGTTACCTACTATAATAGTCATCTACATAACATACCACAGAATAAACACATGCAGGAATGACTACATAAGTTTCAGGGACCAGTGCAAAATGAAAATGCAGGGCCCTTAGCCACAGCAATCAGTCAAGCAAGAAAAAGAAATAAAAGAAATCCAAATTGGAAAGGAAGAAGTAAAACTGTCACTATTTGCAGATGGCATGGTACTATATAAAGAAAATCCCAAGGATACTACCAAAAAACTATTAGAAGTCATCAATGAATTCAGTAAAGTTGCAGGATAAAAAATTAATGTACAGAAATCTATTGCATTTCTATATACTAACAGTGAACTAGCAGAAACAGAAATTCAGAAAATAATCCCACTTACAATTAAATATAAAATAATAAAATACCTAGGCATAAATCTAACCAAGGAGGTAAAAGACTTGTCCTGGAAAATCTCTAAGACACTGATGAGAGAAAATGAAGACAACAAAAACAAGTGGAAAAAATATATCATGCTCATAGATTGGAAGAATTAATACTGTTAAAATGTCCATACTACTTGAGAAAATCTAAAAAGTCAACGACATTCCTATCAAAAAACTCCCTGATTTCAAGCTGTACTACAAAGCTACAGTAATCAAAACAATATGGAATAAAAAAGACACATTTTTATTAGAACAGAATAGAATAGGGAGTCCAGAAATCAGCCCACACTTACAAGGTCAATCAATCTACGACAAAGGAGTCAAGAATATACAGTGGGGAAAAGACAGCCTGTTCAATAAATGATGTTGGGAAAACTGGACAGCTACATGTAAAAGAATCAAACTGGACTACTTTCTCACACCACACACAAAAATAAACTCAAAACGGATCAAAGACTTAAATGTAAGACTGGAAAACATAAAACTCCTGGAAGAAAATATAGACAGTATGCTCTCTGACATTGGCCTTAGCAATATTTTTTTTGGTTATGTCTTTTCAAACAAACAAAAGCTAAAATAAACCAATGGTATTACATCAAACTAAAAAGCTTTTGCACAGCAAAGGAAATATCAACAAAACAAAAAGATCACCTACTGAATGGGAGAAGATATTTGCAAATGGTATATCTGATAAAGGGTTAATATCTAAAATATGCAAAGAACTCATATAACAACATCAAAAACACAAACCACCCAATTAAAAACTGAGGAGGACCTGAATAGACATTCTTCCAAAGAAGACACAGAGATGGCCAACAGACACATGAAAAGATGTGCAACATTGCTAATCATCAGAGAAATGCAAATCAAAACCACAATGAGATATCACCTCACACCTGTTAGAATGGCTATTATTATCAAAAAGACCACAAATAACAAGTGTTGGCGAGGATGTGGAGAAAAGGGAGCCCTTGTGCACTGTTGGTGGGAATGTAAATTGGTGCAACCACTATGGAAAACAGTGTAGAGATTCCTCAAAAATTTAAAAAGAGAACTACCACGCAATCCAGCAATTCCACTTCTGGGTATTTTTCCTAAGAAAACAAAAACACTACTTTGAAAAGATATATACTCACCCCTATGTTCATTGCAGCATTATTTAAATAGCTAAGATAGAAAAATATAGAAGCAACCTAAGTGTCCATCAATAGATGAATGGATAAAGAAGATGTGGTGTGTACACACACACACACACACACACAAGAAATATTAGGTGGCCGAGAAAAAGAACGAAATCTTACCATTTGAAACAACACAGATGGACCTAGAGGGTATATGCTAAGTGAAATAACTCCAAGGAAGACAAATACTGTATGATTTCACTTACGTGTAGAATCTAAAAAACAAAACAAATGAACAAACATAACTAAACAGAAACAGCCTCGTAGATACAGAGAATAAACAGGTGGCTGCCAGAGTGGAGCGGGGAGTAGGAGGATGGGTGAAATAGGCGAGGGAGATTAAGAGCTACAAACTTCTAGTTACAAAATAAATGAGTTAGGGGGATGAAATGTATAGCATGGTGAATATAGGCAATTATATTGTAATATCTTTGAATGGTGACAGATGGTAACTAGACTTATCACGGTGATCATTTTGTAATGTATAGAAATATCAAATCACTATTTTCTGTGCCTGGAACTAACATAGTGTTGTAGGAAGGAAATGCATCAAAATGCTCATGAGTTATCTCTGCGGGGGGGGATTATTGGGTGAATGTTATTTTTTACTTTATGTTTTTATGCATTTCTAGTTGTCTGTTATGAAAATGTATTGCTTATAAAATTAGAAAGAAAACAATAAATACTATTAAAAATAGAAAAAAGAAAAGAAAATGCAGGGTTCTTGTTCATAAATTCTTAAGAATTTCAAAAGGCATTAAACTAAGTGCAGGTCCCTTGGACTGCACATCCATGAAGCCGGCCTTGAACACGTGGAAGAGGTAATGGGATCAGGGTATGGAGCATTGAAAATGCTTCCAAAGAAAGTGATACTTGTGCTGGTTCTTGCAGGATGACTAGGAGTTTGGCATGTGGAGAAGGAGGAAAGCACATTCTGGGCAAGAAAAGAAGTTAACAAAATAAACAGGAAGAGTGTGTGAGAGCAGGTTGCCAGTCTATTTTGGGGATAACAAACTGAGACCAGAGAGCCTTGGATTGCAGGATGCCCGGAATACATCTATAGAGGAAAGCTGAGGCCAGCGTGTCAGGAGCTTAGAGAAATAAACAGAGGAAAGAATGAGGCAAATCATAATTTAATTGTAGTTTCACCACTTACTGCATGTGAGCTCTTTAGTAATTGACAACACCCCTGAGCTTCAATTTTTTCATCTGAAAATTGGAGAGTTCTAGCCTTGGCTCAGCCACTGAAAATTGGAGAGTTCTAGCCTTGGCTCAGCCACTGAAAATTGGAGAGTTCTAGCCTTGGCCCAGCCATTAATTAGTTGTGAGACCTTAAATAAGTCACTTTCCCTACCTGAATCTCAGCATCTCCACATATAAAATGAAAAGCTAAGGCTAGATGAATGGTTTTCAAACTGAGCTCCGAGGAGGTGCCTCAGGAGATGTGGGGAAGGTGGGCGAGGGTGAAGGGACAGCCCAGCAGGATTCAGCCACCAAACATTTAAACTAGAGCGGCAACATCTTTATCAATGTTATATATGCATATGTGTACATATGTATTTGTTTTTATATATGCATATATGTGCATATTTACACATGCATAAATATATATTTATGTGTATTATGTATAGCATATGTTTTATGTTACAGTATGCATTTATGTATATGTATGTTACATCACTTAATAAATATGTGCTATATATTATGGTATAATAAAATATATTATAACATATTTGTTATATACGTATTATTTATTCAACAGAGCATCTCAGTTGCCACATCTGAAAACTGGGGATATTTAATAGTACCTCACTTATAGGTTAGTATGAAGATTAAATGTCAAAAATGTACGTAATGTTCCTAAAAAAGTATCAGGAACAGAGTAAGCATTGCTTCCTCTTTTATAAGTCACAATCTAAGCCCAAGAAGTCGGGAATATGTGCATCTTTTGTCCACTTCTGTCTTCCCAACACCTTGACAAGTGCCGGCACTTAGTGGATGCTCACTGTATTTGCTGAATATATGAATATACAGTGTCTACAACACACTCGTTTCTAGGCTAATGTTTGAGATGCAAAGGTAAACAAAAAACATGGGCCCAGCCCTTGTGGCTGTTAAACATATAAACACACAATTAAAGAACAACTGGAATTTGTGTTTAGTGCTTTACCAGGATTACAGATAAGAATTAGTTTGAAGAAATAGCTCCCTCTCTGCTAACAGCTGGAAACCTCCAAGAGTGAATAGTCCCAAATGCCTGTCAAAGTTGTAAATTGTTCTAATATGGGAGGAAATAGGCAGAGAGGTGGAGGGAAAACTTCTCATCGAATAGCAGGGAGCAACCTGGCTAAGACTTTGGGCACGTAGAAACAGAAAGTAGGAATGATTGTCTTAGGAAAACAACTTTTCCCTAATAGGTTATATTCTCTATATTCCTGCTGTGTCATCCCGGGAAGTGAAGAAGGAAGAAGAGATGGGCCCTGTCCTTAAGGAATTTCCCATCCATTGGAAAAGAAAGCATTATGATACATTCATAAAATAGTAGCAAGACCTTTCCTCCACCCACTGCTGCCATAAGCAAAGATATTCCCAGGGAATGATGTTGAATGGATTGGATGTGCTCTGGGAAGGTTTAAGAAACAGATGAATTTACAGCAGAGATGAGTGAAGAGGTGACTGAAAATCTGGCATGGAGCAACTGGCTAAGTGACGACGAGCCTTCTATCCTGGGGCCAAGGACATAAACAGGTGCTAGTGTGAGGCAAACGGGTTAGCAGAGATCAGCGTCTTGGGGGTGATGAATGAGTTAGCAAACGCCCCTATGGACACTTCCTGTTACTCAGATGGCTGAGTATTTTCACAGCAATAGAATTTCTTTGAACCCAGATGCCTGATTGGACTGCTATAGCCGTTTGTCAATTAGCTATGTCGCAACAATTATTTAATCCTACAAGGACAAGGAAAAGTAAAACTAGGACCCCCAGGGCAATCATAACTCACCCACATGGCTCATACGTGTTCATTTGGTTTCTAAGTGGATCGCTTAGTTTATGGCATGCTCAGTATGTAAGAGTTTTCTTAGAATTAGTGTACATTGTCCTTAATCGGAAATATGTCGTGCAACAGTCTTTTTCTCCAAATGAGTATTTCACTAGTGGCACACAACCTGTGGTCATTAAGCCCAAAATTAAAGAACATGAAACAATTAACATTTTTCATTCCTACTGTTTTGTTTTTTTTTTTTTTCTGTGCCTACGTTTGCGGGAATGGGAATGTTTTAGTTTCTCACAGAATCATTTGAGTAATGTTATTCTAACAATTTGAAATTCTTATCTTCTTTAAACCATGTAATTGTTTACTAAACAAGGTAGGAGAAAATGCCTTTTCACTCACATTTTTCCCAATGCAGAGACTGTGATGAAAATCAGATAGTAGAGATTTATGTCTGCTGGGCTGGCAGTCATTTCATATTTACTTGGACTATGAGATTGAAATCAAATTGGAGGCTCCCTATCCAGGAATGTGTTATTTGCTATCTAAATAACTATATGTGAGCAAATCAGATGTGGATAAGATGTTTCCATCATCACTGTGTGTGTTAGCTCTGATTCTTGAAGTCCTAGCTCCATCTATGCTAGTTTTATCAAAGCTGCTCTTTTTGGTTTTATGTATTTGCTATGGTTGGACTGGAGAGTCTGTTCTCAATTTCTCAACTGGTAATAACAAAGGAAAAATTTAATGAAAGGAACCAAGGAAATACATTTTGTACATGAAAGTGGTTAATAGACAAACCCACTGCTGGATAAGGAATTAAGGGGGAAATTGTTCAAAGAATTTGTAGAAGCAGCAGGAGTTTGTTTTGTTCACACTATACAAGCCTCAAATTCCAAAATGCCAGATTGGAGACTATTTATATTTCCATTCTTCTATCTGGGGTCTTTTGTCTACTTCTTACTAACAATCTTACCTTTAGTTTGCAAGTAGAAAGAAAATATGATGCAAACCTACTTTTGTCATACAACTTCATAAACTCTATTTGACCTTAACTTTGTAAGCAGAAATATGCTTATTTACCAACAGTTATGCTATCAGTCAAGGGTCTTGTTTGCAAACCTACAGCTGATTACGGATATTTTATTTATTTATTTATTTATTTTTTGCAGTACGCGGGCCTCTCACTGTTGTGGCCTCCCCCGTTGCGGAGCACGGGCTCCAGACGCGCAGGCTCAGCGGCCATGGCTCACGGGCCTAGCCGCTCCGCAGCATGTGGGATCTCTCCGGACCGGGGCACGAACCCGTGTTCCCTGCATCGGCAGGCGGACTCTCAACCACTGCGCCATGAGGGAAGCCCTGATTTCGGATATTTTAAACAAAAAAAGGAATTTTTTCTTTCTTTTTTTTTTTGGAAAGGGCACAACAAATACATCAAAGATATTTTAACAGGATCTCTCTGGCAAGAAAATCCTTTCTCTGGTGCAGATCCCCACTGCTCCTGGTCACTCTCACAGCTACCAGGAATAATTCCTACCCTTCTTTTCATTAAGGAACTCAAGGCCCCAGGTAAGAAGGTCCAGCTGGCAGAGACAAGGTCTTGTGGCTGCCTGTGCCCTGCTATGAAGCCATAGAGAGACAGAGCATCTTTCCTGTTCAGGTTCTACAATGGAGGAAAGACACCATCCCCTTCAATGCTATAGCCTTGGGCTGTTACTTCCAAATGGGAGAAGGGATTATATATTAGAATCCCCCGAAATGACAAAGGTTTGCTACTTCCTCTTTATTAATGATTTTATTTAAAGTAACAGATTATAAACATATTGATACTTTTTAAAAAAGTAAAATTGAACATTTCTGCACTCTTGGTATTTGATATGCTTTACAGTAAACCTATTGGGACTCATTTTGTATTTAATGGGAATATAAAATTAGAGGGAGCTTTCATCTTTAACTGATACCAGTATTATCTCTCAGATCTATAAGTAGTTTAAATGTCTAACTCTCCTTCTTAATTCCCAGCTCCATGAATAACATGTTTATTTCAAAATGACTACTATGCCCTTACTACCTAAGGAATCTAGTGTGGATGGCCCCCAAAACCATTGTCAGCCCCCTTCGCCCTTGAACATTCCAATGTAGAGACTGGAAATGCACATACTTTCCCAGCCTCTTTTGCAGAGAGGGGTTTGTATGTAAGCCACTTCCAGATCATGACATATATGCAAAATTCAATCAGGGAAGCTTCTAGGAAAGCTTTATTTACTGAAATTAAAGGACAGATGCAGGCTAAGCAATGCCCCTCACTTCCTCTACTTTCTACCTTGAGCATGGTCATACCTAGAGCTAAAACGAAAAGGCCAAAGAACTGAGAGATGTTAGTGCTGACATCTCAAGTCTCACACTGTTGGGTCTGCGACAAACTACATCCAACCCCTCCCTTCCTTGGGGACAATGTAAGTCAAGTTTGCAGTGACTTGAAGCTGAGAGCATTCCTAAGTGATATGATGGTTTCAACAATTGACATCCATTCATAACTGGACATTTCAAATAACCTACTCCTACTATGTATTGAGCATTGATTTCAGGCTAGCACCATGGGAAGTGAGGTACAACCCAGATTCTCAAGGAGAAAAACAGTATATATAAGAAGATACATAAATAATACAATGTGGTAAATGCTAAAATGGAGTCATGTTCCCTGAGCTGTGAGAACACAGGTCAATTTTGGTATGAGCTATTAGGACTACCTCCAGTAAAATGGAATAATCTGGTAATAGAGCAAGTTGTGGCCTATTCACCATGTTAGCAGGGATACTTAGTGTTTGACAATGGATATTATTATAGTAAATTATTATTTACAATGAATAATGAGAATAGCATATATTTTTTATTTATTATTATGAATCCTTTTACATCATTAACTCATTTTATCTTAGAAAAACTGGTGTGAGGTGGGACACATATGTAGATGGGGGGAAACTGAACTCCAAAAATATCTAAATCAGGTTTGGCCAGCCTGAGCACTGTTGACATTGTAGGCTAGATAATTTGTTTTTATTTCACTGTGGTTATTAGAAGAGTTAACATGAGATCCACCTTCTTAGCAGATTTTAAAGTGTACAATATGGTATTGTTATTTATAGGCACAGTGTTGTACAACAGATCACTAGAACTTACTCATCTTGCATAACTTAAATTTAATACCCGTTAATTAGCAGCTCTCCATTTCCCCCCTTCCCCTGGCTCCTGGAAACCACCATTCTATTCTTTGCTTCTGCGAGTTTGACTAGTTTAGATAATTCATATAAGCGGAATCGTGCAGTATTTGTCTTTGTATGACTGGTTTATTTCACTTAGCATCATGTCGTCAAGTTTCATCCACGTTGTTGCATATTGAAGGATTTCCTTCTTTTTTTAAGGTTGAATAATATTCTATGTATATACCATATATTTTAATCCATTCATCCATCAATAGACATTTAAGTTGTTTCCATATCCTGGCTATGGTGAATAGTGCTTCAGTGAGTATGGGAATGCTACTGTCACTCTGAGGTCCTGACTTAGGATAAGACTTCATTGGTCTGGGGCTATCCTGTGCTCTGTAAGATGCTTAGCAGCATCTTTGGTCTCTATCCACCTATAGTACCATCTGCCTAAATCCTGCTTATAGTACCAGCCTCCCCCCAGTGGTGAAAATCAAAAACGTCTCCCGGTATGTAGCCACACGTCCCCTGGGATGGAGGAACAAATTATCGCCTCCCCTCCAGTGAAAACACTGGTTTAGGGGACTTGAACAAAGTTACTCAGAAAGCGTGACAAAACCAAAACTAAAACCTACTCCACCTGATTTCCTGGTCTGTCCTTTCATCTTTGGAGAACTGGAATTCAGGGGATAAGATTACCCAGCTACTATAACCACTTATATACAGATATTTGCCCAAGGATAACTCAGAACATACACTTTGCAGATATAAAATCAAATCGTCAAGTATAAATAGACACCCAACACATGAAAAGGATGACAGGAGGCGCTCTGAGGGCAACTGTAATAATGTGCCACCTACTTCATGTGCCTGTTTCTCATATTTCTCATAACCTCTGCAACTGGGCCAACCACCCTAGATTTTGAGGCCAAGCTTACTCCCAATAGGAGAAATTTAAACAACTGCATGTCGGTGGACCACAATCACAAGATTAATTTAGACTTTATTGAGACTGTACTCTAGTTCAGGGCAAACTTTCTTTGTCAAGGGCCAGAGAGTAAATATTTGAGTCTTTATTAGACAAATAGTCTCTTTCACAGCTATTCAACTCTGCCTTTGTAGCTAGAAATCAACCATAAATAATATGTATATGAATGGATGCGGCTCTGTTCCAACAAAACTTTATTTACAGAAACATGTTGGACTTGGCCCATGGGGTATAAAGTTTGCCAACCTCTGCTCTAGCTGGGTGAACTCTGTTTTTTCTTTATTTCTATATCAAATCCTTCTTCTATCCATCCCAGTATCCAAATTGCAGTCTATAAGCTCAAAGGTACATGATTTATAACTTCCTTTACTTTGCTATAACTTAAATTAATTTCTGTTTCAGGCCTGCTTTCTGGTAGGTGGTAAAAAGTAAGTCACAGCCAATTCAGATTCATCTCAGCTTATTCATAATACATTCAGGATTATCTCATTGATTTTAGAGCTTTCTCCATCAAATCAGGATGTTTCCCTCCATTCCCAGGTTGTGTCTCTGTTTAGGAGGGCTCCTGTAGTGCCACGTATCAGGGGAGAAAGTAACAGGTCCCTTGTCTTGATCCGTCCACTGGCCTTAACATTCCTTTTGGTTTCTGCTTATTGATCTCAATGTACTTCCTGTTTTAATATAGGTTTTATTATTATTTAGCTATGGTCAGGCCAACAGCTCAGGATATAACTGCCATTGTAAAGATAGTTTGTTTACTCACAGATTCCAAAAGGAAGAGGCACACCACGTGCCATGGGGGCCACATGAGGAAGCACTAGGGTCTCCAGGAGGCAGAGGGAGAGGCGAAAACCATGGACGAGAGGTTTTATTGTGGTTTCTGTAGGAAGAAGTGAGTGAAGCAGGTTAAGCAGGCTCAGGATTGGCTGGTTTGAATAATTTCAGCTGGCTCAGGGACACAGGAACTCTCCCTAGTTGTCTGGTACCTGGCCATGGGGTGATTAGGGTAGGTGGATAGTGGCGTAGAGTGTAGGAGTTTAAAAAGGAAGGTGGTCGGGAGCGTGGGCTCTGGATTGGTTGGTCTGCACTTGAAAAACTGGCTATCTGGACTAGCAAGTTGCTTACTGTCTCTAGGAATTGGCTAAACCTGGGAGGGACAGTCCCTCCAGGATCCACAAGGACCCTGGTATTAAAGTATCGTAATACATAAAATAAAAGACACTGTTAATACACTTCCCTCTTCAGACTACAAGGCCTTATAGACCACTGCTCTTTGGGCTGAATTTATACCACTCTCAGGCATGTGGTGAAAGTTCTGAGGATCCTAACACCATGCTCAGGACACAGGAATTTCAGAAGGTTACCTTACAGTGAACCAGAATCTTTCTGGCCATCTCTACTCCTCTGCATGGCACAGAGGAAACAGCCAAAGCTGCTGCCTCCTCCAAGTCCAGTTAGGAAATAAGGCACTGATCTATCCTACCATCAGTCCTCCCAGACTTATTTGGGTTTCTAAAGTTTCAATACGATGGAAAAACAGAGGCACAGGACCCGTCCTCATGTGTCTAAAACCTTGCTTTCCTCTGGTTTAACTCTCTCATCCAGCCTAAAGAAATTTAACCTTGCTGGAGGCAGAGGAGAGATGAGGTGGGAAAAACTAGCTCTTGCCAGCTTTTTATTTTTCCCCCACCTACTGCTTAGTGCATAAATGTTATGCCCAGTATTCCTCGGGGCTGTGGATTTTGAAAAGAAAAACCAAGGCTTTTGAAACTCATATCTCTTTTTCTCTCACACCACATTTTTTTTGTTCTTTTTTTTTTTTTGGTACGCAGGCCTCTCACCGTTGTGGCCTCTCCCGTTGCGGAGCACAGGCTCCGGACGTGCAGGCTCAGCGGCCATAGCTCACGGGCCTAGCCGCTCGGTGGCACATGGGATCCTCCCGGACCGGGGCACGAACCCGTGCCCCCTGCATCGGCAGGCGGACTCTCAACCACTGTGCCACCAGGGAAGCCCAATCTACCACATTTTTTAAAAAGTTTATTTTGACACTTAAAAGCTGAGCTTTGACTCTTTTTTTCTTTTGTAATGTATCATAGGAAGAGCCCTGAGAAGGAGAAACATATTGGTAAATGTACCAAAATATTATCTTGCAATACCAGCTATATGCACTGGGTATCTGTCTTAGTCCCCTTGCTTAAATTCCACCTGGAAAGCCTGACTCTTCCGTTCTGGACTTTCTCATCCTGCTCCTTCTCCAGCTGCCCTTACACCCTCCCCTCCCTGGTGGCACTGTGCTCCTCCTGCTGAATAATGTTCCCACATATACAGACATAAAAAAGGAGTTTCTGCCCTGGAGGAAACTATGGGAATTACATATTCTGCAAATTCACCTAGTATAACTTTACTTTCTTTCTTTTCTATTCTTTTTTTTTTTTTTTTTTTGGTCTCACAAACCTGGATACCAGAACATCTGGATAAAACGGGAAAAGTTTAATATGTCAGTTCTCTACCTTAGAAACATTGAGGGACTTTTAAATTTAAAATGTGAGGATAGGTGAGAAATTAAAACTAAGTTTAATGCTTTTGTGTGCAGCCAAGTATGTTTTAACTATAGATTCTCAGACCTGTACACAAAAAGGACCAGCTCCATTTCCATGCATTTTCCCATTGTTCCTTCAGTTCTTCAATAAATATTTATCGAGCACTTACTATGAGGCAGAAACTAATCTATTTGCTGAGGATACATTAGTGAAAAAAAGAGAGAAAGTCAGCCACCTTCATGGAATATACATTCTAATTTCAGGAAAATAATGTTTAATTACTAACATTTATGTGGTGCTTATTATCTCTAGGCATTGATCTAATCCCCACAGTAGCATGATGAGTTAGCTTTATTACCACACCTGTTTTATACATAATAGTTAGCAATTTGCTCAAGGTTTCAGCGCTAGTAAGAGGTGGAGCCATAACTTGAACGCAGGTAGACTAGCTCCAGTGTCTGTTCATGTTCTCAATCCCTCTGGTCTACCACCAGTAGCTTATAAGTAAATTTGTTAGAATTCAATGATTTCTATGAGAAAAATTACGTATAAAAAGGGAGTAGAGAATGCTAGGGAAGGTTAGAATCTTAGGGTAGTTAGGAGAGACTTAACTAAGACATGTGATTTGAGTAAAAACTTGAAGGAAGTGAGGGAGCAAGAGAGATAAATATCTACAGTGAAGATGCTTAGGAAGAAGGAATAGCAATTGCAAAGTCCCTGAGGCAGAACCATGCCTGGAAATCCACAGGTGCAATTTTGCATTGTACTTCATCAAAACAGATCACATATGTTTAACACAAAATGTCCATCTTTGAGTTCTTCTATTATTTTGGCAAAATGAAAAACTTTCTAAAATAATTTATCATGTCTCCTAATAATTTCAAAACAGCATTTTTATAACTTGGATGAGACTAAGAAGAGTTAAAAACAAAGAGTAAGAAATAAAAGAAAGGCATTATTACTCCTTGATATTGCTGAGGTGCATTATAAGGGACTGATAAAATGTTGGGCAAACAAAAATAAAAACAAGCTCTGATTGTACTGTATGTTTCTTTCGAGGTGAGAATGATCATTCTTATTCTTACTAATTAAAAAAAAAAAAAACTAAATGGCATGAATACTGTTCTTGGTAATACATGCCACATGCTAATGGTAAACCTTCAAGGATCTGTCCTCAAAAGAGAAAGAATGCAGAGAGCTGGTCTTGGCTAGCACTAAGTTGGAGTTTGTTGTTGCATTTACTTTGCCCTAGACGTCTCCAAACTCATCTTCAACCAGTTGATCTTGTTCCTGATTCACAGGAATTAGAGATTAAACAGCTTGCAAAAGAGGCTGCCCAGCCAGACTCTGGCAGAATGTATGTGAGGCTCACAAGTGCCTGGCTGTTTTGCTCTGCTCTGTAACAGATGGCTTGTTTCTAAGGACAAAGTTCTTTATTTTCTTTCAAGTTTTCTATGGGTTGTAAAAAGAATGGGGGTGCCGGCAGCTCAGTATTCACCCTCCTCAGTCCTAGACGACATTCATCAAGGTCTACTGGGTAGAAGAGATCTTAGGCTCAGACTCAAAAGAATGGGACACAGATCTCAGTCTTTTCTCTAACTAGAGGTTCAGTTTATAAAAATGGACTTTTTTATCCTCTCTAAACCTCAGTATCCTCATTAAACATGAACACAAAAATTACTTCTCTACTGTTTTCATAGTATATTGTAAGAAAAAAGTCAGCTAGTAGGTTGAAGTGCACTAAAAATTAAAGTCTTTAGCAATAAAATTTTTCTGTTATCCTGTCTTATTTTTCCTACCTTTTTATTTGTTAATAATTCTTAACATTTTCCCAATCTGTTTATTCTCTTGTCTAACTTCTTAAACTTTCCTAGCCTCCTCTGTCTTTTTTTCCCTATATTTACTACTTAAGCTATTTTCCTTCAAACCTGACTTATTTTTAAATTATTTTGAATTAGTTCACTAACCTAAACATTCCTTGGTACTATAGTTTTGCTGATTTTTCTCCTCTGATATGTCCTCATGTCTGCACTTAATTTGTATGTATTCTTAGCTGACATTGGCCAGCATTCACTTTGATATAATACAAGGGTCCCAGCAGTAAACTAGATTTCGTCCAAGTCTCTGACTGTACTGGTTTGGCCACACTGCTCCCACCTGCCTGGACCAAAGAGATGAAATGCAAACGGCTGGTTCTCCCGAACAGAAGGAATGCTAATGCATTTGGGTGGAAGTATGGAATCCAAGCTGAGTAAGGTTAAAAAAAAAAAGGAGGGGAACCTAAAAAAGACACAGCAAATGAGGAGACACAGGAAAATGGTGTTCTGAATTAGATGGAAAGTTACTCACAGACTCTTTAAGGAGACTGAAGAGGTTTTTTCCTCCCTATTTTCCACATTTTCCCCACTTTTATATGCAATATTTAATGACTTTCATTAGAAATATAACCTAGTCTCAAAACACTAGTATGAACATTGAGTCAGAAAAAAAAATTTCTCCTCTGATGAATTATCTGATGTCTTTGGAGGCTAAGCGGATGTTAATTTCTCTTTCTCCTCTGCCATCCATTCTCCACTATGTCTCCCTGTCTTTATCCTGTCTACTGTATTTCCTTCAATCCTGTACTCTTTTCATTTTTTTTTCCAGAGAGAAAAGACCAGTGTCTGGTCTCTTATGCTCTCCTAGACTATGCTCCTCTTGAAGTCAGGGGTTGCCTGGTTTATACAGTATTTATACTCCCAACTCCATATACTAAGGTAAGTCCTCAGTAGGTTGATAAATGAACAGCCCTCACTTAATCTTGTATGGACTCACACTGCCACCACTAAATTAACCTTGCATACTAATGAAATGGTTGGAGATTCCATACTACTTCTACTTCTGACCTTAGTGCAGTGGTGGCCTCAGACTCTGTACCTTAGAGTCCTAGGTGCTCCTTAGATTCTAGATAAAAGAACACAAAAAACAGTGCTCCAGGGAGAAAACACAACCATGTCCAGTTGCAACTTGGAATCTCCAGAAAAAGATGCTGAGACATTTTGGGGTGCGAGGTGTTTATTAGGGATCAACATCTATGAAAGTTAGTAGGAAGAAGCACATTTGGGAAGAGAAAGATTGCAAACTCTCACGTAGGTCCAAAAAGCTTGAGCCAACCCAAGCCAGAGTGCGGGCAGGGGACGTCTGGAGTAAATATTGCTTGGTAGCGACGGTCTTATGCATTATGGGCCAAAATGGCTGTATCTTTATACTCCCCTACTCCCAACACAGACACACACACACACTCAGTCACTGTGTGGGCTGTGACCTCGGGTGAAGAGGCTCTTTGCAGCTGAGGTCCACCCTGAAGGAGCTGCCCGCTGGAGGCTATTGGCTGACCACACTGCCCACAGATGGGCAGCTAGTCTCTCCTTGAAGGGAAATGTGTGTGGCACATGATCTCTTGCAACCACAGTTGCAGAAAGGTTGGACATTATTTTGGGTGATAAAGTTGCTAGCCAAGAACTTGTATGCTTGGTGCCACTCTCCTCACGTATCAGATACTAAAAAAGGAGCAGGGGTCATATGCCAGCCCAAAAAATGCTTCAATGAGCATCTGCTGTTAGCTATCTTAGCAAGAAATGAATGGGAACTGTAAAAATTAATCAGAGACTTTGCACTTGCTGACATATTTATAAGAAAGCGGTTATAAACCACTGCAATATGGTTTTCTCTTCTTTTTCTCTCCTCTCCCCTGATCCTCTGTCTCCTCTCCATGCTATCATGTCTTCCCTCTCTTGTTTGGACACTTCTGACTTTTACAAGCATATTCCCCTTTAGGGAATAAAAGGGGTCAGGGAGAAGGGGGCTGAAATTGATTGTATGAACTACATAGAAAGTCACCATTCTGGAGCAGTTGCGTCTGTGAAAGTCTGCACCTATTCTCAGTGGTCCATGAGGATTGTGTGGTTTCCTGGCAAGACCTGACCAAAGCTCCAGTGTTGTCTGAGGGTTCGTTCCTCCTGGGGTTTCACATATGTACAGATGTACTTCATTATAGCTTGAGCAGAGGTGTCACCAATAGCAATTACATCCTAACTTAGTGGTTTTCCAAAGCAACTGAGCAAAAAGAAGTCATCAAGAGTTTACTCTTTTCTTCCTTTTTCAGACATGGGTAAATTAACATACAGCTGGGATTTCAAGAATCTCAAGGAGGGGGTTCAAATGAATCTATTAATTAGTGTTTGTTTGGGCAGTAGGCTGTTAAAATTCGACAGAAAATAAGAAGAGTACTATTTGACTTCTTTAGGCACAAATGTTTGCTGAGGGAGGCCTTCTAAGGGCAATGTTCCTTACTCTAGGTTAAAGTTCTAGGGAACAGTTTTCATTCACTCTATGTTCAATGACTGAAATCACGACCATGGCCTGTTACTTAAAGGTATAATCCATGTATCTGTAGCTCTGCTATAAAGGTCCAAATTCCTTATGTGTGTGTGTGCACGTGCACGGCGTGTGTACGTGTGTGTGTGTGTGTGAGAGAGAGTGAGAGAGAGAGAAAGAAAGAAAGAAAGAAAGAAAGAAAGAAAGAAAGAGAGACAGGGAGGGAGGGAGGGAGGGAGGGAGGGAGAGGGAGAGGGAGAGAGAACGTTCATGTGTGTGCTATGGGGCACGGAGGAAAGAGGTATCACACTTCACTTGACATAGTAACTACCAAGTGTCACTCAGAATAAATAAAGTACTAGATGGCAAATTTTCTCCCCAGGCATGCATGCATAGTTAAACTCATAGAATGTTAATGTCTACTGAGCATTTATTGTATATAAGCCTCAGTTCTGAAAGTTCTATACATGTGTTAGTTAATTAAATCTTTACCACAGCCCTACTATTAGGTGCTATTGCTATCTCCATTTTACAGATGAGGAAATTGATACTTAGGAAGTTTTAAGCAGCTTGCTTAGGGTCACACCACTAGTAAGTGGCAGAGCCAGGACTGAAGTCACCTCTCTGTGGCTCTAGAATGGATGGTCATCCAGACAGTAAGTGGCAGAGTTGAAATTCAAACCCAGGTCTTTTGACTCCAAAACTCACGCTTTTAACCAGATTTTACAGCCTTGGTATTTAGAAGACAATGAAAGAAATATTACATCTGCAGATGATATGTGGAAGCTGAACCCAAGAGCAAATACACACATATACCTATGCAATAAAACAAGCAAAAAACAAAATAAATGTCCTCCTCCTAATTTATGATGCTCAAAAGGCAAGGAAGTGTCTTGTCCCATAGGTTTTCTCTCCTTTTCTCTACCTTAGCTCAATGGGACCCACGCTCCAGATTCTTGGGTCCCTCCGGAAGATTCAGCTTTGTGCTTTGTTTCCTCAATAGCTGAAACAACAGGAGTGTTCTCCTGCCTCCTTCACAATCTCACATCTGATCTACCAAATAATCCAAAATCAGCAGAAGGAAGGAGAGAAGAGAAGGAGGCCTCTGTCTCCCAATCTTTTCCAAGGGCTGCTGTTTTTTTTCTCCTCAAGAGGAACAACAGTAAAAGCGAAGCAAACAAAGACAACTCCCACTTCTGCAAATCCCCAGGAAATTCCTTTTTCCAGAGTTCTCAGTCACTAATTTGGCTAACACTGCTGCTGGTAACAGACCCAATGAATCCTCCATAACTGATGTGAGTTGCATAGGGAAAAGACTGGGAGGAACTCTTCACTTCTCTTCTGTAACAGCGAACAGCAGAAATGAAAGAGGCAGGGGATTTTGCAAAATGCCAACTGCCTAGAATTAAGAACAAGAGCTCTCCTTGCCAGACCTAACCTATGCTGGCCATCATGAAATGGTATATACTGTCATTTTATAGCAATTTGATAATCAACAGCTTATTATAATTCTTAAGATCACATATTTTGCTGTGTGTGTGTTAGTGTGTGTGTGTGCAGTAGAAGGAGTGAAAGACAGCTGGACAGCCACAAATGAGAACAAAAGAGTTGCTGTTATTGTTAGTTCTCCTCAGAATGACCCTTCTGTCTGGAAGAACAATGTCCTACGATCTTTGGCTACCCAGGCTTTACACCATCCATATCACCCTGCAGCAGCAACAGATTGATGTGTATTTTCGCTGTCCCCAGAGTGGTCCTCTAATCCTTCATCGGCCACTCCAGCACAACTGCACAGAAGCCATAGCAGGGATAGTCAGGGTGCATACAATGGATTCCAATCTATCCATCACTTAAACTACAGTCTAGGACATCAAAAGGTCAAAAAAACAAAACAAAAAACTTTAAAATCAAGAGATGCTTTTGTCCATTCCAGGTCAAGGAAAATCACCATACAATCTGGCTTCATTCTTTGCCTTTAGTATAGTTTCCCACTTTTCAGTAGATAAAATTTAATGTCTGTGTGTGAACATTCAGTAACGAAATAGTAGTGGACGGGATGGTAAGCATTTTTAAACTGCATTTGAGGAAGAGCAGCTTCTACCTACCACAAACTTTGGATTCTATTATTAACTCTTCTGATTGGGCATCGTGGAAATAGGGCTTAGTCTAATTAACTTTAATGGATTTGGGGGAATTTAACCTTAGTTCATGGGCTCTCAAATGTATACTTAAGGATAAGTGAGTAAACAGAAAAAATATTTAGGGACTCAATAGGGACTCATGAGGCAAGCTAATGAACATGCATCATGTAAGGGACTGGTCCTATTCCTTTAAAAGATCAAAGATGACAGAGCCAAAGATCCCACCCTCAAGCTGCTTATAATCTAGTATAGAAGGGTAAAAGGCTACACATATGATGGAGTCATCTCTAATTCTGTATTTGAGGCCATTGTTCCTAAGTTTAAATTCTCCAATCCCACATTTATCGCCACTAGAATCAAAAGAGTCAATGCTAGAAACTGAAAGGCCATTATACCTTGGAATTATAGGAACAGGAAGGAGACAGGAAGGACACTGCAGGCAGAGAAAGCATGCTGGAGTCAAAGGGATTACTAAAATGCTCCATATGAAGCATTAAGAGGGTGCACCTGGTACTTAGGTTTGTGGCTTCTTCAATAACTGTCTACGGTTAAATATAACCTAAAAGGAACGATGAAAAACAAAGGGAAAAGCTCTCTCTACAAAAGAATAATGCACTCTAAAAATTCTTAGGCATCTTCTCCTCATACTTCTAAGAAACAAGTCTTTGCAGTTACAATTTGAGTTTAACTTTTTGAATGTGAAAAGCAATTCCATATGTGTATATACTTTTTGCAGCCTGTGTGATTTAGCAAAAAACAGGCAAATCTATTGCTTTCATACTTATATTAGAAATGCCAGATGCATAACCACAATTTAGATTTGATTTTTTTCAGCTCAAACAATAGTGTTCCTTTAAGCAAAATTGGCTTGACTTTGAGAGTGAATGCGAAAACTTAATGTTTTGAAATCTTGCAGAATAATTTGTTGGCAGCTCAAGATCTTGTTTTGCCAAGTTTTACTCCAAAATAATTTTCTTACTCAGAGCTGATACAGGGAATGGCAATTCTCACTTGACTGTATGGCAGTTACACAACTGAGCCAACTGGCACGCTGGAAGAGGGAGGACATCTTAGACTCAGGGAAGAGGCCTGGTTATTTCAGTGATGGGGACACAGAGGCCCAAAGAGTACAAACTTGCGCTATTAACTAGTAGAAAAGGCAGGACTAGTAATATGTTCGAGATGATGAGCTTTCAAAAATACTGCCCGAAAAAGACAAAATTAAAGAGAACTCTGGGAAAATGGTGGCTTGAGACATTCCACACACTTCCATTCAGTGCTCCAACTCCAACTCAGCCTCTTCTTGTGGGCCAATAGTCAGGGATGAGCCAAGACCTGTTACCCTACTCTCTCCCCTTTGCGTCAGTACTCTAGGGCTCAGTACAAAAGCCCAAGGAAAGGATCTGAAAGCAGCCCTCCCTAAGGAGAAAGTCCATTTGAGCTCTCCTGGACTTCAGGATCTCCCTGACCCTAAGAATCTGCAGAGGAGGAGAACATTTGGGTTTACTCAACTCTACCTCTGAGATTCAGAGAACACAAAGAGATCACAGAGCAAAGATGCTCTGTCTTCACTCACCGAGAGAGGAGAGATGGACAGTCTGCTGTATGTTCAGCGAGCCATAGTGCAGAGACGGATGCTCCCTCCATTTACTCTCTGAAGCATTTCCATGGAAGCTGTCCTGATTAGCAGACACAGAAAAATGGCATCCCATTAAAAGGGCAAATAAGGGCTTCCCTGGTGGTGCAGTGGTTGAGAGTCCACCTGCCGGTGCAGGGGACACGGGTTCGTGCCCTAGTCCGGGAAGATCCCACGTGCCGCAGAGCGGCTGGGCCCGTGAGCCACGGCCGCTGAGCCTGCGCGTCCAGAGCCTGTGCTCCGCAATGGGAGAGACCACAACAGTGAGAGACCTGCGTACCGCAAAAAAAAAAAAAAAAAAGGCAAACAAGCCAGAGAGCAGAATAAACAAAAATCAAAATAGACTAGCAAAGAAATAGAGATGCTTCTTTTAAAATTACATTTAAAAGAAGTAAAAGAACATGTACAGAAATCCAAATATAGCACCCAGCACAGTTCCCGGCACTAAAACCACGATTTTTTTCAATTTAAAAATTGAATAGATGAAGTGAAAGAGAAAGTTAGTACTACAGAGGCTTAAGCTGGTGGCTTAGGAGATCAGGTTGAAAACTATATTAAATCATAGAGGGAAAAAAAGAGAAAAACTATATAGAAAATGAGGGAAAATATACACATTTTGGAAAAGAGATTCATGAGAAAAATAGAAGTTCTAGAATAAGAAAAAGTTGCAAATGGAGACAAAAATTGAACAAATGATTGATGAAATTTTCTGTGAGCTGAAGAAGACCTGGGCCCGCAGATTTAAAAAGCTCATCAATTTCGAGATAGTACCTACACCTAGGTGTGTCCTTATCAAATAACTGAACTCCAATGATGAAGACAAATAAATATTTAATGCAGCCAGATAGAAACAAGTAACTTACAACAACAACAACAAAAAGAATTAGATTAGTAATGAATTTGTACAATTCCAAAACCTTGAGGTGGCGGGATAGTATCTACAGATGCTTTCAAATAAAGGACTGGATGTGTGATAAGACATCATTCCCCAGCAGTCTATAAGAATGTTATTCAAAGAGATTTTTTTCACTCATATACTCCATCTGAGGAAACACTTAAGAAAAGACTCAAACCGGAGAATAATAAATCTGAGCCTCGTGATAGCTGGAACGGAAGAAGAGGTAAAGCTGCTGAGCAAAGAACTTCGTAACAGATTTATAATGAAATATAATTGAATAATAATAGCCTATCTGGAAATTTTTACACTAAAGGATAAACAAGAATTTGTAAAATAAAACAGGCAAAATGCGTGGAAAATTCTGATAATTGTATGAAACTCTAAGTATTAAATTGTTTTAGAAGGAGTTCGGATGGAGAGAGAAGAGTAAAATAACAGCATTCCAGAAGTCTCATATGATATGCAGATGGGGGGAAGTTAGCGAGCAAGTGAAAATATTCTACAGGTCTTGCCTTATTGGGAGGAGAGAGAGAAGCAGCAGAGGAATTAAGAACCGTAATAGGGAGTTATGACCTTGTTTTCCTATAGTTTAAAATAAATATGCATATAAATATGAGTAGGAGGACAAATAAGGTAACCATTAATGACAGTTAAATTACAGTAGAACTCCTTAGGTGAAAAGGGGAAAGAAGCAATTGATAGTTAATAAAACCATACAAACATAAGGAAAAAGAAAAAAAACAGAAAGCATAAAGTAATAAAGTGTCAATAGTATGTATAAAATCAACTATATCATGATGCAAACATAAAAGAATTTATTCTTCCAATAAAGACTAGGGAATATTAGACTGGAGTAAGAAACCAAAGCCAAGCTATCTACTATTTATCACAAACACAGTTAAAAATGAAGTGATAAAGTTTGAAAATAAAGGGACAGACAAAGACTAGGTGAATATAAATAAAAACAGAGTAGAAGGGGCAATATCAAACTAAGACTAAATTTAAAATCCCTAAATAGAACAAAAAAAAAAGGAGAGAAATTACAGAATATTAAAAGGTATAATTTATGAGGCAAGAAAAACAATCAAAACCCTGTAAATAACAACACTAAAGTTAAAGAAATAAAACAAAACCTATAGCAATTCTAGGAGAACTGATTAAAAGATAAATGATGGTAGTTTATTTCTATTTCTATTTTTCAAACTCAGATCTAGAAGAGGAAATATTAATAACAACATAGAGAAATTAATAATATATTCAATCAATTTTATTTAATAGGCCTATTGAATCTTCTATTTTGGGAATAGAGAATACTTTTGTTACATTCAATAGAAATATATAAAAATCAATCACATATTTGGATATGAATGAGACTTCAATAAAATTTTTCTATCATAAAGACCACACTGAAAATAACATAATAAAATAAGAAAAAATGCTTAATTGTAATATCTTATCCTATTTGAAATAATGAATCATTTTTTATAGAACCTTTGGTTTAAGAGGGAAATAAAAGTTAAATTACATCTGTATGGAAAGAATGAAAGTAAAAAACACTTTGTACTAAAACTTTTTGAAAGTTTTTTTAGTTGTTGGGAAATAAAAGCAATATTCATGACAAAAGCGATGACTTTAAATGCCTTCATATTAAGTAAGAATGAAATGAAGGGAAGTTAACATTCATCTTAAAAAATGTGAAACAGGCCTGTGCGGCTCTTCGGTGGGGCTAATGGTGGATTCTGGGAGGGCTCACTCCAAGGAGTACTTCCCAGAACTTCTGCTGCCAATGTCCTTGTCCACACGGTGAGCCACAGCCACCCCCTCACCTCTGCTGGAGACCCTCCAACACTAGATAGCAGCCGTGTGGCTGACAGAGTCTTGGTGCTCCAGCTGGTGTCAGGCCTGAGCTTCTGAGGTGGGAGAGCCGAGTTCAGGATATTGGTCCACCAGAGACCTCCTGGCCCCACATAATATCAAACAGTGACAGCTCTCCCAGAGATCTCCATCTCAACGCTAAGACCCAGCTCCAATCAACGACCAGCAAGCTCCAGTGCTGCATATCCTATGCCAAACAACTAGCAAGACAGGAACACAACCCCACCCATTAGCAGAGAGGCTGCCTAAAATCATAATAAGTTCACAGACACCCCAAAATACACCACCAGATGCGGTCCTGCCCAACAGAGGAACAAGATCCAGTCTCATCCACCAGAACACAGGCACCAGTCTGCTCCACCAGGAAGCCTACACAACCCACTGAAGCAACCTTACCCACTGGGGGCAAACACCAAAAACAATGGGAACTGCAAATCTGGAGCCTGCGAAAAGGAGATCCCAAACACAGTAAGTTAAGCAAAATGGGAAGACGAGAAATATGTATCAGATGAAGGAGCAAGGTAAAAACACATCAGACCAAACAAATGAAGAGGAAATAGGCATTCTCCCTGAAAAAAATTCAGAGTAATGACAGTAAAGATGATCCAAAATCTTGGAAACAGAATGGAGAAAATACAAGAAAAGTTTAAACAAGGACCTAGAAGAACTAGAGAACAAACAAACAATGATGAACAGCAAAATAAATGAAATTAAACATTCTCTAGAAGGAATCAATAGAAGAATACCGGAGGGAGAAGAATGGAAAAGTGACCTGGAAGATAAAACTGTGGAAATAACTACCACAGAGCAGAATAAAGAAAAAAGAATGAAAACAATTGAGGACAGTCTCAGAGACGTCTGGGACAACATTAAACACACCAACATTTAAATTACAGCGGTCCCAGAAGAAGAAGAGAAAAAGAAAGGGACTGAGAAAATATTTGAAGAGATTATAGTTGAAAACTTCCCTAATATGGGAAAGGAAATAGTTAATCAAGTCCAGGAAGCATAGAGAGTCCCATACAGGATAAATACAAGGAGGAACATGCCAAGACACATATTATTCAAACAATCAAAAATTAAATACAAAGAAAAAATATTAAAAGCAGCGAGGGAAAAGCAACAAATAACATACAAAGAAATCCCCATAAGGTTAACAGCTGATTTTTCAGCAGAAACTGTGCAAGCCAGAAGGGAGCAGCAGGACATACTTAAAGTGATGAAAGGGAAAAACCTACAACCAAGATTACTCTACCCTGCAAGGATCTCATTCAGATTTGACAGAAAAATTAAAACCTTTACACACAAGCAAAAGCTAAGAGAATTCAGCACCAACAAACCAGCTTTACAACAAATGCTAAAGGAACTTCTCCAGGCAGGAAACACAGAGAAGGAAAAGACCTACAAAAACAAACCCAAAACAATTAAGAAAATGGGAATAGAAACATACATATTGATAATTACCTTAAATATAAATGGATTAAATGCTCCAACAAAAAAACACAGACTGGCTGAATGGATAGAACAACAAGACCCGTATATATACTCTCTACAAGCGACCTACTTCAGACCTAGGGACACATACAGACTGAAAGTGAGGGGATGGAAAAAGATATTCCATGCAAATGGAAATCAAAAGAAAGCTGGAGGAGCAATTCACATATCAGACAAAATAGATTTTAAAATAAAGACTATTACCAGAGACAAACAAGGACACTACATAATGATCAAGGGATCAATCCAAGAAGAAGATATACCAATTGTAAATATTTATGCACCCAACATAGGAGCACCTCAATATATAAGGCAAATGCTAACAGCCATAAAAGGGGAAATCGATAGTAAAAAAATAGTAGTAGGGGACTTTAACACCTCACTTTAACCAATGGACAGATCATCCAAAATGAAAATAAATAAGGAAAGACAAGCTTTAAATGATACATTAAACAAGATGGACTTAATTGATATTTATAGGACATTCCATCCAAAAAAAACCAGAATACAGTTTCTTCTCAAGTGCTCATGGAACATTCTCCAGGAGAGATCATATCTTGGATCACAAATCAAGCCTTGGTAAATGTAAGAAAACTGAAATCATATCAAGTACCTTTTCTGACCACAATGCTATGAGACTAGATATCAATTACAGGAAAAAAAAAAACTGTAAAAAATGCAAACACATGGAGGTTAAACAACACAGTATTAAATAATCAAGAAATCACTGAAGAAATCAAAGAGGAAATAAATCAATACCTACAAACAAATGACAATGAAAACGTGACAACCCAAAACCTATGGGATGCAGCAAAAGCAGTTTTAAGAGGGAAGTTTATACCTATACAATCTTACCTCAAGAAACAAGAAACGTCTCAGATGAACAACCTAAATTTACACCTAAAGCAATTAGAGAAAGAAGAACACAAAAACCCTGAAGTTAGCAGAAGGAAAGAAATCATAAAGATCAGATCAGAAATAAATGAAAAAGAAATGAAGGAAACGATAGGAAAGATTAATAAAACTAAAAGCTTGTTCTTTAAGAAGATAAACAAAATTGATAAACCACTAGTCAGACTCATCAAGAAGAAAAGGGAGAAGACTCCAATCAATAGAATTATAAATGAAAAAGGAGAAGTAACAGCTGACACTGAAGAAATACAGAAGTTCATGAGAGATGACTACAAGCAACTCTATACCAATAAAATGGACAACCTGGAAGAAACAGACAAATTCTTAGAAAAGCACAACCTTCCAAGACTGAGCCAGGAAGAAATAGAAAATATAAACCAATGAATCAGAAGCACTGAAATTGAGACTGTGATTAAAAATCTAACAAACAAAAGCGCAGGACCATATGGCTTCACAGGCAAATTCTACCAAACATTTAGAGAAGAGCTAACACCTATCCTTCTCAAACTCTTCCAAAATATAGCAGAGGGAGGAACACTCTCAAACTCATTCCACAAGGCCACCATCACCCTGATACCAAAACGAGACAAAGTTGTCACAAAAAAAGAAAACTACAGGCCAATATCACTGATGAACACAGATGCAAAAATCCTCAACAAAATATTAGCAAACAGAATCCAACAGCACATTAAAAGGATCATACACCATGATCAAGTAGGGTTTATCCCAGGAATGCAAGGATTCTTCAATATACACAAATCAATGTGATACACCACATTAACAAACTGAAGGAGAAAAACCATATGATCATCTCAATAGATGCAGAGAAAGCTTTCGACAAAATTCAACACCCACTTTTGATAAAAACCCTCCAGAAAGTAGGCATAGAGGGATCTTACCTCATCATAATAAAGGCTATATATGACAAATCCACAGCCAACATCGTTCTCAATGGTGAAAAACTGAAAACTTTTCCACTACTGTCAGGAACAAGACAAGGTTGCCCACTATCACCACTATTATTCAACATAGTTTTGGAAATTTCAGCCACAGCAATCAGAGAAAAGAAATAAAAGGAATCCAAATCGGAAAATAAAATGTAAAACTGTCACTGTCTGCAGATGACATGATACTATACATACAGAATCCTAAAGATGCTACCAGAAAACTACTAGAGTTGATCAATGAATCTGGTAAAGGAGCATGATACAAAATTAATGCACAGAAATCTCTTGCATTCCTATACACTAATGATTAAAAATATGAAAGAGAAATTACAGAAACACTCCTAGTTACCACTGCAACAAAAAGAATAAAATACCTAGGAATAAACCTACCAAAGGAGGCAAAAGACCTGTATGCAGAAAACTATAAGACACTGATGAAAGAATTTAAAGATGATACAAACAGATGGAGAGATATACCATGTTCTTGGCTTGGAAGAATCAAAACTGTGAAAACGACTCTACTACCCAAAGCAATCTACAGATTCAATGCAATCCCTATTTAACTACCAATGGCATTTTTCACAGAACTAGAACAAAAAGTTTCACAATTTGTATGGAAACACAAAAGACTCCAAATAGACAAAGCAATCTTGAGAAAGAAAAACGGAGCTGGAGAAATCAGGCTCCCTGATTTCAGACTATACTACGAAGCTGCAGTAATCAACACAGTATGGTACTGGCACAAAAACAGAAATATAGATCAATGGAACAGGATAGAAAGCCCAGAGATAAACCCACGCACATATGGTCACCTTATCTTTCATAAAGGAGGCAAGAATATACAATGGAGAAAAGACAGTCTCTTCAATAAGTGGCACTGGGAAAACTGGACAGCTACATGTAAAAGAATGAAATTAGAACACTCCTTAACACCACACACAAAAATAAACTCAAAATCGATTAAAGACCTAAATGTAAGGCCAGACACTATAAAACTTTTAGAGGAAAATAGGCAGAACACTCTATGACATAAATCACAGCAAGATCCTTTTTGACCCACCTCCTAGAGAAATGGAAATAAAAACAAAAATAAACGAATGGTACGTAATGAAACTTAAAAGCTTTTACACAGCAAAGGAAACCATAAACAAGACAAAAAGACAACCCTCAGAATGGGAGAAAATATTTGCAAATGAAGCAACTGACAAAGGATTAATCTCCAAAATATACAAGCAGCTCATGCAGCTCAATATCAGAAAAACCAAACAATCCAATCCAAAAATGGGCAGAAGACCTAAACAGACATTTCTCCAAAGAAGATATACAGGTTGCCAACAAACACATGAAAGGATGCTCAACATCACTAATGATTAGAGAAATGCAAATCAAAACTACAGTGTGGTATCACCTCACACCAGTCAGAATGGCTGTCATCAAAAAATCTACAAACAATAAATGCTGGAGAGGGTGTGGAGAAAATGGAACCCTGTTACACTGTTGGTAGAATGTAAATTGATAGAGCCACTATGGAGAACAGTATGGAGGTTCTTTAAAAATCTAAAAATAGAACTACCATATGACCCAGTAATCCCACTACTGGGCATACACCCAGAGAAAACTATAATTCAAAAAGAATCATGTACCACATGTTCATTGCAGCACTATTTACAATAGCCAGGACATGTAAGCAACCTAAGTGTCCATCAACAGATGAATGGATAAAGACGATGTGGCACATATATACAATGGAATATTACTCAGCCATAAAAAGAAACGAAATTGAGTTATTTGTAGTGAGGTGGATGGACCTAGAATCTGTCATACAGAAAGAGAAAAACAAATACCGTATGCTAACACATATATATGGAATTTAAAAAAAAAAGGTTCTAGGGGCAGGACAGGAATTAAGACACAGATGTAGAGAATGGACTTGAGGACACAGGGAGGGGGAAGGGTAAGCTGGAAAGAAGTGAGAGAATGGCATGACATATATACACTACCAAATATAAAATAGACAGCTAGTGGGAAGCAGCTGCATAGCACAGGGAGATCAGCTTGGTGCTTTGTGACCACCTAGAGGGGTGGGATAGGGAGGGTGGGAGGGAGATGCAAGAGGGAGGGAATATGGTATATATGTATATGCATAGCTGATTCACTTTGTTATTCAGCAGAAACTAACACAACAATGTAAAGTAATTATACTCCAATAAAGATGTTAAAAAAAAAAAGGTGAAAATCTTCATGGTGACTGTAAATAAACTATTAGAAGTTTTGGATTTAAAAAAAATGTGAAACAACAAACCTACCAAAACAGAGTAGGGAAAGGGAATTAATTTAATGCAATCTGACAGTAATGGACTAGAAAACAAAACAAAATTAAAAAAAGAGATAAATACAAAAACTAGTTTTTTGACAAGCCCCAAAGAAATAAACATTTTATATTCCAAATTAAGGAGGAAAGAGAGAAAAAGGACAAAAATCTACAAGGTATGGATACGAATATAACCACATCTAGAAACAGAATATTTTCAAAGAACGTAAGAAATATTACATGCAACTCTACGGCAACAAATTTATAAACCTAGAGAAAATGAGTAATATAAATAACTCAGTTAAATAAAGAAGTGTCAGAAAACTTGAGTAGATGAGGCAATATAGGACAGGGTGAAAAAGCATAAATATTTTCTATCAAAAATAGCAACTGATAACATTATAGTTGATTTTCACCGAGGTTTTGAAAAACCAGACCCTTGCATTTTTCCCTCCCATTCTTTGTGCCTTTCTTCCTTTGTACCTTAGAGAAACATTTATCTAGTGTTTAGTATGTCAGTCACTGTTTTAGGCTCTAGAATGCAACATTAAATAAAGGTTGGGTTTCCCTGGTGGCACAGTGGTTAAGAATCCACCTGCCAATGCAGGGGACATGGGTTCGATCCCTGGGCCAGGAAGATCCCACGCGCCACGGAGCAACTAAGCCCCTGTGCCACAACTACTGAGCCTACATGCCACAACTACTGAAGCCTGCATGCCTAGAGCCCACGCTCCACAACAAGAGAAGCCACCGCAATGAGAAGCCCACGCACCGCAACGAAGAGTAGCCCCAGCTCGCCACAACTAGGGAAAGCCCACACGCAGCAACGAAGACCCAACGCAGCCAAAGATAAGTAAGTAAATAAATAGATTTATTTAATCTATTAAATAAATAGATTAATAAATAAAAATTAAAAAGTTTAAAAAAAAGGCAAGGTCCTTGTCCCCAAAGAGTTTACCTTGTATTTTACAGTTCTTAGATAAAGATGGTAGACTGCTCAATTCATTTTACATCATAAATTGTAAAACTTGTAACAAACAGTATCAAAAAACAAATCCACAGACCAATCTCACTAACAAATATAAGTATAAAAATTATAAATGAGACATAATCAAATAGAAAGTAAATAGTGTTGAAAGCCAAAGCTAGACTGACTAAAAATGTCTGTTCCAGGATTTTAATCATGGCTGTAAATCAGGAAATCCATCAATATAATTCACTGTATCAACAAATTAAAGCAAGAAACAGTATTTAAACATACAAAGAGAAAAAGTATCTGATAAAATTCAACAGTTCCTGAAATAATACTCAAACAAATTAGGAATAGAAGGAAAAGTATTAACTACATAAAGAGGTAAGATATTGGTCCTGTTATTAAGTAAACTCTTTTCCTAAAACACAGAGCCTTTTCCCTACATTTGAAGTAGTTCTACGGAATTAAAGTTTTAATACTAGTTTTTACATTTTATCAGAGCAATTATAGCCATACCAGTTACAATGCAAATTCAGGATTTAGACATAGGCAAATCTAAGCATCCCCTGCAAAATGAAAGGCCAAAAGCCCAAGGAGTTTCCTGTGGAATTTCCAGTCACTTGAACTTTGCACAGGAAAAGTGCTTAATAAATATTTGTTCAAGGTGAGCGAACTATTTAACCTCCGTGAGCCCCAGTTTTCTCATAGAATAGGAAGGCATGCCCTGCCTGTCTCATCGAGGTGCTAAGACAATACAATCAATAATGTATGTGAAATTGTTTTGTGAACTGAAATGCCAAACAATTGTAAGTTTTTTTGGTTAATATAAAAGAGAATATGCTTAGATGTCGAATGAGTAATGAAGACAAATTCTAAGCGTTTTCAGAGAAGTCTGAATGAGGTCATTCTAGGCATGCATCCTCAAGAAAGACTTCCTGATGGACACTATCCTGGGCTATATACTTATCCTTACCTCCTCTGGCCATCACTATCTGATATTACAATTGTTCATGTTTTGACTGTTCTTGACTACTCTGAGGCTTATCTGGAATTCTACCCATTCAGTTGACAAATATTTAATGAGCATATTCTATGTGCTAAACATAGACACTGTTTTAGACAAAAGTGGCCAGTCTAGTTTCTTTCCTCAAAGAACTTATAATATGTGAAGAAATATTTCCAAAACTTCTAACATATGTATACTAATATCATTATTTATGTTGTATCAACTATCTTAATTTTATTTATTCAATGTTTTTCTTTAACTTCCTTCAGTTTCTAAATTTATATCTTATGTTAGCTTTGACTTAAGCAATCCTATTCCTGAAACACCCAACTTTATATGCTAGTTTCACATTTTTCAAATACATGTTAAAGATTGCACATACACACACAAATTGTTTGCTTATTTGTGTGCCAGCAAAATGATCTCCCAAACCACCAGTAACACATGCATCTTACTCCTGAAAACAGAGAAGGGACACAGAGTAGTTCATAGTGAATTGAGATGCACACATTGTGCTCTAGGGTTAGTTTAATGTTGAGGCAAGTCTTGTGTCAGGACTAAATTTTGGCAGGTAAGAGGAAAAAGCTATATTCTTTTCCCTGCAGCCCCTTATTAGGAAGGTCACTTGTCAACAAATGCAGAGGCAGACCCCCACTAGAGTACCTGAAACAAGAAGTTGAATTTGTTGCTTGCTAGGGAAGGAGAGGCTATGCTTGTAGAACATAATTTATCAAAACAAGCAAGTATAGGGTGTTGGGAAGTGTGGAGTTCAGAACTGGTAGGCTTTCAGAAGGGCCTGGTTACAGGTTTGTTGGTCCTTAATGCAGAAGCCTAGAGAGAAGGTGTTGCTAATGGGCTCTCAGAAGCTGAGGCTACCCTTGATTGGCTCTCAAAAGCTGGGACTCTTACTGACTGACTCTCAGAAGCTGGGTTCTGATGCACAGGAGCAAAGGCTCATTTGGAAAGGGTTTAATACCACTGCTTGTGTGGCTAAAGAAATATTCAGTACCTTCCCTGGAAGACAGGAAAATTTTATTCTTGCAACCAAAAAGAAGAGATAAATAAGTAACAACATGATTCTAAAGTGGACAATGAATTGATTTAACCAACTAGCTTCAAAACTGTATCTACTGAAGAATTATTTTTAATTTTTATTTATTTATTTATTATTATTATTATTTTTTTTTTTGCTGTACGCGGGCCTCTCACTGCTGTGGCCTCTCCCGCTGCGGAGCACAGGCTCCGGACGCGCAGGCTCAGCGGCCATGGCTCACGGGCCCAGCCGCTCCGCGGCATGTGGGATCTTCCCAGACCGGGGCACAAACCCGTGTCCCCTGCATCGGCAGGCAGACTCTCAACCACTGTGCCACCAGGGAAGCCCTATTTATTTATTTTTTACAAATAGTAAAACCTGTTAGAGCAGCACTATCAGTTTAATCACAATTGCCCAGACTACCAATCAAAGCTTAGAAGGAAAAGTGCCTGCCTGTCCATAAATAAATAAATCTCTTCTGCTACTTGCTCTGGAACCCACCATACAGAGTTGCCTATGTGAAAATCAGCTTCCTTTGAGTATGTGCTCTTGGAACTTTGCATGATGTCTTATTACTTATGGTCCATCTCAGTTTTAGCCACCTGTAGAAGGTGACTGCCTGTTTTGGAGGTACACCTCAGAATTCCCAAAATGAATTTTGCATATGCCACACAGCCTTTATTTTAACTTTTATTATCCAAAATGTCCCCACTCAATTTAGCGAAACACTGGCTACTCAATTTTTTTCAGACACAGTGACTAATAGACAGATGTATACATGTATACTGTACATGTGGACTCAGGAATCCTCAGGTGCACAGATGGCTTACTTCCTTGTTAGAAACACATTTTTGCTGATACCCTAAATATGGAAGTTACGCTTTTCTGTCTCTTTACTCCCCCACCCCTCTGAACTACATAGAATACATCCAGGCAACAGATTCATGATTTTAAAAATATGTGAAATATAATTTCTTTTATATATGTATAAATACACACACATGCACATATATACACACACATATGTGCCCTTCCATTAACTTGTGGTGTGTGTGTGTGTGTGTGTGTGTGTGTGTGTGTGTGTGTGTGTGTACTTCTACTAACTGTCCTAAACATTGGGTAATTTTTTTCTTTAAAATGTATTTGAAATTTAGTTTATAAATAATTCCCAGAATTTAGTGTCATGGGACAAGGTTCACAACTAATTTAGGCATAACAAGAAGTATGTAAGCCTCTTATATCAAATTCATATTCTGTAAAATGTTCTAAAGTTTTATACAGCAGAGTTATCATTTATGCCATGGGAGTACAGGATTCATTGTTTTAATTAATCCTGAGTGATCAAGTTTTAGAACATTAATATATATTGGGACTGCTCTGTTGCAAATTCAATAACACCTTCTTGGAGTATGACACTGCTGTTATCTTCCCATGTAGACTCCTACTATGCTTTTTCCCTTTATTTTTGGAAAAATAATGTGACAGTTAATTAATATTCTCTAGGTTTATATATCATGATATATAATTCACCACAGTTGCTAGGGAATGTGGCCTTTCCTATTATATTATTAATAAACAGATATTAATAATGATAACAGTAACAATAACTTTCCTATCTGTTCTTTCATTCATATTTATGAATCATAAAACTTGCTGAGTTCCTACTAGGTGCCAATATTCTGTGAGATGCTTCAGGAGATACAAACATGAATAGTTTGCAATCTAATGAGAGGCTTATATTGTTACTCACAGAATCTCGATAATTTATAATGTGAACATGAGCTATGAATGTACTTAAAGTGGTTCTGACTCTACCACTTACAACCAGGGTGGGTTGTGACAAGTTACCTGATTATTCTAAGCTTCAATTTCTGCATCTGTAAAATGAAGACAGTGGTATTAAGACCCTCACAGAGACTGTGGAGCATCACAGAAAGTATGTGAGCAATATGCCTACACAGTGCCCAGAACACTGTAAAGACATACTTAAGTTTAAAAACTAATTTAATTTTTAAAATTCTAGAATATATGTATAATTTTGTTCAAAGAGCAGGAATCATTATTTCCTATTACACAGAGAGGTACAGAAAAGGGAAATGACTTATTCAGGGTCACCCAGCAAGTCACTGGCAAGTCAATACCAGAAGTATCCTCAAGAAAAAGCATGTCCAAAGGTGGCTGACATCAGTCACCCAGAGCTTTTCTTTTAACTCAGAATAAAGCTTCTCGAGTGAAATCATCAGATTAGGGATGACTTACAACTACTGTGGAGAAGCCAAGGACATATTTATTAGTTTTAAACCATGCACTTGCTTCCAACCCACCAAAGGATGGGATATGATTTGCAAAGTTCTGACCATGAATTAGAATTACATACTGTATGCATGGTAGGGCTTACTTTTGCTTTTCTACCTACAACCTTAGGTCTGATTGTGCTGCATCTCTCAAACAGTCTTTACTCCTGGCCAAAAGAAAATAGCCCTTGCTCTAAATTGCCCTCCTGAGTGGGTCTTTGTTCTTTGAGACTCTCATTAGTTTATCCTCTGTGCTACAGATTGCATTTGGCAAATCCCCAGTGGGCAGGATTCCATTTAAAAACAAAAACTTAAGGATTGAAAGTGGAAAAGAAATTGATCTCATTTGGTATTCCCAATGTACCACTTCTGGTAGTTTGTTCGGTTCATCCCTCCAGAGAGGGAAGGATGGCAAAGGCACAAGGGGTGTCTTTTCCAGCTGACTTGTCTCAAGTACTATGTAGAAACAAATTAAATCAACAAACAAGAAAATGCAACAGTGGGAGTTTTGGTGGTCTACCTTCCCCATCAGGTGCATGTTCATCTTGTGACACACCTTGCATAGTGCCTGGCATAAAGAAAAGCTACCAGGCAGAGTAGAAAGAAAATTATATGTATTTGGAGTCAACCGGATAGCAGTTCAAATCTTTTTCCAGCTCCTTGCTAACTGTACTAGGTTAACTAAATTATGTAAATTATTTAAGCATCAGTTTCTTAATCTGTAAAATAGGAATAATGCTACTTTCTCTATAGAGTTTTTTTGAAGATTAGAAGTAGAAAATGCAAAGCATCTGTCACACAGTAGAAATTTAATAAATAATTTATTATTATTACAGTAGATGCCTAATGAATGTTTGCTGACTAAAAGAGATTATGAATTATGATAATGCTTACTGTGAGCCTCAGAACTCTGTACCTATTTAAAAACATGCATCGTTTTTTTCCTCCATTTCAGAAGTACTTTTCTCCATACAGAATTAGAGAATAGGGGGCGGGGAGGGATTTTATGTAATTGAGGTACAACGGAACCCTTAGACACAAAAATCCTCTTAAATGAATGAGCCAACATTTTCTCACTGTACATATATTTTATATATATATAAAATATACAGTATAGACCAAACTATACATACTATATACGTGTGTGTGTGTATATATATATATATAAAAAATACAGTATAATATATAATAACATGCTCACTAAATGGGAAGAGAAGTATAAAACGACTCCATGCTGTCCCTTTGCAAGAGCACTGTGTTAATGCCCATGTGCAGAGGACGGACAGCAGCAGGCTAGCCAAACAGCCACCATATGGTCAGCTGGAAGAGGAAAAACCTCCAGGTAGGAGAGCAGAACTGTTCCAAGGACATAGTGAAGTCGAGTTTGCAAGAACACGGCATCAAATGACCTGGGGTGCTTAGGGCAGGAAGGTGATGAGGGTCAGGCCTACACTACAGCAGTCAATAGACTATGGACAAGACTTGCTTATTCATTTTTTTTGTTACTATCGCTATTTTTAAAGCAAAGTGATTGATATTGTTATTATTTTTAAACAAGATTTTGTTCTGCAGTGGGTAGGGGAAAGGATTGGAAAAGTTAATTAAGTATTAGAGGGCACACCAGCTGGGGTTGAAAATGGGATCATGTTATTGTCTACAGCACATAGTTTACTAGCTCTGACTCCTGCCTGCGAGTGCAAATCCAAGAGACAGACATCATCATGCAGGTGCTGCAATGCAGGTGTCTCTTTGGAATCACACATACCTGGGTTGGTTCAAATCTATTTCCTAACGGAGTAACCTTGGAGATATATATTTTATTTCATATATTATACATACACATGTGTAACTGAGCTGTACTGAAGATAAAATACAGTATTAGGTACTGGTAAATGATAGCTATATTATTTTTATTCAAAGTGGCACTTTCCTTGTACGCACGTATACACACATACACACACACATCACATGTGGCCCTGACAAGGAGAGGATATGTGGATTAACTTGACTCCTGTCCTTACGTCGACTTCCTTTCAGAGGGCTCCTCCTCCTGTTCTATAAATAAACCACATAGGGCCTCCCACCATCTCACCAGTCTTTTCCATCATCCTTGCCTCATGTGTCATCTCTCACCAAAATATACTCCCCAAATTAAATACAAGTCAAAGATTGAGGGGGCAAAAAAATCCTTGTTATTGATCCACATACGCAAACAGACTCTTCTCTACTCTTCACCAAAACAAACCCCTATCCAGAAAGCCTCATTAACAGCGAACTTACCAATAGTATGAGGATTTATATCCAGAACTGTAAACATTTAAAATTAAATATTACACATCTATATTTTTAAAAGTCCTTTAGTCGTTGTAGCCTAGTTAGCCTCCAGCCTCCTTCCATGTTTCTCAGTCCTTGCCCTCTTTTTTCTCCTCCCCATTCTGGTCCTCTCTAATCTGCTTTCCACCTGTCTCCCATCAAATTCCCTTCCTCTAAGTTTCTGAGATTTAGAATTCCAATCTCTACCATTGTCCTCTCAATTCTAGTGATAGAAACTACTTCCTGGAGTTGCTATTTCCATGATATCTTAGTTAGTTGGTTAACAAATTTATACCTTATTAATGATTCTTTATCTTAATTCTCCAGGTTCCCATAAGTGGTGTGGAATCAATCTCCTAACTGGGCCCTGTAGATACAGAGCTAACCCTTGTTGAACATCTCCTATGTTCCAAATATTGTGCCTGTCCTCTACATTTCTTATCTCAGGTAAGTGACAGATTATGTGGAAGAGTATCAGATATGTTTAGCAGCAAAGAACTAGTCTTTTTCTTGTTCTCACCCATGTCAAGGCCCCAAAGTCTAGAAGGATCATTATCACCCTGATCTTCCCATCTTCAAGTAGAACTGTGCCTGCAGAGGACTCTTAACCATGTGGAGAATAATGTCACCAGCTACTGCATCTTGGAACAGTCCCTGTCCAATAGAATTTTCTGCAATGGTGGAAATATTTCATATCTGTGCTGTACAATATGGTAGCCACTGGTCACATAAAACTACTGAGCACTTGAAATGTAACTACTGCGACTGAGGAACCAAATTTTTAATTTTAATTAAAATTTCTATATATGGTCAGTGATATTATAATGGACAGCAGAGTTAGACTTTTCAGGGCAGCAACCAACTTGGGTGGGGTAGAGGAAGCACCTTTTGGTCTTCTGGAGGTACAACTTCACAGGCAACACAAATAGCAATTGGGACTGTTGAATTGTGTGCCTAGGTGACTTGTCAATGAGCTTTCATGTATAAAAAGACTGTCAAAAACAGATCATTCATGCTGGGGCTCACCTCCACAGGTGCCAGGGAGCATCTTGACTCGGGGAAGAAAGCAAATCTATACTCCATGATTAGCATGTGATTATATCTTACAGACAGGCATCAATGCCTGGTGATTTTGATGCATTTGGCTTTTATCTTGTGAGATTTATTTAAAGAAGCATATGCATGGCTTAGAGCCTTACGGAATGATAACACATAAAAATAAGAAAGCAAAAGAAAACCTGCTTCATTTGTAAAAAGGCTTATTCCTCTTTCAGTACCTCCAAATTCTACACCTGCACCTCTTTTCTTAACAAGTCCTTGGCTAACTCAACCCTTACAGAATGTCTTTCAGAATCCACCCCATCAGAGAAAGCTCTTGCCCACACTCCATTCCCCAACCCCCAGCTTTTAGGAGAAGAGGCCAAAAAGGGCAAGGGAAAAACAGTGCTGATTAGGAGGTTGAGAAGAGGGAGTTAGAATGAGTTTTCATTGTATTTGTAATGCTTTATTTCTTTTAAAAAAAATGGATGTATATATAAATAAAATTTTAACTTATTTCAAGATGATGGAAATTGTTTATTCTTCTTCTTCTTACTTTCCTTAATTCAATTTTTTAAAACATTAAAAATGAAAAGAAAAGCAATTGTGAAAAAACGATTAACTCCAGACACTATCCTGCTCTACTTTTCTATGTTGGTCTTTTCAACTATTATCACTCTGGAAGAGATGGATCTTTATAGTGTCCATGCTGTTAACTTAATGTTGTCCAGTAACTATTTACGTTTAACTTTTTGCAAGTCCATTTGGTATATATTTGGAAATGTCCCTGAACAAGACTGTTTCTGTTAAATAGCCACAGGGTGGGATAAGGCACTTAGAACATATTGCAAAATTGCCCCCAGCTTAACCCTCAGCTTTACATATATACATTTCCTTATGTAAGTTTGCATAGTACTTTATAGGCTGTTAAAAGTAAGACACTTCACTAAAGTGCTCACAATTTAAATAAAGGATAGTGAGTAGGTTAAAAGTTCAGAACTAAAAGAACAAAAGACTAGAACTCAGTAACAAAGCTACACTCTGTAACCAGAGTATTTAAAGGCACTTGCTTGTTCAGGTTGGTTTCAGCTTCAAATTTTTTTCGTATGGGCTCTTGAGTTCATTTATATTTATTAGATTATGTATGCCAATTTTGGTTTGGAAATGATCATTTTTGATATCTAAATATTAAACAGAGCACACCTACTCTTTTCTGAGCGATTTTGTTGCTATGGTTGTTGGCTTTCTGAATGCTGGACTAGTTCCAAAGGTGAGAAGGGTAAAGGCTCTTTTCCAAGGATATCTCAAATTCTTAGCTGAAATATGTTACTTGTGATAATAACTTTTTCTGACTGTCTCCTGTTTTGCTGGCATTGTGTATGTCACCCATACTATGAAGGCTGCACTGGAAGTGCTAGAATTGTGTTTCAAAGAGAAGAATAATCTTAATGTTCTTTCAAATATCTCATATAGTAACGTACAAAAGCTTTATGGATGTTGATGAGTAATGATACTCTTATTTGATATGGAAATTTTTGAAGTAAGCATCAGGATCCTGGAGTAGGATCAAAGAGAACTGTAATACTAGACATCACTGCTACACAAATTCTCTACAGAAACAGCAGAGAAATACTGAATTTTATATAAAATACTCCCATATTTTTACTTATTATAATGGACTTTCTCATCAGACATCTTTTTATACTATGTCTCTAGATAGATGGTATGCTAGTCTTTTAAGCAAGTCATTTATTTTGGGCAGCCTTGTATAGATTTTATTAACAACATGCAGATTTTGGGTTTTTTCAATGTTAACTTAATACATACAATTATGTACAGATAACAGCGTTTTCTGACTCAGTACTGGGAGTCTTTTATTATTATTGCACATTCTATTTTGGCTATTATACTTGTTTAATCAAAAACTATAATCTGCAATATTTCTTGGTTTCAACAAAACAAGTGATATGATACCTAACTATTAGAAACAGTGACTCACAGTGGTAATGACTGGGGGGGCTGTGTGATAAGTGATAAGACAAATACAACTGGGAGGCTGCCCTTACCACACCAATTATTAAGAATCTCTTCCTATGAGTAATAAGTGGAGTTAATGTTGTCATTCCGAGGCCATTTTAAATGATAAATTTCTTCTCATCCAAATGAATGCAATCCAATATTTTGAAAAATCTAAGTTTTCACAATGATTTTTACCAAAATTTTATTTATTTTTTTTAAGCTTTTTTTGCCACGCAGCTTGTGGGATCTTAGTTCCCCAACCAGGGATTGAACCTGTGTCCTCAGCAGTGAAAGCGTGGCGTCCTAACCACTGGACCACCAGGGAATTCCCTTTCCCAACATTTTAGAAAATGATATACAACATATAAGAACTATACTAGTTCATAATCAGTTTCTTAAATTGCGAATGTTGCATTGACTCACATCTGTTTTTGTGAGTCCAGTGCTTCAGTGAAGGAGCAATATATTATGGTGGCCTTAATCAAACCATGTAATTTCTCTGAGTCTACGATGAGTTTCTTCATTTATAAGGCAATTTAGCCAAGACAAAAATTTCCCAAAGTTTCCATGGAATGCTAGCTACACTCCACAGACCTAAAAAGCAATGTTTTCCATCATCAAAAACATTTGAGAAATATTACACACAAAACTCTCCTTCTGGTGATTCATATTAAATATCAACATATTACAAGCTCATTAATTTGAACCCATAATTTCGTTTTTAGTGTGAATTATCTAGTAATAACCCATAGTGCTCATGGTAAAACAGCAAACGGACTCAATGTGATATATGACATTGAAACATTCTTATATAGCAGAGGTAAGTTCTAGCAAGTGATCAAGAAACAAAGAAAAGTCATAAATAAGTAATCCTAGGGCTGAAAAAATAGAAATAGCTATAGTTACAACATAGATGATCAAAAGAGAATACTATAAACATTTTATTCCAACAAACTTGAAAGCCAAGATGAATTTTCTATAATTTTCTGAAATTGCTTTCTAAAAATATTATCAAAAATCACTCAAGAAAAAAATTCTACATATTGATTATCATTATTAAAATTGAAATCAGTAATCAAAAATTTACTCCAAACCGTTTCTGTACCAATTGATTATACATTCCTGTCCTAAAAATTTCTTCTAAAAGTTTTTAGTAGGGACTTCCCTGGTGGTCCAGGGGTTAAGAATCTGTGCTTCCAGGCTTCCCGAGTGGCACAGTGGTTGAGAGTCCGCCTGCCAATGCAGGGGACACGGGTTCGTGCCCCGGTCCGGGAAGATCCCACATGCCGCAGAGCGGCTAGGCCCGTGAGCCATTGCCGCTGAACCTGCACGTCCGGAGCCTGTGCTCCGCAACGGGAGAGGCCACAACAGTGAGAGACCCGCGTACAGGAAAAAAAAAAAAAAAAAAAAGAATCTGTGCTTCCCCTGTAGGGGCCACAGGTTCAATCCCTGGTCAGTGAACTAAGATCCTACATGCCACACGGCGTGGCCAAAAAAATAAATAATAATAGTAATAAAATAAGTAAATAAATACAAGTTTTTAGTAAATGCCTTACTAAATCTTCCTTCAACAGAAAATCCCCAACCTATAAAATTGTATTAGACGTAGAAAATTAGGGAAAGCTATCTATCTGTTTTGTTTTATGGGACTAGTATAACTTTATAACAAAACCAGATAATTCAGTATACCAAAAATAAAATAAAATTAAAAAACAATATTAAACAAACCAAAAAACCTGAGATCAATCTCAATTATAAACAGAAAAATTAATTAAAATATTAGTAAATGGAATGTAGCAGTGTATTAAATACTATTCTACCAACCATAGATTTTTCATAATTACAAAAATATAATACAACTTCAAAAATATAATAGAACTTAAAAGAAAATATTCATATATTTATCATAATAAAGGAATACATGACATTCAATGCAATTCAACACCCACGCTTGATTAAAAAAATAAATTCTAAGAAGGCTAAAAATAGAAGAGAATTTCTTTAATAAATATTTACAAAACAACTACCTCAAATCCTCTACTCAATATTAAAACTCTACATGCAGTCCCAACATGAGGGTTTTCACTATTGATTATTCAATATCACGTAGGAGGTCCTAGGCAATTCAGTAAGACAAAGTACAGAAGTAGGAGGTATGAGGATTGGAAAGAGGCATGCTTTATAGTCACGTGACCCTAAACTAATATGGAAGAACAAAGGATCAAGAACAAACAGAAAAGGCTACGATAATTTTGAGAAACAAGGTTGGGGAGACTTTTTGTGCCATATATTAATCCTTATTAAGGCTCTAATAATGAAGACAATGTGGTCTTGGAACATGAGTAGATAGTGGACCAGTAGAACAGAGTAAAGAGCTCTGACAGGGGAACTTAATATAAGACAGAGATAGTATCACAGATCAGACAGTAATAGATAATGTGAAATTGATTATCTACATGAAAAGCTAAAATATGATCAGATACCTATATCACACTTGACATAAAACTGAGTTCCAGGTGGATTAAAGATCTGTATGTGAAAACTAACACTTTAAACTTTTAAAATAAATTAAAAGAAAACCTTTTTTAACTGATCTCAGGTTAGAGAGAAAGTTTCTTGAAATCATTAAAACACAGGCACAATAAAAAAATTAAAACCTGCTAAAATTGATGACATCAGAATTTCTGTTCAAAGTCTCTCTGTAAGTTTAAAAACAAGGAACAGACAAAAAGAAGATGATTGATAAAGATTAATATTCAATTTAAGAATTCTTATTAATAGTTATAAAAACATCAAACAACCTAATGGAAAGGAAGAAAAGGGATATAAACAGGTACTTCAAAGAAGAAGAAATCAGAATTAATAATAAACTTATGAAAAGATGTTCAACCTTAATAGTAAACAGGGAAATGTTGATAAATCAAAAGGAAATACCATTTCACATCAATCATATCAGCAAAGATTGAAAAGTTTGCTAATGCCAAGAACTGCTGAGGATGTTAAGGAATACAGGCTGGAGAGCAATTTGTCATTAAATTGCTTCAACATAGCAATGCTAGGTCATACAATTTCACAAGGAAATATACACAGCAATATTAACTATGACACTGTGGTGAACAGAAAACCTTAAGAAGAACGTAACTGTCCATCCAAATGAAAAATGAATAGACTACGGTGTATTTATATAGTAGAATACTACACGACAGTTAAAATTAATGAATCATAGATAAAAGATTAAATATCAAAACAAAGTACAGCAGAAGAAGCAAGTTGCAGAAAGACAAAAACTGTATAATATTCTTTGTATACGTTATGAAATGTGTAAGCAGTATATTGCCTAGATACATACATGCTATGCTCTAAAACATGGATGGGAAAGATAGTAACTTCCAAATAGAAATTATTTCTGGATGGGAGGGAGGT